>NC_056682.1:148614221-148929029 GCF_018350215.1 Panthera leo | reverse complement strand
ATGAAGACAATACACCAAAATATATGAGATGCAATGAAAGCAGTGCTCAGAGGAAAGTTTATAGCTATAAATGTCTACATTGAAAAAGAGGCAAGATCTAAAGTCAACACCTAATTTTACACCTTAAAGAACCACCTAAAAAGAACACCTAAAAAGAAAGCTAACTAAACCCAAAGTTACCAGAAGGAATGAAATAACATTAGAGCAGAAATAAGACAATAGAAAAATAATAAAGAAAATCAATGAAACCAAAAGTTGGTTCTTTGAAAATATCAACAAATTTCTGAAACTTCTAGCCAGGCTGGCAAAGAGGAATTAAAAAAAGAAAAAGAAGATGCAAATAATTAATATCAGAAATGAACCTGGGCAGATTACTGACTTTACAGAGATAAAAAGGATTATAAGAGCTTATTAGGAACAATTGTATATCAACTAATTAGACAACCTAAAAGAAATGGATAAATTCCTTGAAAAACACAATTTACTTTAAAAAAGAAACAAATATTTCAACAAACCTATACCAACTCAAAACATTCAGTTGGTAATCAAAAACCTCTCAATGACAAAAGGTCCTGGACATATAGCTTTACTGGTAAATACTACCAAACAGTTAAGAAATAATTAAATAAACTAATGCTTTTCAAATTCTTCAGAAAAATTGAAGAGGAGGGATCACTTCCTAAATGATTCTGAGGCCAAATCTGCCCTTATACAAAAGCCAGATAAAGACAGTAAAAGAAAATAAAATTACAGACCAAGATCCCTTGTAAATATAGATGTAAAAATACTCAGTAAAATATTTGCAAATAAAATCCACTAGAAAAAAATTAATTATTTAAAAAAATGATATCCACTATAATATTGAAAGGTGTTTCACCATAAATGGGATTTATCCCAGGAATGCCAGAGTAGTTCAGCCGAAGTTAATTAATCAGTGCAATACATCACATTAATACTTATGAAGGAAAAAAAAAAACACCACATGATTATTTCAACTTACCCAAAAATGGAATTTGATAAAATCCAACATTCTTTCATGATAAAAAAATCTCAGAAATCTAGGAATAGAGGGTAAATTCCTCAATATATGATAATGAGTAAACTCGGAAAACCCATAGCTAACATCACACTTAATGGCAGAAACTAAAAGTTTTCTCCCTAAAATCAAGAACAATACAAGGATGCCTAATCTCATTGCTGCTATTTAGCATTGTACCAGAAGTTATGGTCTGGGCATATTACACTAGAAAAAGAAATGAAAAAGCATCCAAATTGGAACAAAAGAGTAAAATAATGTTTATTTGCAGATGACATCATCCTATACATAGAAAATCCCCAAGGATCCACAAAGAGCTAATAGAGCTAATAATCAAACTCAACAAAATTGTGGAATCAATACACAAAAATCAGCTGTGTTTATACACACATATTTGAACAATCTGAGCATAAAATTAAGAAAACAATTCCATTCCCAAGAGCAACCAAACAAATCAAATACTTAGGAATAAATCTAACCAAGGAGGTGAAATATTTGTATGTTGAAAACAACAAAACATCATTTCTTCAAGAAACCAGAGAATATCTAAACAAGTAAAGTCATACCATGTGCATGGATAGAAAAACTTAACATGGTTAAGTTGTCAACATGATCTAAAGCAATGTACAGATTTAATGCAATGCCTATCAAAATTCTAACAGACTTTTTTGTACAAATGAAAATCCAATCCTCAACTTCATATGGAACTGCAAGAGCCATAAATTGACAAAACAATCTATGAAAAAGGATAAAGTTAAAGGACTCCCATTTTTCAACTCTGAAATTTGAAATTTACTATAAAACCATAGTAAATTAAACAATGTGGAACTGGCAGAAGAGACATATAAACCAGTGGCATGAAAGACAGAATAAAAGTTAACCCTCACATATATGATCAGTTGATTTTCAACAAAGGTATAAGACCAGTAGGGAAAGGAGAGTCTCTGAAAAAGTGCTGGTAAAATCCCGATATCTACATGCCAAAGAATGAAGTTAAAACCCTATCTTACACCGTATACAAAAACTAACTCAAAATGGATCAGAAACCTAAACTTTAGAAGAAAAACTATGAAACTTATAGAAGACAATATTGGAGGAAAACTTCATCACATTGGATTTGGCTTTGATTTCACAGATATGACACCAGAGGCATAGGCAACAAAAGAAAAAAATGGACTTCATCAAATTAAGAACTTTTGTGCATCAAAAGATACTACCAAGAAAGTAACACAACATACAGATTTGGAGAAAAGCTTTGTAAATCATGTATCTGATAAGGGATTAATGTCCACAATACATAAAGGACACCTAAAACTCAACAACAAAAACCCAATTCAAAAATGGAAAAGGACTTGAATATATATTTCTCCAAAGAATATATACAATGGCCAATAAGTACATGAAAAGGTGCTCAACATCATTAATCATTAAGGAAATTGCAATCAAAAGCACAAAAGATATAACACTTCAAATCCATTAGTATAGCTATTATTTAAAAATTGGGAAATAACAAGTGTTAGTGAGAATGTGGAGAAATTGGAACCCTTGCACATTGTTGGTAGGAGTGCAAAATAATGTAGTAGCTATGAAAAACAGTTTTGTTTTTCAAAGAATTAAACATAAAACTCTCATATGACCCAGTGTTTACAATCCTACCTACATATCCAAAAAAAACCCAAACAAATGAAATCAGGGACTCAACGAGATATTTGTACACCAATGGTCATAGCAGCATTATTCACAACCACCAAATAAATGGATAAACAAAATGTGGTATATACACACAATGGAATATTATTCAGCCTTAAAAAGGAAGGAAATTCTGATATGATACAACATGAATGAACCTTGAGGACATAATGCTAAGTGAAATAAGGCAGTCAGAAAAAGACAAATACTGTATGATTACACTTAGATGAGGTACCTAGAGCAGTCAAATTCATAGAGACAGAAAGTAGAATAAAGGTAACCAAAGTCTGCCAAGTCGGAGGAATAGGGAGTTAATTGTTTAATGATACAGAGTTCATGTTGGAGATGATGGACAGACACATTTGAGTTAAAAATAGTAGTAATGGTTCTACAATATTGTGAATGTATTTAATGCCACTGGATTGTATACTTATAATACATTAAAATGCTAAATATCATTACATATATTCGACCACAATAAAAAAGACATTGCTTCTTTTTTAAAAAATGTTTTATTTATTTATTTTTGAGAGAGAGAGAGCACAAGCGGAGGAGGGGCAGAGAGAGAGAGGGAAGCACAGGATCTGAAGAAGGTCCCAGGCTCCAAGCTGTCAGCACAGAGCCCAACGTGGGGCTCAGTCTCACGAACCATGAGATCATGACCTGAGCTGAAGTCAGACGGTTAACCAACTAAGCCACCCAGGCACCCCAACAATACTTGCTTCTATGTCACTGTCAAGTTTATAACAAAAGTTCAAAACACTTACAAATTCCTAAAGGGAATGTAACATCCTTCTCCTTTGCCTCTGGAAACGTTGTTTAAAAAAATTCCCTTTAAACGTTGTTTAAAAAAATTTTAAACGTTGTTTAAAAAAATTACCAAAAATTCCCACAAAGGCCTAATAACACCAATATGTAGTTATTCCATATACAGATTGTCTGTTTTTATTTCTTCACCTACTGAGAATGGCCCTGATGATGACAGTCTATTAGGATTATTGCAAGCGTTTGAAAACATAGTTGCCGTTTCAGTGCTTTAAACATTCATTACTTAATCATTTAAGGCCTTATTTTGTTCATTTGTTACAGGGAGGCATTGAACTAGGCTAATTCTGAGTAAGTGTCTCATTTTGAAAGGATGTGCTTCTGAAAATCTTCTAATAGATTAAAGGTATTTATTTTGACAGGTTCTGTGGAGATACACAGGAAAGAAACCAGACACATTAGGACCCAATACCCGGCTATATGAATGGATTCCCCAGAATGATCTTCTTGGTAAGACCAAAGAGAAGCAAAACTAAACAGAGCTGAATGAGGGATCCTCTGAATGATAATTTAGTAACGGATCAATCCAACAAATTTGTGTTAAAAACAAGCAAAAAACTCTTTAATTTCTTCTTCGCATTTCTTCTGGAACTTGTTAAAGAAAAAATTCTTCATGATACTTGTTAAAAAGTGTGAGGCACACTTTATTCAAGACCATTATGATGAATATAGATACTAGTTCATGGACTTTTGCAGTGAAGCAGAGAGACTGGACTCAACTCTGAATACAATAAGAAAAAGTGGGGATCTTATAGCCAAGGAGCAGAGTGGGGGTCACTGGGTAGAAGAATACTAAGAGGAAACATCAGGGCAAGGGAGGGATTCTGGCTACACCAACCTAAGCAGATTCTTGCCGAAAACAGACCAGGGTCATCAGACACCACCTGGGGAAGGTGAAGGATGAGGAAACCAATCAGATATAAATATGGGTGATCAGATACCAAACTGGGGGAGTCTAGCTAAACTGATTTAGTAGGATTCTTGCTAAAATTGGGCAATGCAGAGAGAAATTCAGAAGCTCCAAAATCAGAGCCTAGTTGAGAAGAGAGTTCAAAGAAATTTGACTAGAGTTTGGTCAAGGAGCAAATCTTTCCCGAGCTCTAAATTACAATCAAAATAGAATTCTCCCATTTATGACTCCTCAGAGTCAGAGTCGACACACATTTAGATCAGGCTCTCATTAACTCTTGCATAAAATACTGCAGCAGCCTCCTGGTTCTCTATATCCACTTACTCCCACCTCTCTTCTTTCCTCTTCTGTTTGAAAAAAAAAAAAAAGAATCCTATTCACCATCTCTAAGATTATAAATGTCTCTATACTACTATAAAATCAAATGTAAAATCCCATTTTATTAAACAGAGTGCTTCGTGAACTTTCCCTAATTTATCTTCCTAGACTGTTATGCCAACATTCTCCCACTGAAACCCTGTACCTCCCACCACTCCTTCCCTTATCCATACAAGAATTTCATTTTTTAAATCACTCCATCCTTTTTTTTATTAATTCCTCACCCCAATTTGTCCAACTGGCAACTACTCTCCATCATTTAAAGTCCACATAGACCTTCTTAGAGGTTTGTGAAATGACTTACTTGCTAGAGTAAGTAATTGCTGCTTAGCCTGGAATAACGAATTGCTGCTTTCTTTAGATCTTACAGGAATTTATATATAGTCTCATGGCACAGAATTGTGTAGAAGATGCTGCCTAAATCATAAGAGACTTTTAAAGACATAGAACGGGTGCCTGGGTGGCTCAGTCAGTTAAGCATCCGACTTTGGCTCAGGTCATGTTCTCACGCTTCGTGAGTTCAAGCCCCATGTAGGGGTCTGTGCTGACAGCTTGGAGCCTGGAGCCTTCTTCGGATCCTGTGTTTCCCTCTCTCTCTGTCCCTCCCCAGCTCATGCTCTCTCTCTTTCTCTCTCTCTCTCTCTCTCTCTCTCAAAAATAAATAACCATAAAAAAATGGAACAAACTGAGGGTTGCTGGAGGGAGGGAGGGAGGGAGGGGGCTAAATGAGTGATGGGCATTAAGGAGGATGCTTGTGGGATGAGCACTGGGTTTTATATGAAAGTGATGAATCACTGGATTCTACTCCTGAAACCAATACCACATGGCATGTTAACTAACTTGAATTTAAGTATATGTTACCTAATTGAATCAATGGTTTATAGGTGTCACGATTTTCTGTTTCTGAAACTCTCACAACTTTGAATAATGATATGTTTTTTCCTCTTAGGTCATCCCAAGACCAGAGCTTTTATCACTCACTGTGGAACCAATGGGATCTATGAAGCTATTTACCATGGGGTCCCTATGGTGGGAATTCCCATGTTTGGTGATCAGTATGATAATATTGCTCGTATGAAAGCCAAAGGGGCAGCTCTTAAAGTAGACTTACATACAATGACAAGTTCGGATCTACTTAACGCTTTGAAGGCAGTTATTAACAACCCTTCGTAAGTATAGAATATATTCTTTTCTGAGAAGCATCTGGTGTTTTAAAAGGAGTAAATTGTTTCATTCAATTTTTAAACTGACACTTTTTTGAGATGGAGAGAGAGGGTGCAAGTGAGCAGGGGGCAGGGCAGGAAGGAAAGAGGGAGAGAAAGGAGGGGGTGAGAGAGAGACAGAGAGAGAGAGAAGCAGGGCTCACCTGAAACAGGGCTCATGTTCACCGAAAGTGGGGCTGGAGCTCACCGGATGTGGGACTCAAACTCACCGTGAGATCATGACCTAAGCCGAAGTCAGATGCTTAATGACTGAGTCACCCAGGTGCCCTAAGCTGACACTTTTAGGTAATATCAAATTCAATTGTTTTATACTTCTCAAATTTTATGTAGGCCTTTTGATTCACCTACCGTTAATAGGTAATAGATTACAACCTCAAAGAAATATTGTTTATTTAAAGAAAATAAGTTATTGTTGAAGAGACGCAGATCTTTATTTTTTACTAACAATTTTATTGTTTATTTCTTAAAAATTGCAAATATTACCAGTATAAAGAATTAGGCAATGTAACAAAAAATAGAGAAATAAAAATAAAAAATAACTTTCCTGATGCAGATATAACTAGTTAGCAGTAGAGAAATATTTTGCTAATCTATAAATAGGGAAGAAAAAGAAATAATTTTATAAAAATTGGATCATGCTACTTTTTGATTAAAAAAATTCTATATTGGGGTGCCTGGGTAGCTCAGTAAGTTAAGCGTCTTGACTTCAGCGCAGGTCATGATCTTACAGTTTGTGAGTTTGAGCCCTGTGTCTGGCTCTGTGCTGACAGCTCAGAGCCTGGAGCCTGCTTCAGATTCTGTGGCTCCCTCTCTCTCTGCCCTTCCCACATTCGCATTCTGTCTGTCTCTCTCAAAAATAAATAAACATTAAAATTTTTTTTTAAATCCTATATTGGTATATACTAACTTAAAACAAGAGAAAGCAGATACATTACAATTGAGAGATCCAAACAGCAAGATGAAGACCCTAGCCTCTCTGTTGCCTGGCAAAGGTCAACCTTATAGAGCCCTCCAGGAAAGAAAACAGCTCCAGAAAAGAACTAGAGTCCACTTAACAAATTTTAGCAACACATCAGAACAACAACAACGACAACAACAACAACAACAAACTGAAAATAACATCCCAAGAAGAAAAGGAACACAGATTCATTTTGCTTGCATCATCCCACTCACACTCCAGCTCAAACTCAGGCAGGGGGAGAGGGGGCCCCTTATCACTGGCCTGCCCCTCAATACTGCTTCCTATCACTAGCTCGTTCCTAATACCTTGCTTAGCAAATGAGATCAAAAGTCTGTATTCTCAGCCTACATATTCTATATTTCTTTTTTTTTTTTTTAACTTTCATTTGTTTTGAGAGAGTGAGAGAGAGCTCGTGAGTGCACATGAATGGGGAGGGGCAGAGAGAGGGAGGGAGAGAGAATCCAAGCAGGCTCCACACGGTCAGCAAGGAGCCCCATTCAGGGTTGAACTCACAAACCGTGAGATCATGACCTGAGCCAAAACCAGGAGCCAGAGGCTTAACCCACTGAGCCAACCGGGTGTCCCTCTACATTCCTGTTTCTAAACTTTTTAATGGTATTTCCAATTAGCAAGTCTTTTCTCCCTTACTTCCAATTATTACTTAAACTACAAACAATTCTGCTGATAGGGCCAACGTATCTAGAAATCTCTCAAGAGGAAATAAATTGTCATAGGCATTCTGTACTCGATATCATTTATGACAATTTCTTATATAATTATGTAATATCCTTTTACTGATAGAAACATAATTTTAGGTATCTCATGTTCTTAATGAATTTTTTCAAATTGCTATCTATGTATCCAATCTTTAGCTATAAAGAGAATGCTATGAGGTTATCAAGAATTCACCATGATCAGCCTACAAAGCCCTTGGATCGAGCAGTCTTCTGGATTGAATTTGTCATGCGCCACAAAGGAGCCAAACACCTTCGGCCAACCTCCCATGACCTCACCTGGGTCCAGTACCACTCGTTGGATGTGATTGGGTTCCTGCTGGCCTGTGTGGCTACTACTATATTCCTGGTCACAAAATGTTGCCTGTTTTGTTGCTGGAAATTTGGTAAGACAGGGAAGAAGAACAAGAGAGAATAGTTTAATAGTTTAGATAGAAAACAGGGCCCATCTGAATTAACCAGCCAGTGATTTGAACAGATTCCTTTCCTAGTTTTCCCAGTTCTTGTCCATTCCTCAGCTTATGAAGTCAAAGGTCAAAGAATCACCCAAGGAGTTCACCACATGATTTAGAGTTAAGATGTATAATACCTTATTCTTTAAAAAGAGAAGATAAACACATGGAGGTTCCTACTACTAAAATCCTAGTACTTTATTCACTTGTTTTAGCTCAACAAATTAGGATGGTGTTTGAGAACTCAGGAATGCAATAATAAATTCTATTTTCAGTACCAATCATATTAAACCTTTTCTAAATACTTAACATCATTTTGCATCCAGTATGTTATAATGATTGCATATTCTCTAAACTAGACAAAGTAGAAAAAAAGCAGAGGTTCCCTTCTAATAGAAATATTAGGAGATTCAAAGTTTCTACTCTGCTGGGAATCATGTTTTAAAACCATTAATTTCATCTCATATGACACATCGATCTTTGTTCCCCTTGGAGTACAAAACACTATCTTTTGTCTTTGATTTGAAGATTGCCCTTGATTTAAAAATTAATAATAATAGTACCAGATTTGTACCATAATACTTTGTGACTTTAGAGAACTAGTTGATTTCGATTACTTAGAATTATAGATGGTATGGTGGAACAAAACCAAACAATTATAATTTAATACCTGCCCTTTACTCTTCCCACCAATTTTACTTATAATATCCATGTTTGGAAAGAAGAGACAAAACTATAACTCTTTAACTGCACTGCAGATAATTTGAGGGGGGGGGATATGCATTTCTCAGAATTCTGTCTGCTGTGGGGATGATTTCTCCATCTAACAGAAATGCAGTGGGTTTTCCCATTTCATCCTTTCCCTTACCCCAGCACTTCTCCTGGTCCTCTCAAAAACTGTACTGTGACCACTATACCAAGCACAAATAGTTAGGCTTCTTGATAACTAGCATTCGCCAGAAATCTGCAGTAAGCATGAGGATATACATTGAATTTCAGTAGAAGTAAGGATTCTCTCTCCCTTTCTTTTCTAAAAAAACTGTCTTCCAGTACATCTGCCAGTTCTTTACCCTTGAGGTTGAAGAATTATTTAATCCAACTGGAATTATGTATTAAACAAACTCAGTAAATGATTTACCACAGTTTGATATTTATAATCCAAGTTTAATAGACCTAAAATTATAGCTGCATCTTAGAACAATATAAATCATTTGGAGGATTATCTGTGTTTTACAGGAATAGTGGCCTAAATAACAGCAAGGCAAACAATTCTTAGGCGTTAAATTAACAATAAAGAAATATAAACAACATATTTTCTCAATTTGATGAATTTGAAAATAATTATGATGCTTTGAAGAATAAAGTTTCAAAATGTAAACCCTAATGCTGCTTGGTTTAAGATCTATCAAAGCAATGTATCATATTGCTGAATTATTTTATCTGGCAATTAGATAATGTGCTTTCCTATAATAGTCTTTAAAATCATAGCTTAAAGATATTCCTTCTCTTTTTTGTTATAAAATGACATAAAGGAGTTACAGTAAAGATTTGCATACCTTGTTAGCAATTACCGAGTTTATTCAAAACAACTACCTTAACAATTAAAGGAATATTTTCTACCTTGTGGAGATGAAAGCTTTTCTTAAAAAGAAATATTTGCCTATTTAAATAATCTATAAAGCATAATATTAAATATATAAACTCTGATAATAATTTTAGGTATACAAAGGCTAAATAAAACCATTGAAGCATTACATTTTTTCCAGTTTAAGTTTTAATAAGAACACATTTTTCAGGAGTTTAATGACTTCTGGCTTTTCTAGTCAATTAAAACGTAGATCATAATTTAATTGAAAATGCTAATAGGTAGATGTAATTGTTTTGTACATGAGCACATATGTTAGCACAAAGAATGTTCTACATGTGAATAAAAATTCATTCATATTGTATGTTTTGATTTTTAAACTTGTTTGGCTTTTTCAATGAGGGATTTGTTTCTGTTATATTCTACATATTTTATTTTTTAATTTTTTTTTGACGTTTATTTTTGAGACAGAGAGAGACAGAGCTTGAAGGGGGGAGGGGCAGAGAGAGAAGGAGACACAGAATCGGAAGCAGGCTCCAGGCTCTGAGCCATCAGCGCAGAGCCTGACACGGGGCTCGAACTCACGGACCGCGAGATTGTGACCTGAGCTGAAGTCGGACGCTTAACCGACTGCGCCACCCAGGCACCCCATATATTCTACATATTTTACCAAAAGTAATGATTCACCTGCAGGCTCAGATCTACCATACTCCCTACATTAAAGGGAATAGTATTTGTGAATTTCTTTTTTGTATTTGTGGTATTTTATTTTTTAAAAAAATTAATGCTTCTTTTTGAGAGAGAAAGAGAGAGAGAGAGCACAAGCAGGGGAGGGGCAGAAAGAGAGGCAGACACAAAATTCAAAGCAGACTCCAGGCTCTGAGCTGTCAGTACAGAGCCTAATGCTGGACTTGAACTCAGGAAGCATAAGATCACGACCTGAGCTGAAGTCAGAGGCTTAACTGACTGAGCCACCCAGGCACCTCTATATTTATGATATTTTAAACTGTTGTAGTTGAGACTAAAATGTGTCTGCTGCCTATGGGACAGAAAAATGTAAGTTCCACAATTTACACTGAATCACTACGTGCCTTCTAATCTCACTTTTATTTTCTCCCCGGGTTCTTTGCTTCTCAGTCCCACTTCAGTTCTGCCATTGTTCTGATTCTGGCTCTAAACGCAGCTAAAGAGACTGAAATCTTAATCTCTCACTTTAATTCCTGTCAATTATTTTTCCCAGAGACGGTCCTTTCCTCCGCTCAGTTGAACTCCCTTCACATATGATACCAGCAATCCGTATGATACCATGAAATGCAGACACTTATTTTTTTACTTTTAAAGTGATTGTCAGATTATCAAATCATGATTCTTTGACTAAGGGAAGCTACCCACTCTGTCCTGGGGAGCCTTTATGCTGATTAGCATGCCTCATTCTAGTTCCTGTCTCCTTTCCAAGGACTCCTAGACATAAGAGTTTGTATTAACACTTTAATTCCAAGTATATGCTCCCATTTCTTTTTTAAAAAAACCCTATGTTGACTTTCTTTCATAGATGAGGAAATTCTTTCTTTATAGGAAATGGAAGAATTTGCCCAGAGCTCTGGGGAAGATGGTATTGCAATGCTTTCATTGAGATCAGTAATCAAAAATCTCACAGAAGAAAACACAAACATAATCAGTGGCCCTTGCCCAGATCTTATGGAAAGTTAGATAAACTTTAAACTCTATCATACTATACATTGCTTTCTACAAAAGGAGGTAATATTTCAAAATGCACGTGTAACCAGATATCTTTTTACTCATTTGCTTAAATTCTGCAAATCTTGCTTTGGATTGCTTTCAGGAAGTTATATGTTATAAATTAAGGATAAAATTCGGGCAGTATGGCTAGGAGCAAAAGAATTTCTAAATTCATCCATCAGGCAGGCTTTATTCCCATTGGAGGGGGTGGGGCAGTTTCAGAGGGAGTCATGTTACTCCCACTACCTGTTAACCAGTGTAGAATTGGCAAAGTGTTGAGTTTACAAGCTCTGACTCTAGATTAAAATGACCTCTAACTCCTGCCTTTGCTCATATTCCCTCTTTTGCCAAACCAAATGCAGTGTAAAATTTGGGAATAGCATACTTATTTTATCTCCTGAGAGAGATTCATAGGCCATGATGAGTCCACTAAAACTCTGTGGAGTAGAGGAGAAAAACCAAAAGCCAGTCCAAAATCGCTAGTCCTTTTTCTAGTTTCAGGTGGGAAATGGCAACAAAAATGTTGGGACATAGGTTCCTGAATTTAATGTTTCCTCACTTGCCCATCCAGAACGTGATCAAGCCAATCAATCCAATTTCTTCTAAAAAATAAGGTTAACAACTCGAACATTCTCAGCTGGGGTAAGAGTGTACAGATATACACTTGGTTAAAAAATAAGTGGGCAGAATTATGTCTAACCTAGGAAAAAGAAACAAACACTCTTCTCCCTCTGCAATCTTAGTGTTTTTCTAAAATTATAAGATCAGCTTTCTCATTGTTTTTGAACTACATGCCAGGCTCATGCCTGATCTAAACTCCTTCCAAGAAACCTACACTACTTATATCACAGTGTTATTTTAGAAATGACCTAGCATATAGTACATAACAACTTGTAATTTTAAAAAATGCCCTAGGGGCACCAGAGTAACTCAGTCGATTAAGCGTCAACTTCAGCTCAGGTCATGATCTTGCCCTTAGTGGGTTCGACCCCCGCATGGGGCTCTGCTGACAGCTCAGAGCCTGGAGCCTGCTCTGTGTCTCCCTCTGTCTCTGGCCTCCTCTGCTAGCGTTCCATCTCTCTCTCTCTCTCTCTCTCTCTCTCTCTCGTGCATATGTGTATAGAACGGTTATATCTTCTTGATGAGCTCACCCGTTTATCATTATATAATGACCTTCTTTGCCTCTTATTATCAGTTTTGGCTTAAAGTGTATTTTGTCTAATATAAGTGTAGTTGTCCCCCCTCTCTCTTTTTAAATTTTTATTTATTATTATTATTATTATTATTATTATTATTTTGGTTTCTACTTGCATGGAATATCTTTTTCCATCCCTTCACTTTGAACCCATGTGTATCCTTAAAGTGGAAGTAAGAAGCTTTTAGGCACCGTATAGTTAGCTGGGTCTTTTTTTTTTTTAAATCCATCAGGCCACCCTGTGTGTTTTGATTGGAGAACAATCCATTTATATTTATTATAATCATTGATTTGTAATGATTTGGTAATGCCATCTTATTAATTGCTTTCTGGCTGTTCTGTAGTTTTATTGTCCTCCTTTTACTTTCTTTCTGCCTACCTTTGTGGATAGGTGATTTTCCATGGTTGTGTGCTCTGATTCACTTCTCTTTATCTTTTGTGAATCTACTATAGGTTTCTGCCTTGTTGTTACTATTAGGCTTACATCAAACATCTTATAGATAAAAACAATTTATTTAAACTGATAACAACTTAAAGTCAATTGCATAAAAAGTTCTTCCCTTTACTCACCCCTTTTATTTTGATGTCACAATTTACCTCTTTTTATATTGTGTATTCATTAACAAATTACAGTTGTCATATTTATTTTTAATTCTCTTTTCCTTTAACCTTTATATGTATATTTACTATTTGACTACTGTGTTGTATATTTTCATATGTTTTCATTGAAAACATGTCGGGTAAAGGACTTTTTCATTTAATTTCAGCTAAAGTACTCCTTTTCACTGTTTCTTGTAATGTGGATGTGTAGTAATTTTTATTTTAAAGAACTTCTTTCATTTCAGCTAAAGAACTCCTCTCAGCATTTCTTACAATGCAAATATGGAATAATGAACTCCCTCAGCTTTTATTTGTCTGGTAAAGTCTTTCTTTCTTCTTCAATTCTGAAGGATAACTTTGCCCGATAGGGGATTCTTGACTGGAAGTTTTTTCTTCTACCACTTTCAATATATCCTTTCACTTCCTCCTGGCCTGTAAGGGTTTTGCTGAAAAAAATTTGCTGATAGCCTAATGGAGGTTCCTTTCTAGATTACAATCTTCTTTTCCCTTGCTTTCAGGATTCTCTCTTTGTCTTTGATTTTTGACAGCTTCGTTATAATATGTCTTTGAGAAGATTATTTTGAATTGTAGTTATGGGTGCTCTATTAGTTTTGTTAAGTTGGATATCCAAGTCTCTCTCTGGTTTGAGCAGGTCTCAGCTAGTATTTCTTTAAATGAACTTTCTGCCTCCTTCTCCCACTCTTCTCTTTCTGGAATTCCAATGATTCACTTATATGTAGATAAGTTTTCTTTTTACTGATGTTCTATAGACTTTTTCCACTGTATTTTTTTTTTTTTTTTTAATTCTCCTCTGATTGGCTTATGTCCAAATTCCTATCTTCTAACTCACTAATTCTATCTTCTGTTTGGTCGATTCTGCTGTTGATGGTCTCTATTAAATAAATATATATTTTTTATTTCATCCACTGTATTCTCCAGATCTACAGTTTCTATTTGATTCTTTTTTATTTCCATCTTTTTGTTAAATGTGTTATTTTCTTCATGTATCATTTTTCTGATTTTATTGAATTATTTATGGTTTTTTTGGAGCCAATAAACTTTCCTTAAAATGGCTATTTTGAATTCTTGATTGGGTAAGTTGCAGAATTTTGAGTCTTTGTGATAGTTACTGGACACTTTTGTGACCTTTTGGTGATGCCATATTTCCTTGATTTTTGATGTTCCTTGGAGTTTTGCATTTGAGGTTATTGGTCACCTCCTCCAATTTTTACAACTGCTAACAACTGAGAGATACATTACATTGGTTTTGCTTATATCTGGGGCTTTCTCAGTGTTGTATGGATACGCCTGTTTCATGCTTCTTGCCCCCTTTTGTGGCAGAAACCTTAAGCTTCTTATGTCTTTTCCAGATCTTAAAGCTCATCAGGCCAGTTGCTTGAAACTTTGCTTTTGTTTTCCTAAAGAGACACTACAGTTCAAGTTTGTGGTTTCTCCCTTGCCCATAGACCTTGGCTAATTTTCTGTGCACGATCCCTTTCTAACAGAGCTTACTTTTACTGCCAATCTCAGATGTATGTCCAAGTAGCCATTCACAGAGTTGGGGGAAGTGTGAGTTTGGCCTTTGAGCACTGAAAAAAAATTAAAAATAAATAAAAATCATTTCAAGTGCTAAACGTACTTTGATTATTGAAGTGTAAGTGCTCAAACTAGTTTAAAGAATATTTGTTGGCAAATGCTCACCATATTTTAATTAAATGTGATTTACTTCCTACAGCTTCATCACTCACTGAAAACAGAAATTCTAGATTTGAATCTTAGAGTCCAGCTTTGATCAGGTTTGGAGAGATCAATAGTGCTACATCCATCCTTAGAATCCCTCCTTATGCAGGCAAATTCCTTCAAAGGGAATGGCCAGAATTTTGTGTTTGAAAAATAGATCACCTCAAAAAGAAATTTACATTAGATTTTAAATTTTATTATGGTATATGGAGCTATTTAGGAAAGTTGTTTCTTTCACAACTTACAGTAATTTTTCCTCATGGCTTTAAAGATATTTTACTTAGATCTTCTCCCTCTACACATATCCTTCAATAGTGAAAGTTCTCAAATGCAATTCATCTAATGAAGTTAAAGTCTTTGAATAATTATTCTTTCAAAATTGTAGGCTGTATTGTGTTATTGAAAGTGTTTTTATAAATAAGTTGTATATAAAGCTATTTTCCCCGTAAACAAAATTTAGGTTCTCTTTTCTCATTCTTTCTATGTTTTCTCAAAGCTCTTTCTTTCATCTCATCTCTTTAACATATAAACACGGAGTCTTTCAGCAGAGGTGATATTAAAAATAACTCCTTCTCTGTGTTTTAAGTAATATAAGTCTCTAATAAATGACAAAATAAAAAATTATAAAGATATTGGGAAAAATTAGAATCTAATTCACAAAGATTTAACAATTCCTCACAAAAATTATTTCATGAGTTTTCTATGAGGAGAGACGTGTAAATATCTCAGTTGATCAAGAAGTTCATGATCTAAGATCTATAATAACAAAATAGTCTTAATCTCACAGCCTAAATCCATTTCAAAATAAAACTCTAATGATATGTTCCTGCCAGGAAAGTTTACAACAGGATTTTTTTAAGTTCATATAAAAAGTATGAGGTGATTTTAGGGAAAAAATAACATTTTTAAACTGGTACATATAAGTTTGGTATATTTCCTAATTAAACTTATCAGTAAAAATTATCTCACTCCAACTTAAACTATAAGAAAACCCTTAGGGTTACAGTTACTTAGTATTTTCTTTGCAATTCAGATCATTAAAGATCTTTCCAATGATTGTCCTTAAGAATATCTTCTAATTACAAATTTGTCATTATTTCTTAACCAAACGTCCTTTCCCATTTCTTATCTTTCTTAAAGTAATTAGGCATTCAGTGGAATTCTAATTCCATGCTTTAAAAAATAGTTTTGAATGAGAAATATATGGAAAAGTATTTATCCCGTTTAAGAATATAAACTCCCAACTCAAAGGAACCAGCATATTTAATGAAAAATATACTTACACTTGAAGACATCTGACATGAGTTTCCTTAAACAAGGAGACAACCAAATAAGCATAAAATAGAAAAATAAAACACTGTAATTAGCTTTTTCAACCACACACACGCGTGTGCGCGCACGCGCGCGCGCGCACACACACACACACACACACACACAGTGTTCTTTCTTTTCCTCAAATAATCTGGAGAGCTCTAGAGGAAATGACCATGTATCTAATTCACCAGCCCCCAGCTAACATACCATAGCACTTTTTTCTGAAACTGGGGCTAAAAATGTGAAGAAATCATTACTCAAATAATAAAGTGAGGCATTTCAAATCACATATTTTATTTTCTAACTTTATGCTTTGGTTCATTTTTTTAAATTCCCTAAATCAGACATTATTTTGATTATATCTGTTATTCACCACAGAATTGCTAAAAAACCACTAATCTACAGCCAGTGAACTTATCTGTTATCAGTATTATTTGTGCAATGTTAATAGGTGCATCCTGGCATGAGTGTAAACTATTTTGTTCTTTATTAGGGGAAAAGGGTGCTTATTTTGTTTTCTTAATCTTAGGCAGTCTGGAAAAATAAGAAGGTGTGCACTCTCTCAGTTCAGTAAGTCACCAAACATCTATATTAAGAATATTCCTGGGGTGCCTGGGTGGCTCAGTAGGTTGAACATCTGACTTCGGCTCAGGTCAGGATTTCATGGTTCGTGAGTTGATGGTTCATGTAGTCAGTTCATGGTTCATGACAGCTCAGAGCCTGGAGTGGGCTTCAGATTCTGTGTCTCCCGCTCTCTCTGCCCCTTCCCCACTTGCTCTGTCTCTCTCTCTGCAAAATAAATATACATTAAAAATATTTTTAAAAAAAGAATATTCCCTTGCCACAAAGCTTCTTCAGTTTCTGCTTTAATTTGTCTACTCAAGACTATTCCTAGTTGTTTGCACTGCTTAAAAATAGGTTTGGACTTCCATTTCTGGTCCTTATGGTGTTACTGTGGGCAGACTAGACCTCTACTGTAAATAAATAGAAAATGCGAAAATTATATATAACAATTATTTTCAGACATTGAATATTAGGCATCACAGGAAGATGATAACTAAAAGAAGGTAAACTAATGAAGTGAATCTTAAGGTCTCTCCAGTTTTCTGACTATAGCCACTATGTAATTTGCAAATTCAAAATAGCCCACACTATTTTCTACTGAAAATTAAGATACTGAGAAAGGGCTTTGTTTTGACACGCAAAAGTCAGTTTTCACACATGACCTTAAACTATCTTGATTTTAATACCAATTTATATCTCTCAGCCTTATCAACTGTTTTAAATGCTAAAATTCCAGGTTAATGGAATGTGACCTTTCCACAGAGCCCATGCAGATAAGAAAGATAAAGTAATTCTCAGTATACGTGGCTATTGCTGTCAGGGAAAATAGCCAGAGTGGAAAAGATCCAATTTGGGAAACTGGCACCCTCAACTATTCCATATCAGGGATACAGTGTTCGACTCTATAGCTAGCAGATTGGATATTCTTGACACTCAGTTTAAATAGTAGTTAGATCACTTTGGTAAATAGAAGTCCATACATGCAGGCCTAAACATGGCCTTACTGTCTGCTATGATGGTCACTTCGTTAATTTGTTATTGGGGCCAGCACTGGGATGGCTGTTTATAGAGACTGGCTGAGTGATTTTGCCTACTTTAGTGTTTAGCACCTATTCCATGATAGATGTTCTCTGGTGGGCATTAACATGGCATCTCATGGTCAAGGGTTCTAACAGGGTCCTGAAACATGCCAGGATTTCTTTTTTTCAAATGCATGTAATCCTTCAGTCCAGATGGCATCATCTGGCTGTGCTGTTATTCTCCTAGGCTTGCCAGAGATTCCACACGTATAGAATGTGCAAAGCCTTTTTGGCTGCCTATATATTTTACCCTTAGCTCTGCCTGCTGTATATAACCATATCCATAGCTTTACATGGGTTAGGACTGCCTGGTTGCCACTCTGACCTTACTGCTCATTGTGATCATTGTGACCACTTGGCTTCTAACAATTGAGTGCTATCAACTTGTTTTTGAGCTGTTTTGTAACTACAAACAGACCTGGCCATCAGAAGACACCACACTGAACATTCCTTATAACTTCAGTCAGTACACAATCACTGGCAGATTTTCCAGATTTATGTAGCATCTCTATCTTAATATATGCACTTCTCCAAGCCCTTTGATTCCTTCTTCCACTGTTTCCCATGGCACTTCCAGCATGTCAGTTTCACTTTGTGTGGGCCATTCCTTACCACTGCTTCCTGAAGTGTGAACAAAGGTATTGAATTCTATGTCCTGAGAGAGAGTGCTCCAAAATAAAACTATGCTTCCTTCTGCAAGCTTATATTCCACTTTCCTAAATCCAGTCCCTCAGCATATAGTTCTCTATATAATTTCCCAGTTCCTACTAGGAGATATTGGCTATGTCCTCCAGTTTTTTGAGTTTGAGTAATATCTTCCTCGTTACAACTGGCAGTGAATGAGCCAGCTCCAAAATCCAATCTCAGTGTCTACTCTGATTCCATTTTTTTTTTTTAATTTTTTTAACGTTTATTTATTTTTGAGACAGAGAGAGACACAGCATGAACGGGGGAGGGGCAGAGAGAGAGGGAGACACAGAATCGGAAGTAGGCTCCAGGCTCTGAGCCATCAGCCCAGAGCCCGACGCGGGGGTTGAACTCGCGAACCGCGAGATCGTGACCTGAGCCGAAGTCAGACGCTTAACCGACTGAGCCACCCAGACGCCCCTACTCTGATTCCATTCTTGATTCCATTATCAAGCTGAAGATAAGCTTGCAGGGAGATTATTAAGGAGTGATCTTGGAAACAAAGTCTGTGAAAATGAAGGATTTGAAGCAAGATTGAACAGTGGAAAAAACAGAGACAGGGCACCTGGGTGGCTCAGTTGGTTAAGCATCTGACTTTGGCTCAGGTCATGATCTCACAGTTTGTGAGTTTGAGCCCTGCAATGGGCTCGGTACTGACAACTCAGAGCCTGGATCCTGCTTTGGATTCTGTGTCTTCCTCTCTCTCTCTGCCCCTCTGCTTTTCGTGCTCTCTCTCTCTCAAAAATAAACACTTTAAAAAAATTTAAAAAGATGGAAAGAAAAAAGAAAAAAAAGAGACTTACAGTATCCCTCCCCTTATCCACAGTTTTGTTTTCTGTGGTTTCAGTTACCCCTGGTCAACTGCAGTTCAGAGGCAGATGATTCTTCTGACATATCATCAGAAAATCAAAGGTAGTCTAGTGCTATATCGCCATGCTTACATCATTCACTTCACTTCATCTCATCACATAGGCATTTTATCATCTCATGTTATCGCAAGAAGAAGGGTGAGCACAGTACAGTAAAACATTTTGAGAAAAAGACCACACTCACAGAACTTTTATTACAGTATACTGTTTTAATTTTTCTATCTGTTATTTAGTTACTGTTGCCTAATTTATAAATTAAAACTTTAGCTTAGGTATGTATGGATATGGAAACATAGCATATACAGGGTTTGGTACTATCTGTGGTTTCAGGCATCCAGTTAGGGTCTTGGAACATATCCTTGCAGATAAGGGGTGGGGAGACTACTGCAATGAAGCTTCAGCCTAGGTCTCAACCAACCCAATCTGAAAGTAAGATCACCTTTAAGAGTTTCCCCAAATTGAAATGAAGAGTCAGGCATTGGATATGGGCTGCCCCAGGAAAAAGACATCACTTTAGACTATATAGTTCTGTTCAGCAGAAGCAGCTCTTAAAGGAAGCTGATAGATGAGAGCTGTCAATCTTCTCAGCAGCGGAGGAATAACTTCTATATTCCCAAAAGGAGAATCTGGGTAACACATCAAACATCCACCAAAGGGCATTGCCATATTAAAGGATGTTGCAACTCTGTGGACAATGCTTTGCTTAGAATCTTCTGTCCAAATCCTTTTTAAGAGAGAATCTCCTCTCATTTCAAGTCAACAGATTATTGATAGCAAGAAAACAAACCTATTCCATGACATGAGTCTTCCCCTTTCTACTTCTAATTTGAAGAGACTTCCTGATAAGATTTTTAAAATACAATTTACATGGATTACGAAGGTAGACTGCAAAACAAAGTTCAGAAGATACCTAGAGGATAAATACTTTGTCAAAGTGTTGAGGAAGTAAAACTAACATAAGAATTTTGCAAATGTTCAGAAAAGGAAAATATCATAATTGGGAGGTAGCATTTTCAAATGAATGAAAGTAATTTAAGTGGGACTCAAAGGGCACCCAAGTATGGATAAAAAGAAAAAAAAAGTAGTAGTAGTATCTACAGTCAGAAAAACAAAGGCAAAGAAATGAAATAGAGCTAAATATAACATGTAAAATATGGAAGAGGAAATTCAGAAAGCTGGTTTGGAAATGCTCAAATCAGAAAAGATTTGCTCTAACACAATGCTGCTTTCTTATCTGAAGATTCCCTATATGCAAGGTAGTTTCTTTCTAGCCCAGCGATAACAGTATTTCCAGTGATACTGGGATTAATTAGAGGCACATACAAATACAAGATAAGATCATCTACCCTTTTCCTTATTTGCTTACCGAAACCTCTACTGTTAGTTCGTACCAGTTATATTTTAACTACTTCATTCATTCATTCCTGTGTGTGAATGACAGCCGCATCAGAAGTTAAGAGAGGTTTATAAAAAAGGATTCATTTTACCAGAATGTCTAAGAAACGGACTTATCTTTCCGTGCTGTATTTTTATCTCAGCTGTGGGACCTGTGGCAAGGTGCTAATGTGGTGATTGGAATAATCATTAAATCAATTTAAAGACAATACTGTCTGAATTTGCTCAGAGGGGTCATGAGGTGACTGTTTCATCCTTGCGGATTCCACCACACCATCTGTTTTGAAATTTGAAGTGTATGCTACATCATTTACTAAGAATGAATTTGATTTGCTTGTCATGAAAAGTTCAAGATGTGGGTATATGAATTACCAAAGAGTAAAATGTGGACGTATGATTCAAAAATGCAAAAAAATAAATATTCTGATACTTTTCCAAAGCTCTGTGAGGGATGCAGTTTTGAACAAGGAACTTATGAAGAAACTGCAAGAATATAACTTTGATATTAGTTTTGGAGATGCCATTTCTCCTTGTGGTGAGTTACTGTCTGAATCATTTAACCTACTTTTGGTCTACTGTCTTTACTTTACCACTAGCAATATGTATGCAAAACTGTGGAAGGCTTACGTGATCTTCCTTTGTACCTGCTGTCATCTCAGAACTTAATGACAAAGTGATAATTACGAAGAGGGTGACAAATATGTTGCATTACTCCTATATTTTGACTTTGTATTTGAGACCTTTAATAAGAATTGGGATAAGCTTTACAGTGAAAGATAAGTCAGTAGTTTATTTATTACATTTTATCTAAAGTAGGTGGAAAGAAACCTTATTTTATATATACTGTACATAGATATACTACACATAGATACATAGATATAGTTGATATAGATGTAGAGTTTATATATATATATATATAAATATATATATATATATAATTTTTTTTTTAACGTTTATTTATTTTTGGGACAGAGAGAGACAGAGCATGAATGGGGGAGGGGCAGAGAGAGAGGGAGACACAGAATCAGAAGCAGGCTCCAGGCTCTGAGCCATCAGCCCAGAGCCCGACGCGGGGCTCGAACTCATGGGCCGTGAGATCGTGACCTGAGCTGAAGTCGGACGCTCAACCGACTGAGCCACCCAGGTGCCCCTATATATATATAATTTTAAACTAAAGAGAATTTATATTTTCTTAGGTTTAGTGTTGAAATGGATATATGATAGTTTCTCAATCAAAATTTATCAACCATTCAAGAGAACTTGTGTAAAGTAATCTAGAACTCTGTGACACTAGAGATGTCCCTCCACTTGACATTGATCTACTATATTAATATTCTTAAGGCTTTAATTATTTAAAGAGCACTGTGTTTTTCATAAATCCTGATGTCTCTGTTATTTATTGCTGTGTAACCCAGCATCTTAAAACTCAGGGTTTAAACCAAACATTATTTGCTGATCCTACAGACCAGCAATTTAGGCTGGGCTCAAGGAAATGTTTCTCTTTTGGGGCTTTCCTGGGCTCACTCATTAGGCCCCAGCTAAGGAAGAATGGTCCAAAAAAGTGTCACTCGCATGGCTAGGGTTTGCTAAATTAGCAGGACACTTTGATTCTCACTTCATATGGCCTATCCAAAGACAAGCATGTGCTTTTTCCAGTGATAGTAAAAGTCCACAAAAGCTCACATGAAAGTTCTAGGCCTAGACTTAGAAGTCATACTATGTCACTTTTACCACTGCTATTTGTAAAACAGGTCATGAGGCAAATCCAATCCAAAGATTGGAGAAATAGCCTCCACCTCTTGATAGAAGAACTTGCAAAGAATATGTAGCTATTTTCAAAGCACTACAGGAAGAAACTTCATTAAATATACTTATAAAATCAATGAAGGTCAGTTATGAGGAAACATATTTTCCAAACCTCTTTCTGTTTTAAAATATTCTTCATATATAAGAAATAATGACTATTTTGTGTGAACTTTACACTTGCTTGCCTTTACAATTAAAATTTACTGTGCACTTATAGCTAAGGTACCTTTCAGCTTTCAAAATCAAAGTCCTGGGGCGCCTGGGTGGCTCAGTTGGTTGAACGTCCGACTTCAGCTCAGGTCATGATCTCGCGGTTTGTGGGTTTGAGCCCCCAGTCGGGCTGACAGCTCGGAGCCTGGAGCCTGCTTCTGATTCTGTGTCTCCATCTCTCTCTGCCCCTCCCCTGCTCATTCTCTGTCTCTCTCTGTCTCTCAAAAATAAATAAATGTAAAAGAAAAAATCAAAGTTCTTATATCTCTCTTCTAGATTCAATTTTTTTTACTATTATATCTGTTCTAATTCTTTCATCTAATCATCTAATATCTCCATTAGAAAGGAAAATTGCTTCATTGTGGATAAGTTGTCTCTGGGCATTATTTATATTACTCCTTCCTTCTCAATGGATTAAAAATCATCTGCTAGGTAAATCTAAAACATTGGGGATTACATTAGAATTATCAATATCTGTTTTCTAATGCTAGATTAACTACTTACTCTCAGTTTTTTTCTGCTTGAAAAATAAAGCAAAATGTGAGGGTCCAGTATATTTGTCATATCTGAATGATTTCTAATCATGATCTTGTGAGCACATTCATTCAATAAAGAAGTTTATTGAGCTTCACCTATGTTTCCTGTTTAAAGGGGAAATTGATAAATATTTGTTGAGAACTTACTGTCTCCCGGGAAATCTTCTATGTCCTTCATATTTATTCACTCATGGAGGACACACATAGAAATTCTTTTTGTAGGCACTATTATTCTTCTCATTTTACGGATGTGAAAACTGAAGTACAGAAAGTTCAGGTAACTTACTCAAGTTCTCATAGGTAAGAAATGTTGGGATGGAATTGAAACACAGCAGTCTGGCTCCTGGACCTAACAAATTTGCATATTGCAATAACTGAAAGAAAAGAGAGAGACCCTAACTTCAAAACCTATTACTGGGAGAGACACTGTACTAAGTACCAAGTATACTATTATATAGAAGACCAAGAAAGTTAATTTTTCTTAATCTGAGTGGTCTTTTTTTTTTTTTTTGAGATAGACAGAGAGAGAGAGAGAGAGAGAGCAGGAGTGGGGGAGGGGCTGAGGGAGAGGGAACAAGAGAATCATAAGCAATCTCCACACCCAGCATGTGGCCTGATATGGGGCTTGATCTCATGACCATGAGATCATAACCTGAGCCAAAATCAAGAGTCAGATGCTTAACCAACTGAGCCACCCAGGCGTCCCCTGAGTGGTCTTTTTAACGGATGCTTTCCATTGCCAGCATATGTCACCAACTACCCAAACTTAACTTTACCAAAAAAAGTGTTCTCTTATGACAATTTACTCAATAGAAAGAGCATCTTTTTGTTGAGCAGTATTATAAACATTTTGGAAACCTAAGAAAAATATCCCTTTCAAATGGAAGTTAACTACCCTCACATAAATGTCACAATTATTCTTAGGAGCTAAAAGGTATGTCAGATTAAGGTTACTGAGAAAATAAAGCTCTTAGTTATTAAAACATTAACCTGTGACTATATATTTTGTATGAGGTTACTGGAGGCAGTGGGTTAGAGAATACAAGTAAGACTAAAGCCTCTAAAATAAATCTGCTAAAAATTAAAGAATCACAGGTCATAGAAAAGAAACTCTTCTTTTAGGTAAACCTAGAACATTGGGGACTTTTTTGACTCTCTGAGATTCCATTGCAAGTTCATGAAAGGTAATGTGAAGGAAAACAGGGCATTGAATGACAACTAAAGTAGAAAGCTGGATGGTAAATGAAGTGAGAAGGTGGGCAGATCCATGATCAAAAACCAAACTGAAACACAAAAAACACTAAAGAGATAATACTAAGACCAAAGTTTCTAAGATAAATCTGCTAAAAATTAACCAAGAATCACAGGTCATAGAGAATAATCTTTTAGATGATGCAATATACGGACTTACACAATAATACGAAAGAAACAGGGCATCAAGAGGCAAACAACCAAAGTAGAAAACCGGATGGTGAGTGGAATGGGTGGTTGAGTTGATGGGTCTGTGGGAATAAAAAACTAAATAAATAATCCAAAGTCATAAAGAAGCAAGGGAACCCTTATTTTGGGTAAATAAGGGGACAAAGATGCAAAAGACTGATGCAAATAAACATGTACAACAAGAAGATTTCCAGCTTAGTTCTCCAGAAGTTGTTTGCCTTTTCTTGAACAGGCACCAGTCACAGCACTGCTGATTTATTCTAGGCCTAGAAAGTGACAAAGGAGATCGCTTGGTTAAATTACAAATATATAAAAAGGAAAATTTACAACACTTTGAAAGTGAATCTCTCTTACCACCCACTCCACATGCTTAGTAATATTTATCTTCAGTTTTTTCATTTTATTATTTTTCTGGAGACCAGAGACACAAATTTAGAAAACATTTAATGGACTGAATCATGGAACAGTTCTTCGGCTCCCATTCTTTCCAGTTATCAAGCAGCCTTCCCTTTACATTAAATCATAATTAATACATGTCAGAATGTTTAACGTTTCCTCGAACAGATAAAAATACATGACATGGATGTGGAGGTGAAAGACATCATTTTATGTAGTGCATCTCATTCATGATGCACTTTACTGATTATAGAAAGTCCAGGAATTTGGTCCTGCAATAACTTTTCTTTTGTAAAATATACAGGAAAGGATGAGTCTGCAAAGCTATGGAAAGGGAGGCATGTTGATTCCTGGTGAGGTCTGCATCATCAGGGAGGACCTTTGAGCCACTGGGTTTTCTCTGCTTGCCTTTCCCTATACTTCTAAAGGAAATCAGCTTCCTGTTTTTGCTGTGGTGGCTGGCTGAGTGCAACTGAAGACCAGATTGAGATAAGTGTGATCAATGCAAATTTTTCATGCTACAGACCCATATTTAATATGGAAGATCAGGGTGAGATTTAGACAACACAAAAAAACCATAAAATACCTAGGAATAAATCTAACCAAAGAGGTAAAAAATCTATACACTGAAAACTATAGAAAGCTTATGAAAGAAATTGAAGAAGACACAAAGAAATGGAAAAAGATTCCATGCTCCTGGACAGGAAGAACAAATATTGTTAAAATGTCGATAGAACCCAAAGCAATCTACATATTCAGTGCAATCCCTATCAAAATAACACCAGCATTCTTCACAGAGCTAGAACAAATAATCCTAAAATTTGTATGGAACTAGAAAAGACCCCGAATAGCCAAAGCGATCTTAAAAAAGAAAACCAAAGCAGGAGGCATCACAATCCCAGACTTCAAGCTATACTACAAAGCTGTAATCATCAAGACAGTATGGTACTGGCACAAGAACAGACACTCAAATCAATGGAACAGAATAGAGAACCCAGAACTGGACCCACAAATGTATGGCCAACTAATCTTTGACAAAGCAGGAAAGGATATCCAATGGAATAAAGACAGTCTCTTCAGCAAGTGGTGCTGGGGAAACTGGATAGCGACATGCAGAAGAATGAACCTGGACCACTTTCTTACACCATACACAAAAACAAACTCAAAGTGGATGAAAGACCTCAATGTAAGACAGGAAGCCATCAAAATCCTTGAGGAGAAAGCGGGCAAAAACCTCTTTGATCTTGCCCGCAGCAATTTCTCACTCAACACGTCTCTGGAGGCAAGGGAAACAAAAGCAAAAATGAACTACTGGGACTTCATCAAAATAAAAACCTTCTGCACAGGGAAGGAAACAATCAGCAAAACTAAAAGACAACTGACAGAATGGGAGAAGATATTTGCAAATGACATATCAGATAAAGGGTTAGTATCCAAAATCTATAAAGACCTGATCAAACTCAACACCCAGAAAACAATCCAGTGAAGAAATGGGCCAAAGACATGAATAGACACTTCTCCAAAGAAGACTTCCAGATGGCCAAGTGACACATGAAAAAATGCTCCACATCACTCATCATCAGGGAAATACAAATCAAAACTATAATGAGATACCACCTCACACGTGTCAGAATGACTAACATTAACAACTCAGGCAACAACAGATGTTGGCAAGTTTGCAGAGAAAGAGGATCTCTTTTGCATTGTTGGTGGGAATGCAAGCTGGTGCAGCCACTCTGGAAAATAGTATGGAGGTTCCTCAAAAAACTAAAAATAGAACTACCCTATGACCCAGCAATTGTACTACTAGGCATTTATCCACAGGATACAGGTGTGCTGTTTTGAAGGGGCACATGCGCCCTCATGTTTATAGTAGCACTATCAACAATAGCCAAAATATGGAAGGAGCCCAAATGTCCATCGATGGATGAATTGATAAAGAAGAGGTGGTATATATACAATGGAGTATTACTTGGCAATCAAAAAGAATGAAATCTTGCCATGTGCAACTATGTGGGTGGAACTGGAGGGTAGTATGCTAAGTGAAATTAGAGAAAGACAAAAATCATATGACTTCACTCATATGAGGACTTTAAGAGACAAACAGATGAACATAAAGGAAGGGAAACAAAAATAATATAAAAACAGGGAGGGAGACAAAACAGAAGAGACTCATAAATATGGAGAACAAACTGAGGGTTGCTGGAGGGGTTGTGGGAAGGGGGATGGGCTAAACGGGTAAGGGGCACTAAAGAATCTACTCCTGAAATCATTGTTGCACTATATGCTAACTAATTTGGATGTAAATTTAAAAAAAATAAAAAATAAAACGAGTTAATAAATGAGACATAAATAAATAAATAAATAAATAAACATTAAAAAAAATCAGTAAAAAAAAAGAAAAAGAAAACAACTTTTTATTCAGTCACTCACATCAACCTTGGGGCATTTCTCCATTTTCAGTGAGGAGCAAAGTGAGTTCTGAGCTGGGCCCAGGAGCCATGTGAAACTCAGTCACATGTGTCTTCGTCAAATGATGAGGATCATTAGCACGGAAAATAAAGCACACTTAAAATGCCATAGGGTTAAGTAAAAATACCACAAATATCATAAAAGAGACACAAGCCTAATGATACGGAGATGGAAAACAAGATAGCCATTTAGAATGTAATATAAATCATATAAATGCTCACAGAGAAATACTCACAAACATATCAGTCATCTTGAATTTGTAATACATGAAAGAAAATGACTTTTTATTGAATATTTGAACCTAGAAAGGCTGCAGAAGTGGGAGTATTTTATTAAATACGTAACCTTTTCACGCACAGGGTCTTCTTTTCATTTTTGTTGTTTAAATGTTTGTTTAAACTTTAAAACATGGGCATACTTTGAACATCCTGCCCCACAGAGATCTGAAACTGTATTACTATATCTTCTAAGAAATACAAACAAAAATTCACAAACTAATATATCTTTGTTTCTCTATTTTCTTTTTCAGGAAGATCCACTACATTATGTGAAATGATGGGAAAAGCTGGCATGTGGCTGATACAAAATATTGGGATTTTGAATTTCCTCACCCCCTCCTCCCCATCCCACCCCCATTAACTAATTTTGCATTCATTGGAGGACTCTACTGAAAACTTGCCAAAATATTGCCTAATGTAAAACTTTAATCCCTTAGAAAGAGTCTTCCATCCGACATTCAGACATCTTACCGAAAAGACATGGGGCAATGTGTAAAATTTCTTCACACCAGTCCCTCACATGACAGTGTTTCATAGTTCACCTATCACCGAAGATTCCGGGCTACGTAACCGTTGAGAAAAGTGTGAAAGAAGTGTAAGATCATGTGGATATAGCCACTATAAAACAGTCTTTCACTGTCCAACATCTAAGAAAGGATAATTTTTCCCACAAATGTGTGTGCTGCTTCCGCTAGATGCTAGATTCCACCCTCTGCACTGAAGGAGAGTGAATGACATAAATGCAGTCACTGCTCTTGGGAAACTTATAGAATAAGCAGCTATGAAAACTATAGATGTTGGGGCACCTGGGTGGCTCAATCAGTTAAACACCTGACTCTTGATTTCAGCTCAGGTCATGAACTTACTGCTCATGAAATCAAGATAAGATAGAGTCTAGTGTTTTGATACATTGTATTATGATAGCCAGAAAATATACAAAGACCCCAATCCTGACAGTAATACCTTTTCCGTAAAATATGGTTGTACAAGAAAAAAAAAAAAAGAGAGAAAAATGGGAAGAAAAAAAAAGGTTTTGCATACCTACCTTATTGGATCGGTGTGAGAATAAAAAGCTCTATGGCAGTCATTTTTCATTATTTGCAGATGACATATTTTCAAACTTGTCTACTCACTAAAGTTTATTGGTAACCCCCAAACCAATACGTGTAGCGCTTTCATGGTCACTCACAGATATGCACAGAGCAGCAACAAACGTAGATTCACCCAACAGGCATGTTCCCCGTTGAGGCTGAATAAGGCCATACTCTGCCTTGTTGTTTCATTTCAGATTATAAACAAGTGTCCCTTTCCTAGTATATTTTATTACATATCTTTTGCATTTCTGTGCTCTTTCTTGGTGATTTCATTGTTTAGAATGGCCCCTGAGGACAGTGCTGAAGTGTTTTCTAATGTTCCTAAGAGGAGGCAAGAAGATTGTGATGTGCCTCAGAGAGAAAATATGTTTGTTGGCTAAGCTTCATTCAGTTCCATTAGTTATAGCACTTTTGACTATGAATTTGATGGTAATGAATCAATAATATATATTAAATAAAGTGTTTTTAAACAGAAATACACCTGAAACAAAGTTATATGTGTATCAACTGAGGAAAATGTGAGGAGAGACTAGTAGGAACCTAACTGTATATTTCCCCTGGGAGCAATGATTCAATATTTGCTAACACCTTCTGTTATAGAACATAACTACTGTGAATAGTTTCTGAGAAGCCTTTCTCAGAAATTATTTGTTCTGGTGCACTAAAATTCATTCTTTAGTGCATAAACTGAATAATTTTATTTCAATCATTTAAATTGCTTAGTATCACTGGCTAGGCTTGAGACAAATATAGTAAGTAAGATACCAGGAAGGAAATATCCAGTTTAATGTTAACCTACACAAGAAGCCACAAAGTTAGAAATACAAATAAAATAACTTTATGTAATGCACTCCAATTAGTTTATATATAGACTGATTAAATGTCTTATCCATTACATCACACTGTCAAGGAGTAAAATCCACCTGAAATAGTTTATAAGCAAAATTTGTCACACTCATTATTATAACTATGGCTCTGGCTCCCTTTAAATATCTGGGCCGGGATCAGAAATAGCATCACATTTATATACAAGATTTAATCATTTTATATAAAAATAATGTTAATGCACATCATTGCAATTTTGTTAGAACTCTGAGTAAAAAGTTCTGAGTAAAAACGAAGAAAAAAAGTATACGAGGTTTTGAACAGTTATTTCCTTAATGTGAGATGAGATTAATATACCATGCCAGATATTAGCAGAGCATAAGGCAGAAAGAAAAAAGATATAAAACCTTAAGAAAAGGAAAATATTTCCATAAATCTTTGTCTCCATCAATTAATATAATACCACCAGAAAAAAGGATTAATGGATAAATCTTAGCTGAAGCTTAAACTTGGGGAGCCTACTGATAGTGGGAATTTGAAACACAAGGAAAGGTTGTGGTTAATAAATTGAGGGTTCTTTCTTATGTGCATTTCAATGTTTTAACAAGAGTGCTGTCCTCTTACCAAAGTAGTTATATGTAATCTCATAATTAGGTTATATTATCATATGTAGCCTTCACAATCAGGAAAATCTATATATCAAAAGAGACTTCATGAAATGTTGTGAAGAAGAAATATGGATCGATTCAATAACACCTATATTGGACACAATGACACACAAATATAAGAAGCCTAGTTATGGATTTGTCTTTCACTGTATTCAAGGATTTCTGTTAGCATTTCAGATCCTTTTGAATATATAAGTCAACTGCCAACTCCTCAAAAGAATACAAAAATAAATAAATAAATTAATTAAAAGTTGATCAATCAAAGCTAGGTTTATTTGACATAACAAGAAGGGAGAACAGCACCTTGACAGGGTTTTACTATGATTTGAGAAGAAGGAAGTCAAGGGAAGATCATTCTAAGGTGCTGGGGCCTGGGTTGGTAATCACAAGGAAGATTTTGTAAAGCATGGCAATGGTTGGAACTGGGAAAAGTTTATGACATAACTTTGGATTGTTGGACACAGTGAGGTGAGATCTTGAAACTTGTTTTCGTGAATAACCTATGTGTTTTAATAAGTAAACTACATTAGTGGTTACAATTTTTGTTTAATCGACCCTTAAATACACCCTTGGGACATAATGTCCTTGATCTGCTTTCGAGATATGACTATAATTCTCAAACATCTCCTCCCCAGTGGCCTACCAGCACATACTCCCCAGCCACTGGAGTTATAAAAGCAGGTCTTACAGGAGGTGGGGTTGTGGAGATATACTTGCAGCTACCTAAGATGTGTTTCTGCCCTTAAGTCCCCTTAATAAACCATTTATTGTCAAGCAGGACTTGTCAGTCTTTATATTTTGTCTTATGGTTCCTCTGGCCTTTAGAGATCATTTTGCATAAATCTCCCTTTCATGGAACACATGATATATTCACAGGGCTGAAAGGAAAAAACTTCAATCAAGAATACTCTACCTGGGAAGGATGTCATTCAGAATGGAAGGAGAGATAAAGAGTTTCCCAGAATAGAAAACCTAGGAATAAAGGAAGCTGAAAAGAGCTGAAAGACCTACTCAAAACTATAAAACAGTGATGAAATAAATTAAAAATGACACTAACAAATGGAAAAATATTCTATGCTCATGGACTGGAAGAAGTAACATTGTTAAAATGTCCATACTACCTAAAGCAATCTACAGATTCAATGCAATCTCTATCAAAATACCAATAAAATTTTTCATAGAACAAAAATCAATAATACTAAAATTTGTATGGAACCACCAAAGACTCCAAATAGCCAAAGCAATCTTGAGAAAGAAGAACAAAGCTGGAGGCATCACAGTCCCACATTTCAAGACAACTACAAGACTATAGTAATTAAAACAGTGTGGTACTGACACGAAAGCAGGCACACAGATAAATGGAACAGAATAGAGAGCCCAGACATCAACCCACACTTATATGGTCAATGAATCTATAATGAAGGAGGTAAGAAGATACAATGAGGAAAAGACAGTCCCTTCAGTTAATGCTGCTGGAAAAACTGAAAGTTATTTGCAAAAGAATAAAACTGAACCACTTCCTTACAACATATTCAAAATTAAATTCAAAATGGATTACAGACCTAAATATGAAACATGAAATCATAAAGCTCCTAGAAGAAAACATAGGCAGCGATCTCTTTGACACTATTTGCAGCAACATTTCTCTAGGTATGTCTCCTCAAGCAAGGGAAACAAAAGCAAAAATAAACTTCTATTTTTATTATTGGTAATACACCAAAATAAGGTTTTGCACAGGGTAGGCAACCATCAACAAAACATAAAGGCAAGTTACAGGGAGAAGATATTCACAAATGACATATCCACGAAGGGGTCAATATTCAAAATATATAAAGAAATTATACAATCCAACACCAAAGAAACAAAATAATCCAATTAAAAATAGAGGACCTGAATAGACATTTTCTAAAGAAGACAAATAGATGAAGGGGTGCCTGTCTGGCTTAGTCAGTAGAGCTCATGACTCTTGGTCTCAGAGTTGTGAGTTCAAGCCCCATGTTGGGCATGGAGCCTACTTAAAAAAAAAAAAAAAAAGAAGAAGAAGAAGAAGATAACAAACAGATGGCCCACAGACACATGAAAAGATGCCCAACATCACTAATCATCAGGGAAATGCCAATCAGAACCACAATGAGACATCACCTTACATCAGTCAGAATGGCTAGAATCAAAAAGACAAAAAATAACAGCTATTGACAAAGATGTGGAGAAAAAGGAACCACCATCCTGTTGGTGGTGCAGCCACAATAGAAAACAGTATAGAGGTTCCTCAAAAAATTAAAAATAGAAATATCATACGATCCAGTAATTCCACTACTGGGTATTTACCCAGAGAAAACAAAAACACTAATTCAAAAATATATATGCACCCTATGTTTCCTGCAGCATTATTTGCGATAGCCAGCATATGGAAGCAACCCAAAAGTCCATCAATAGATGAATGAATAAAGAAGATATAGTATATATAGACAATGCAATGTTACTCCACCGTAAAAAAAAGAAAAAAGAATGAGATCTTGCCATCTGTGATAATATGGACAGACCTAGGGGGTATTATGCTAAGTGAAGTAAGTCAGAGAGAGAAAGACAAATACCATATGATTTCACTTATATGTGGAATCTAAAAAACAAAGCAAATGAATAAACCAAAAGCAGAAAGACTCAAAAATACAGAGAACCGATGGTTGCTAGAAAAAAGAGGGGGAAGGGGAAAGCAAAATGGGTGAAAGGGAGTAGGAGACACAGGCTTCCAGTTATGGAATGAATGTCAGGAGGATAAAAGGTACAACATAGGGAATATAGTCAAAGTTACTTCAATGGCGCTGTATGGTGACAAATAGTATCTACATTTGTGGTGAGCGTAGCATAACAGATAACTTGTTGAATCACTATGTTGTAACCTAAAACTAATATAACATTGTGTGTCAACTATGCTTCAATAAAAAAAAGAAAAGAAGATTATCTTTAAAAAGTCCATGCCACAAAAAAAAATTTGTGAGGTGAAGGATGTGTTAACTAATTTTATGGAGTAATCATTTCACAATATATTTGTACACCTTAAACCTGCACAATGTTATATCAATGATATCTCAATAAAGTGAGAAAACAAAATTTTAAAATAAAGCATTATGCTAATTATAGTACCAGCACAAAAGACAACATAATGTATAATTTCATTTATATGAAATGCTCAGAATAGGCAATATATAAGACAGAAAGTAGATAAAATGTTGGCTAGGGCTGAGAGATGAAGAAAATGGAGAGTTTCATTAGAGGGTAAAGGTTTCCATCTGGGGTGAAGAAAGTGCTCTAAAATTGATCAGTTTTGTTCACGATGGTTGCACAATTCTGTGAATATACTATGAAATACTAAATTGTACACTTTAAATTTGGCAGTTGTATAATATGTGAATTACATGTCAACAAAATTTCTATGAACAGAACAAAAAAATCCCTTGAACAATCATATCCAAGAAATATAATTCAACTGTATAATAACTTTAATTCTTGTGTCAAGAAGATTGCAGACACAGTTACCTCTTGCCTCTTCAAAATATATTACATAAGATAGGTGATTTGCGCATGCAAGGTCATTGGCTCTTAGCTAGATAATAGAACTTATAATCATCAAACAGACACTAAGCACATGTGTACATAGATGAAGTCATCTGCCTTTGACTTTTTCCGCTTGCCATCCAAATGCTTTGACTGTTCATATAATGTGTTTACTTTGAGTGTAAGCGTTACATTTTAACTTCTTGATTGACTTCTCCTTGGGTATTAGCACAAGCGATGGTAGAAGGAAACAGGAATTTGAAAAGAAGCATTACATTCCACCAGGATGTCTATGAAATGGATTTCAGTTTTTCTGCTGCTACAGCTGAGCTGTTACTTTAGCTCTGGGAGTTGTGGACAGGTGCTGGTGTGGCCCACAGAATACAGCTACTGGATCAACATGAAGACAATCCTGGATGAACTTGTCCAGAGAGGTCATGAAGTGACTGTTCTGACATCCTGAGCTTCCATTCTTGTTGATCCAAGCAAATCATCTACTATTAAATATGAGATTTATCCTACACTTTTACTGAAAGATGATTTTAGGATTCTCTTCAGAAAATTGATCACCAAATGGACATGCGATTTATCGAAAGATACATTCTGGGCATATTTTTCACAACTGCAAGAAAACTCGTGGGAATATTCTGACTGTATTGAAAAGCTCTGTAAAGACACAGTTTTGAACAGGAAACTCATGACAAAATTACAGGAATCAAAGTTTGATGTCATACTTGCAGATACCGTTGGACCCTGTGGTGACCTGCTGGCTGAGCTACTCAAAATACCTTTAGTGTAGAGTCTCCACTTCTCTCTGGGCTTTACATTTGAAGAGTATAGTGGAGGACTTTCTCTCCCTCCATCTTACGTACCTGTTATTATGTCAGAATTAAGTGATCAAATGGCATTCGTGGAAAGAGTAAAAAATATGATATACGTGCTTTATTTTGACTTTTGGTTCCAAACATTTAATCAGAAGAGGTTGGATCAGTTTTACAGTGAAGTACTAAGTCATGTTTTTCACTGGTGGCATGAAGTCTTAATTATCCTAGTGCCTCGGAAGGTACATTTGTATAAAGTCAGAGGAATTTGTCTTTTATAAGTGAAACGATGAAATGAAAATATGAAATGATCTCTCAATCCTCAATCTCACAAATATTACGGAAAGACTTATACAACAGGGTCAGTTTGAACCTGTGGTCCAGTATTAATACATTATACTCCAGGAAGTCAATACCCATAAATAAAGCACCGAGGATTTCTTGAAGCAATTACATATCCATTATTTGTGTGTTTGTTTTTAATATTTAAACTTTTTTTTTTTTACTTTTTTCTGGGTAAAGTGTTTAATCCTTCCTTTGTTTATTAAATACAGGGTGAAAATATTACTTATGATATACTTTATTTTTTAGAATAATTTTAAGTCACAGCATACTGAATCGAGATTTCCCATATAACCCCTGTCCCCACACATTCGTAAGTTCCCCCATTATCAACATCTCCCACCAGAATGGTACATTCATTACAACTGATGAACCTATATTGACACATTATCATCCAAAGTCCATAGTTTACAATAGAATTCACTTTTGGTGTTGTACATTCTATAGGTTTTAACAAATTTGTAATGACATGTACCCGCCACTATTATATCAGAGTAGTGCCTTAAAAGTCCTCTCTGCTGCACCTATTTCCTACATATCCATTTTACTATACTTTTCCCATCTTTAAGAAAAGGCATTAGAAATTTCACCATCTTGATGTAAGCAGACGTGTAGACTAAGGAGTTCCATATTTCTAGCACAACAGTCTGTATAGAGTATTGAGGACATTATTTTCATTTGTTTCTCCTCAGTTTCCTCATTTAAAACTTAAAGTGTTTTGTCACATTACCTGAAAGATTCCTTCACAATTGGAAGATATGGTGGCTCTATCCCAGACTCAGGAACCTATAATATGAAGTTTCTAATGATTACACATTCTTTCACAAGGCCTTACAAATCATGTTTTAAAGGCTTAAAAATCTTGTTGAAGGGTGCACACAACTATGTCACTCCATTAAAGACAAAATGAGCCAAAGTTAACAGGGCACGTGTTTCCATACTTGATGAAAATATTCCAGCTGTTATTTGCAAATATTATTTAATACACAAAAATTATTAAGTTACTCATATGAACCAACTGCAATGGTAAGCACAAGGAATCAAGCCATACCCTCAAAACCTCACAGTTTTCTTGGAAAATCTAGGATCAAGGAAATAACTTGCTAAATTATAGAAATTAGACAGGATTCTAGGGAAAGGTGTTTCCATTGGTTAACTGATTGGGGAGCTCAAATAGTTGCTTACATTTGCATCTGTTACCTTTGCAGCATTTCAGAGTAAACAGATGTGTGTTTAATTTGATAGTGGCTTAGGTTTAATAATCGTTTATGATTGTGAATGTACTACTGTGATGTTAGAAATGAGCCTCTTACACTTTGTCTTTTATATATACATGTGAACAACATATATATGTAAATATATATTTGCATCATTATATATGTTTGCATCATCATACATGCTTTGTATCATATATGTATTGTGTGTGTGCATAATTAAACCACAAACACTTTTAAACATTTTTGGCTAAATTATTCCAAACTCCTTTCAGAAAATTCCCTCATATATTCACATTATATTACTTTCATCTCCTCTACCTGTTGCTTGGTGTGGGTTTATTTATTTATTTATTTATTCATTTATTTATGTACTTACTTATTTACTCTTTTTTTCTATTAAGTTTTTATTTTGATTCCGGCATAGTTAACAGACAGTGTTATGTTCATTTCAGGTGACAATACAGTGAATCAACAATTCCATCCATCACTCAGTGCTCACCACAACAAATGCGCTCATTAATCCCCATCACCTATTTTACCCATTCCCCTCATTCACCTCCCCTCTGATAACCATCAGTTTGTTCTCTACAGTTAAGAGTCTGTTTCTTGATTTGTCTCTCTCTCTCTTTTTGTCCTTTGCTTGTTTGTTTCATTTCTTAAATCCATACATAAGTGAAATCATTTGGTATTGGTCTTTCTCTGACTTAATTTCACTTAGCATAATACTCTCTAGCTCCATCCATGTCATTGCAAATGGTAAGATTTCATTTTTCTGTATCCATTCAATCTACAGACGCTTGGGCTGTTTCCATATTTGGCTATTATAGATAATGCTGCTATAAACATATGGGTACATGTATCTGTTTGAATTAGTATTTTTGTATTTTGGGGTATATGGTAGTGCAATTGCTGGATCGTAGGGTAGTTCTATTTTTAACTTTTTGAGAAATCTCCACACTTGTTTGTGTTTTTTATTTTAGCCATTCTGAAAGGTGTGAAGTGGTATCTCATTGCAGTTCTGACTTGTATTTCCCTGATGATAACTGATGTGGAGCATCTTTTCATGTGTCTATTGGCTATCTGTATCTCTTCTTTGGAGAAATGTATGTTTATGTCTTCTGTCAATTTTTAATTGGATTATTTGGTTTTGCGATGTTGAGTTGCACAAATTATTTATATATTTTGGATAACTTACGCTTTCTTGTATATATCATTTGCAAATATCTTCTCCCATTCAGTTAAATTGCCCTTTAGTTTTGAAAATTATTTCCTTCATTGCACAGAAGGTTTATTTTATTTTGGTGTAATCCCAATAGTTTATTTTTGCTTTGGTTTCCCTTGCCTCAGGAGAAAAATCTAGAAAACCATATCTACAAAAATATTGCTACTGCTCATGTCAGAGACAGTACTCTCTTTGCTCTCCTCTAGGATTTTTACGTTCTCAGGTCTCACATTTAGGTCTTTAACATATTCTGAATGTATTTTTGTGTATGGTGTAAGAAAGTGGTCTAGTTTTATACTTTGTATGTGGCTATCCAGTTTTACCAACATCATTTGTTGCAGAGATTTTTTTCCCATTGGATATTTTTTCCTGTTTTGTCAAAGATTAATTGGCCATATAATTGTGGGTTCATTCTGGGTTTTCTATGCTGTTCCATTGATCTATGTGTCTGTCTTTGTGTCAATACAATACTGTTTTGATTACTACAGCCTTGTAGTATAACTTGAATTCAGGAATTGTGATACCTCCAGTTTTTTTCTTTTTCAAGATTGCTTTGGCTATTTGGGTCTTTTGTAGTTCCATACAAATTATAGGATTGTTTGTTCCAGCTCTGTGAAAAATGCTGTTGGTGTTTTGATAGGGATTATATGAAATCTGTAAATTACTTTGGGTAGTGCAGACAGTTTAGTATTTGTTCTTCCAATCCATGAGCTACTCTGAGTATCTCAGTTAGTTAAGCATCCAGCTCCTGATTTCGGCTCAGGTCGTGATCTCATGGTTTATAAGTTCAAGCCCCACATCTGGCTTTGTGCTGACATTGTGGAACCTGTTTGGGATTCTCTCTCTCTGCCCATCCCCCACTTGTGCTTGCTCTCTCTCTCAAAATAAATAAACTTAAAATAAATGAATATAACCACTAACACCTGCATCCTATTATAAAATTGAACTATGTGAAAGTCTTTGATTTCATGACCAAATTCTCTTTTCTTCCTGACCTTTAAACATATTCACGTGACTGGGGCTTCTGAATGGCTCAGCCAGTTAAGTGTCTAACTTGGCTCAGAGCATGATCTCATGGTTCACAAATTTGAGCCCCGCATCGGACTCTGTGCTGACAGCTCAGTGCCTGGATCTTGCTTCAGATTCTGTGTCTCCCTCTCTCTCTGCCCCTCCCCCACTTGCACTCTGTCTCTCTCTCTCTCAAAAATGAATAAACATACATATTTTTAAAAAAATATTCACCTGGCTGCTTTCACTCTCATATTCAGCCTTTGATAGGTAACAGATGTAAGGTCTTACTACCTGGTTAACCTCTTAAGGCTCAACACAGAGGCAGCAGACAGAAATGCCCATCTTCCAGTCTTTCCCTGAAAGAGGTCTATTTCGTACTTTAAAAGCTGCTTCCCAAGGAATAGGCTTCCAATTCAGCACAAATCTATCAACAGATTGCAATTCTCCCTGGAGTCCAGGGAGGCCTGTGGGTACCATTTTCATGTTCACATTTTTGCCCATTGCAGATTACCACTGCTTCACTGGAATGAGGTTGTACACACGTCTGACATGCCAGTTTTTGTGGCAGCTGCACAGGAAACACCAAACTTGATCCTTGGTTCTGGGATATTCTTCAAATACATCACACATTAGGTCACAAAAATGTCTAAATAAACTTAAGAAAATTGAAATCATATCAAGCAACTTTCCTGACTTCGTCAGAAGTGTCAGAAGTGTTGTAGTGTGGAATAATAAGAAATATATAGATTGGTCTTGATTCCCAGGTCCTGACAGAGAGCTCCTAAACTCCTTATAAATTTCTTAGTGGTAAGTACACTAGAACATCTTCTATTCTAACAATTGGTCTTTGATCCCTGTCCCTGACACAAGGCTTCTAAAACTCTTATATATTCCTAAGTGATAAGAACACTAAGAGCATCTTTTATTCTAATGAGGTAACTCTAGGCCGACTCCTGGGTGGGATCTGGTCACCAGAAAGACCACAGCATAATTTGATCTTGCAACTTTCAACCTCACTCCCCACTGCTTTAGACAGAGCAAAGGAGCTAGGACTGGAGTTAATATTGATCATGCCTACATGAGGAAGCCTCTATAAAAACTCCAAAAAGTACAAGGTTCAGAGAGCTTTTAAATGGGAGAACACATCCATGGATTGGGGGAACAATGGAACAAATGGAACATAGAACAAATGGAACATGGAACAAATCCACTGATATAGAACCTACTACAATCCAAAACCTCTAAGACTTTGTCTTACGTGTCTTCTCATTTGGCTGTTCACATCCTTTAATACTCTGATAGACATAATTAAGTGTTTCCCTGACTTCTGTGAACTGTTCTAGCAACTTATCAAATCCAAAGAGGGAGGAGGCCATGGAAACTTACAATTTGTAGCCAAGTTGAACAGAAGTTGAGGGTAACCAGAGTATGGACTACTTGTAATTGGCATCTGAAGTGACATCTCATGGGACAAGAGCCCTTAACCTGTGAAATCTGTTGCCTCCAGGTAGCTGGTGTCAGAATCAAATTCGAGGACACCCAGGTGGTATCACAGAGAATTTCTTGATATGGTAAAAAACAAAACAAAACACATATTTGGTGGCCAGTTGTGTCAAGAATGTTTTTAGCATGGTAGTAGTATAAGAGTAAGGAGAAACACAGGAAGAAGACTGGAATGTTTTCTTACATTAAGAAACTAGAAATCAATTCAGAAAAGAAAACTGGTAAATTCACAAATATGTAGAGATTAAACAACATACTACTAAACAACCAGTGGGTCAAAGAAGAAATTAAAGGGAAATCAAAAAATATCTTAACGATAAATGAAAATACAGGTATAAAGTAAGAAAATTTATAACATGCAGCAGAAGCAGTTCTAGAGAGAAGTTCATATGGATAAACACCTATACTAACTTTATTTTTTTTAATGTTTATTTTTGAGACAGAGAGAGACAGAGCATGGAAGGTGGTGGTGGGCGGGGTGGTCAGAGAGAGGGAGACACAGAATCGGAAGCAGGCTCCAGGCTCGAGCTGTCAGTGCAGAACCCGACGTGGGGCTCTAACTCACAAACTGTGAGATCATGACCTGAGCTGAAGTCGGACACTTAACCGACTGAGCCACCCAGGTGCCCCAACATCTACACTAACTTTAAAAGAAAGATCCCAAATTAAAAAAAGTTTTTTTACACCTCAATGAACTAGAAAAGGAACAAACCACACTCATTATTAGACGGAGGGAAATAACAAAGATCTGAACAGAAATAAATGAAATAGAGACTAAAAGACAATAGAAAAGATAAATGAAACTAAGTGCCATTTTTTAAAAAGATGAACAAAATAGAAAACCTATAGCTAGACTTACAAAGAAAAAAGAGAAAAGACTCAAAAGAATAAAATTAGAAATTAAAGAAGAGACGTAACAGCTATAACACACAAATATGACAAATCATAAGAGGCTACTGTGAAAAAATACATGCCAACAATTTGAACTACCTACAAGCAATGGGCAAATTCCTAGAAACACACAACCCACGGAGACTGAATCATGAAGGAATAGAAAATCTGAACTGACCACTTATCAGTAAGCAAATTGAAACAGTAATCATATCACTCAAAAAATAAAAGAGCAGGAGCAGGTAGCTTCACTACCAAATTCTACCAAACATTTAAAGAAAAATTATAGCCAATCCTTCTCAAACTCTTCCAAAAAAATAGGAGAGAACAGTCCAAATTTATTTTATGAGGCCCACATTAACCTGAAACCAAAATCAGACAAGAACACTATAAGAAAAGAAAATTAGAGGTCGATATCCCAGATGACACGGATGTTAAAATCCTCAACAAAATAATAGCAAGCTGAATTTAACCACAGATTAAAGGAATGTATTAAAAAATTGCATACCATCATCAAGCGGAATTTATTCCAAGGATGGTTCAACATCTGCTAGTCAATCCATGTAACATACCACATCAAAAAAAGTACAGATGAAAGTCATATGATCATCTCAATAAATGCAGGAAAAAAACCTACCTACGAAAGTCAACATCCATTTATGACATAAACTCTCAACAAAGTGGGTATAGAAGGAAAACACCTCAACATAATAAAGGCCATTTATGGCCATCTCACAGCTGGTACTCAAAGGTGAAAAGCTGAAAGGTTTCCCTCTAAGATAAGGAGCAAGACAAGATACCCACTCTTGCCACCTTTATTTAACATAGTACTGGCAGTCCTTCCCATAGCATTAGGCAAGAAAAAAATAAAATCACCCACATTGGAAAGGAAGGATTAAGACTGTCTCTATTTTCAGGTGACATAATATTATATGTAGAAAACCATAAAGACTACACACACACATAGACACACACACTACTAGAAGTAATGAAGGATTTCAGTAAACTTGTAGTGTACAAAATCCAAACACAAATCTCAGTTGCATTTCTATACCCTAACATCAACTATCAGAAAGGAAAATTAAGCTGTCTTCCTCAGTGCTACCTGAAAAAGTGGCAGCCATCTCCTACTGGGCATCATGGCCACCCTCAGACCTCTGGTGAAACCAAAGATCATTAAAAAGAGGACCAAGAAATTCATCCAGCACCAGTCAGAAATTCAATATGTCAAAACTAAGTGCAACTGGAAGAAACCCAGAGACATTGGCAATAAGGTGCACAGAAGATTCAATGACCAGATCTTGATGTCCAACATTGGCTATGGGAACAAGAAAGTAAAGTACATGCTGCCCAGTGGCTTCTGGAAGTTCCTAGTCCACAACATCAAGGAGCTTAAAGCACTACTGTTCTTCAGCAAATCTTACAGTGCAGAGATTGCTCACAATGTCTCCTCTAAGAACTGTAAAGTCATTATGGACAGAGCAGCCCAGTTGGCCATCAGAGTCACCAATTCCAGTGCATGCTGCACAATGAAGAAAATGAATAGACAGCTTATGTGCATGTCATATTTGTGTTAAAAAAAGAGAAATTAAGAAAGCAACCCCATATATAATTGTACCAAAGAGAACAAATACTTAAATACATTTAACTAGGGAGGCGAGATATCTGTACACTGAAAATTAAAGAGACTGATGAAAGAAACTGAAGAAGACTCAAATAAATAGAAAGATATTTCATGCTCATGTATGGGAAGAAGTAACATTGTTAAAATGTCCACACTACCCAAAGCAATCTATAGATTCAATGCAATCCCTATCAAAATTCCAATAGTATTTAGTATTTTTCTTTTATTTAAAATGTTTATTGATTTTTGAGAGACAGAGAGAGACAGAGTATGAGCGGGGAAGGGGCAGAGAGAGGGAGACACAGAATCTGAAGCAGGCTTCAGGCCCTGAGCTGTCAACACAGAGACTGACGCAGGGCTTGAACTCACGAACTGCGAGATCATGACCTGAGCTGAAGTCGGATGCTCAACCGACTGAGCCACCCAGACACCCGTTAGTATTTTTCATGGAAATAGAGCAACCCTAAAATTTGTAGGAAACCACAAAAGGCCCCAAATAGTGAAAGCAATCTTGAAAAACAAGTACAGAGCTAGAGGTGTCACACTTTCTGATTTTAAATCATGTTACAAACCTATAGTGATCTTAACAGTAAAATATTGGCAAAAGAGATCAAAGGAACAGAATAGAGAGCCTGGAAATAAACTCACACATATATGGTCAATTAACTTAAGACAAAGGAGGCAAGAATATGCAATGGGGAAAGGACACTATTTTCAATAAATATTGGGGAAACAGGACAGTCACATGCAAAATAAGAACACTGGACCCCTATATTGCACCCTACACAAAAATTAACTCAAAATGGATTGAAAACTTAGATATGAGACCTGAAACTATAAAACTTCTAGGAGTAAAACATAGGGGATCTGCTTCTTGATACTGGTCATTGCAATAACTTTTTAGATATAACACAAAAAGCAAAGGCAACGAAAGCAAAATAAACCAGTGGGACAACACCAAAATAAAAGGCTTCTGCATAGCAAAGGAAACTGTCAACAAGATGGAAAGGTAATTTGTAGAATGAGAGAATATATTTACAAATTATCTTCCTGATAAGCAGTTCACATCCAAAATATATGTAAATAACTCATGTAACTCAATAGCAAAATAACAAACAATCCAATTAAAATAATGGGTAAATGAACTGAATAGACGTTTTTCCAAAGGAGACACACAAATAGCCAACAGGTACATGAAAAGATGCTCAACATCACTAATCATCATGGAAATGCAGAAACAAAATAATGAGATGTCACCTAACACTTATTAAAATGGCCCTTATCAAGAAGACAAGAGGTAACAAGTGTTGGCAAGGATGTGGAGAAAAAGAAACCCTTGTGCACTTCAGTGGGAATGTAAATTGGTGCAGCCACCACAGAAAACACTAGGGAGGTTCTTTAAAATATTAAAAGTAAAACTATTGTATGACCCAGCCACCCAAGGAAATGAAATCACTATCTCAAAAAGGTATCTGCACTCCCATGTTTACTTTGGCATTATTTACAATAGCCATAACATAGGAACATTCTAAGTGTCATCAGTGATGAATGGATAAAGAAAATGTGGTGTATTGATATATACCTAGGGATATTATTAAGTCATAAAAAAGAAAGAAATCATGCCATTTGTGACAACATGAATGGACTTCAAGGGCATGATGCTAAATGAAATAAATCAGACAGAGAAGACAAATACTGTATAATCTCACTTGTATGTGAAATCAAAAAAATTGAACTCACAGCAATGGTGAACCGGCTGGTGGTTGCCAGAGATAAAAGCTGGAGTTTGGGGGAAATGGGTTAAGGTGGTCAAAAGTACAAACTTTTAGTTATGATATAAATAAGATCTGGGGATGTAATATACAGCATGTTGACTATAATCAATGATATTGTATTGTATATTTGAAAGTTGTTAAAAGAATAGATCTTACAAGTTCCCATTACAAGAAAAAAGATTTGTACCTATGTGAGGTGATGGATATTAACTAAACTTATATATATACACACAATATATACATGCACCAAATTATTAAGTGGTATACCTTACAGTGTTATATGCCAATATCTCTTAGTAAAACCAGAAAATAGATTTTTAAAACACAGACACTAGAAAAAGAAGAGCAAACAAAACTCAAATATAGTAGAAGAAAGGAAATAACAAAGATTAGAGCTGAGATACCCAAAAACGGAGAATAACAAACAGTAAAGCAAAAGAACAGAACCAAAAATTTGGTTCTTTCAATATATCAACAAAATTAATAAATCTCTAGCTAGATGGACACCCCAAAAAAGAAAAGACACAAATTTCTAAAATAAGAAATGAGATTGGAGATACAACTAGCAACCTTAGGCAAATAAAAAGGATCATAAGAGAACATTAACAGAAACTGTATGCCAGCAAATGAGATATAGGTGAAATGGACAAATCACTAGATAGACATGAATATGAAAAGAACTCAAGTAGAAACAGAAAATCTGAATAGACCTATGACAACAACAACAAAAAGATTGATTGAATTAGGGATCAAAAAACTACCACAAAGGAAAGCCCAGGCCCAGATGGATCCATTGAGTGATTCTGCCAAGAATTTAAAGAAAAATTAGTATCAATTATTTTTTAAAATTCTCCAAAAAATACAAGAGCAGAAAATACATTCAATAAAACATGATACTAAAACCAAACACGGGGCGCCTGGGTGGCGCAGTCGGTTAAGCGTCCGACTTCAGCCAGGTCACGATCTCGCGGTCTGTGAGTTCGAGCCCCGCGTCAGGCTCTGGGCTGATGGCTCGGAGCCTGGAGCCTGTTTCCGATTCTGTGTCTCCCTCTCTCTCTGCCCCTCCCCCGTTCATGCTCTGTCTCTCTCTGTCCCAAAAATAAATAAAAAACGTTGGAAAAAAAAAATTTAAAACCAAACAATGACATCACAAGAAAACTACAGACCAATATCCCTTTTGAATATACCCAAAAACCCTCAAAAAAATGCTAGTGAACCAAATCTTTAACCATGTAAGAAGAATTATATATACACACACACACAAATGGAACTAATCCCAGGAATGCAAAGTGGCTTTAATATCTGAAAAATCAATTAATATAATACCACATACAAATAGAATAAAAGACAAAACTGCATGATTATCTCAATAAATGCAAACAAATTCACTGTTGTTATTCTATGAACTCCAACAACCTTCATGACAAGAATACTCAATATATCAAGGAATAGAAGTGAGCTTCCTCACACTGAGAAAAGGCATTTACAAAAAATCCATGCCAACATCATACTTAATGGTGAAAGACCTAATGCTTTCATTCTTAGATAAGGAAAAAGACAAGGAAAGCCAGTCTCTTCACTTTCATTTAATGTAGTATGTAGGTACTAGCTAAGACTTTAAACAAGAATATGAAATAAAATAAATCCTAATTTGCAAGGAAGAAGTAAAACTATTGACTGATGACATGATCTTATGTAGAGAAAATCTAAGGGTGACACTAAAATAATATTATATCAAAACACAAACTAAGGAAGTTTTCAGGATACAAGATCAATACACAGAAAGCAATTGAGTGTCTATATATTTTGCAATGACCACTCCAAAATGAAATTAAGAATACAATTCCATTTACAATACCATCAAAAAGAATAAAATACTTAGGAATAAATTTAACAAAGGAAATTCAAAACTCACACCATTGAAAACTCTAAAATACTGTGGAAGGACATTAAAGACTATCTAAATCACTTCCTGATTTCAGAGCCAACTATAAATCTACAGTACTCAAGGGAGTGTGTTACAGGCATAGCGATAGATGTATAGATCAATAGATTTTAAATCCAGAATAATTCCTTCTGGGAAAATTAATTATCCACATGTGAAAGAATGAAGTTGGATCACTCTACCTCAAACCATATACAAAAATTAACTCAAAATAAATAAAAAATCTAATGTAAGACTTAGAAAAATAATTTTAAAAGCTCTTAGTAAAAAATATGGGGTAATATTTGTAACCTTAGATTCAACAATGTTTTCTTAGGTAAAACACCAAAAGCACAAACAACCAAATTAAATTTGTATTAGTTGAACATCAAAATTAAAATTATTGTGTTTCAAAGGATATCATCAAAAAAGTGAAAAATAAACAACCCACAGAATTAGAGAATATATTTGCAAATCATGTCTGATAATGAGCTTGTACTGAAAATATATAAAGAAATACTACAACTCAATAATAGGAAAATAACCAATAAAAAATGAGTATCTAAAGTATCTAAAACAAATTTCTACATGGAAGATATACAAATGACCAATAAGCACATGAAAAAAAATGCTCAACATCGTTAGGCATCAGGGAAATATAAGTGAAAACCACAATGAGATACAACTTCATGCCCAGTACCATAACTATAAACAAAAAGACAATAACAAGTGTTGACAAGAATGTGGGGAAATTAAAATCATTATATATTGCTTCTAGGAATTAAAAATGGTACAGCCACTTTGGAAAACAATTTGCAAATTCCTCAAAGGTTAAACAGAGAGTGACTATATGAACCAGCAATTCCACTTCTCGGTATATACCCATGAAAAACGACAACGTGCACATGTGCAGATTTTTCACCTCCCGGTTAAATGTTCACCTAACAATTTTATTCCCTTTGATGCAACTGTAAGTGGGATTCCTTTCTTAATTCCTCTTTCAGATAGTTCATTGTTAGTGTATAGAAACTCAACTGGGTTTTGTATGTTGCTTTTGATCCTGCAATTTTACTGAATTCATTTATTAGTTGTAACAGTTTTTTGGTGGAGTCTTTAGCATTTTCTATATATATCATGCCACCTTCAGAGAGAATTTTACTTCTTTTCTGCTTGGGAGCAGGTTCCATATTGTCAGTGCAGAGCCCAGGGCAGGGCTCAAACTCATTAACCTTGAGATCATGACCTGAGCTGAAACCAAGACTTAGGCGCTTAACCAAATGAGCCACCCAGGCATCTCTCAAATTTTTATCAAGCAGTATGATGTTAGAGGTGAGCTTGCCAGATATGGCCTTTATTATACTGAAGTATGTTCCTGGTATACCTAATTTGGTGGGAGCTTTTATCATGAAAGGATGTTAAATTTTGTCAACTGCTTTCCTGCACCTATTAAAATAATTATATGACTTTTATCCTTCATTCTGTTAGTGTGATGTATCATGTTAATTTGTTGAATCATCCCTGCATACCAGAGATGATTTCCACTTGGCATGGTGAAAGATCTTAATGTGCCTTTGAATTTGGTTGTTAGTATTTTGTTGGTGAATGTACTGATGTGAATGACATTAGAGATAAAATGTTCCTCTCACATTTCTCTCACATCACCTTTCATATATATATATATATATATATATAAATATATATGTAGATCTATATAGATATACACAACACCCACACACAATTGCTTTATCAAAGAACACTGTCAAACATCTTTGGCTCATCATTCCAAATTGCTTTCAGAAAATTACTACAGTCATATGACAAAATTCTCATTTCGTCTAACAGTTGTTTTATGTTTTTGTATGTGTTTTTCCACCCACAAAGAACCAATATATTATCTGAGTTAATGGCGAAGGCTCAAATATGGCTCATTTGAACCTACTGGGATTTTGAATTTTCTCGTCCACTCTTACCACATTTTCATTTTGTTGGGGGACTCACCTGCAAACCTGCTGAACCCCTGCCTAAGGTAATATATTTCTTTATTTTGCTTTGGTCACTTTGCATTTTCAATATGAATGATTCTATTCTTTACTTAGTTTATTTATAGTGAGAGAGATATGGGAAGCTAAAGTGACCTGCCAATTAGAAACTCACGTATTTCTATACAACACAAGTACCTGAATTTCGTTAACATTACAAAATAAAGTGGAATTCCTGGGAGACTTTGAGAATAGTGTCAGTTAAATCAAGGCCTAAATTATTCAATACATAAGTAAGTAGCAGATATTCACTAAAAGAATACTTCCAAAGTAGTTAGCATATTCTAAAGGTAAGTGCCAACATGCAGGGAAACTGTAGTTTCATGATCACCGACCTGACACTCTATCTGGAAAGACAGAATACAAGCACATAATAAAAACAGAATGAAACATGTTATAATAATGAAGGATCACAGCGGTAAGGAACATTCAGTGGGAATCACAGAGAGCATATCTCAGTCATTGATAATCAAGGTGCAATCCACGGGATATGCAGAAGGATATACAGAAGGATATGTAGAAGTGATGGGAGCAGAGAGTAAGGAAGACACAAAAGCAAAGCATGTAAAAGAAGGATGACAGTTCTCAAGAGCTCCAAATTTAGCCTAGCAGGAAGATGCCAAGTGAAGGACAGATGATGCTGGAGGGAGAAGCTGGAGACAGACAATCATAAGGAGGTTCAAACCTCTAGTAAGGGCATTAAGGAGAAAACGAAAAGGTTTAAGAAAGGGAGTAATATGATCACATTTCCTTCTTTAAAAAATCCCTCGGGATGTAGTCACTGAGTTAGCCTGCAAAAGAGCAAGAGTGAAAAGGGGGACCACTCAGCAGGCTGTTGCAAAATATAGGCAGCAATTATGGAAAACTACACTACACTGTTCATAGAGAGATGATAGTAATAATCATCATTGCTCGTATTGCTGCTGTGGAGGAAAAAATAGTACACATAAAACATCCCAAATATCTTTGGCACATACTCAGTAATCCAGAAGAAATGTTAACTCGGTATTATTGTTATTTTGGTACTATCACATACTATTAATAATCAACCCAATGGTGCCAACCACCCAGATCTAATTCCTCATTTAATAGGAACTGGTTTTCTAACACATCAAGATTATACTCTCTAGAAAAGTCCTAGAGAGCAGGTATCCTATGGAGTTGTTTAAAAGTATATGTGTAAGGATTGGCAATGAGACAAGCATGTTAAAATGCTCACCTTTTTTGGTAAGGGTTAAGGCTTTTTGCCAGTTCTCTAACTAAAAGGAAAACCATTCCTCGATGATATAAATGTGTTCCCTAACAGTGTTGGAGCTAAATCCAACATTTATTTGCATCTGCTCCAGTATTTAAATCACTCCTCAACTACGTGAGTGGAACTAGAGGGTATTATGCTAAACGAAATTAGTCGGAGAAGGACAAATATCATATGATTTCACTCATATGAGGACTTTAAGACAAAAAACAGATGAACATAAGGGAAGTGAAAATAATATAAAAACAGGGAAGGGGACAAAACATAAGAGAGTCTTAAATATAGAGAATAAACAGAGGGTTGCTGGAGGGTTTGTGGGAGGGGGGGTTGGGCTAAATTGGTAAAGGGGCATTAAGGAATCTACTCCTGAAATCACTGTTGCACCATATGCTAACTTGGATGTAAATTGAAAAATAAATAAATTATTAATAATAAAAAACATTCCTCATATGAAATCCCATGATTTTACATCTTAGAGCATTTAAAAAAGTTTTTTTTTTTATGTTGTTATTTACTTTTTGAGATAGAGAGAGACAGAGCATGAGCAGTGGAGGGGCAAAGAGAGAGAAGGAGACACAGAATCTGAGGCAGGCTTCAGGCTCTGAGCTGTCAGCACAGAGCCCGACGCGGGGCTCGAACTCACAAAGTGTGAGATCATGACCTGAGCTGAAGTTGGACACTTAACCGACTGAGCCACCCAGGCACCCCCCATCTTAGAGCATTTTAAAAGAGTGACTTAGTCTGTTAGAACAGATGTTTTCTTCCTACACCAAATTTACAGAAAACCTCAGTAAAGCTCCCCTAGGGAATATAGGTCTCAACATCATAGCTGCCTGACAGAATGAGCACAGAGAAAATGTAGACTTCATATATAATAAGAACCATAAATTCTGCCATATAATAAAGATCAAATAATCTCTACCACTTGAATCTTAAAACTACCCACAGTTTAAAATTACAAACAATTCTATTCAGTTTATAGGATGATATTCCTTATGAAGGAAAACAATAATCTAATACATTTTAAATTGATAAATCTTTAAAACATAAATAGGAAGCAAATGATCTTTAGTGGACTACTTTACAATTCTTAAGAGATCCTTTTGTCTACCTCTTTACTGGTAGCAACATAAAACTGGTATCTTATTTGAGAGTAAAACACAATGTATCTTTTGATTGCAAATTATTTATGCTACCTCTGATAAGTTTCACAAAGTTCAATGACAGTGGTAAAATTAGTGAAAGTTCTACCTTAGCTAACCTTATTCTTAAAAGATTTCCTCTTTCAGTTTTGAGAAAATAATTGTCAGTAGGAAGGAGAAAAAAAAGGAGGAAGAGAAGGACAAGAAGGATGTGTGGCAGATAATAATGATTGCTAATAGTAGCTGTTGTTATTAAGTTGCAAAACCAAGATTTGAATCCATGTCAGTGACTGTGAAGACATTGTTACACAAAGAAATGGTTTCTACACACTACTTACTTTTCCATTAATTATTACCTTCTCAGAAAATTTTTGTACACTTTTTAAGAATTAAGACATTTGGCAAGATGCATCAAGAGTCTTAAAAATGTTTATAGCCTTTGGCTTCATAATATACTCATAAAACTATACAAAGAAAAATAATCCAGAGGTGCAAAATCTATTTTGGGCAATTATTCATAAGAGTAAACACTGTAAATAATGGAAGTATCGTAAATATCCAAAATTAAGCAATGAGTAAATAACTTATATTTGTGCATATTACACCATTATAATCGGTTTAATCAAATAATGCTTAATTACACTAAATTAGCTGTAATATGAGGTTTAGTTGAAAAGAAAGGGACAAAATGGTAAATATAAGAGCACAATTTCCTTATAGAATGAAAAAAAGTATAAATTAGGATTAAAATTTTCAAAACATGTCATAATATAGATTTAATTATATGAATAAAGATTAGAATAAAAACATACAAATTTTAGCATAATGTCCTCAAGCTCCATCCATTTGGTCCCAAATAGCAGGATTTCCTTTGTTTTCATAGGTAAATAATATTCCATTGTGTGTGTGTGTGTGTGTGTGTGTGTGTGTGTGTGTATATCTATCTATCTATCTATATATATATCTATATATCACATCTTCTTTACCATTCATTTGTTGATGGCCACTTAGGCTGTTTCCCTCGATTGTTGTGAATAATGTTTCTATACATATGGGAGTGCATATATCTTGTCAATATCCTGTTATTTCTTTTGGGTATACACCCAGAAATGGAATTGTTGGATTATATGGTAGATATATTTTTTGTTTAGTGTTTTATTTTTGAGAGAGAGGGAGTGTGAGTGGAGAAGGGGCAGGGAGAAGGGGACGGAAAATCCAAAATGGGCTCTGCACTAACAGCAGGGGCTCAAACTCACAAACTGTGGTATCATGACCTGAGCCAAAGTTGAGCCATCCAGGAGCCCTGGCAGATCTATTTTGTTTTTGAGGAATCTCCATATTGTTTTTCATAGTGGCTGAACCAATTTACATTCCCATGTACAGTGTACAAAGGTTCCCCTTTCTCCTCATCCTCACAAACACTTATCACTTCCTGATAATAGCCATTCTAACAGATATGAGGTTATATCTCATTGTGGTTTTGATTTGCATTTCTTTGATGATAAGTGATACTGAGCATCATTTTGTGTACCTCTTGGTTACTTGGATATCTTCTTTGGAAATATGTCTATTTAGTTCCTCTGCCCATTTTTTAATCACATTGTTTGTTTTTTTGTAATTGAGTTGTAGGAATTCCTTATATATTTTGGATAATAACCACTAATCCAATATATGGCTTGCAAATATTCTCCCATTCTATAGGTTGCCTTTTCATTTTGCTGTTTGAAAGCTACTAAGTTTGATGTAGTCCCACTTGTTGGTTTTGTTTTTGTTGTTTGTGGTTTTGGTCTCATGTCCAAAAAAATCACGGCCAAGACCAATGTCAAGGAGCTTCTTCACTATCTTATCTTTTAGTAGTGTTATGGTATCAGATCTTATGTTTAAGTCTCTGATTTATTCAAGTCAGTCTTCGTGACTGGTATAAGATACAGGTCCAATTTCATTTTTCTGACACAGTTTTCCTAACACCATTCATTGACAAGATTATCCTTTCCCCATTGGTTATTCTTGGTTCCCTTTTTGAATATTAGTTGACCATTTATATAGGGTTTAATTCTGGACTCGGTATTCTGTTCTACAGGCCTATATGTCTATTTTTATGCTGGTCCCATAGTGTTTTAATTACTATAGTTTTGCAACACAGTTTGTAATCAGGGAGTGTTATGACTTCGGCTTTGTCCTTCTTCCTGAGGGATGCTTTGCCTAATTGTAGTCTTTTGTGGTTCCATAACAGTTTTATGCTTGTTTATTCTATTTCTGTGAAGAAAGTCATTGACACTTTGATAGGGATTGTATTGGATCTATAGATGGTTTTGGGTATTATGGACATTTTAGCAATATTAATTCTTTACATCCATGAACATGGGAGGTCTTATCATTTGAGTCTTCTATTTTTTTTTTTTCCCACAATGTCTTATAGTTTTTGTTGTATAGACCTTTCATTTCTTTGGTTAAATTTATACCCAGATACTTTATTGTTTTTGATGCTTTTATTAATAGGACAGTTTTGTTTATTTTTTAGATGTTTCACTACTGGTGTATAAAAATGCAATTGATTTCTGTATGTCAATTTTATATTCTGCAACTTTACTAAATTGGTTGATTAGTTACAACAGTTTCTTTGGGTGAGTCTTTGGAATTTTCTATATACAAAATTATATAATCTGCAAAAAAACACAACTTACTTATTCTTTTCCAATCAGATGTCTTTTACTTCTTATTTTGCCTAGTTGTTCTATCTAGGACTTCTAGTACTATATTGAATAGGGCTGGCAAGAGTAGTATACTTATCTTCTTCCTGATCTTACAGGATAAGCTTTCAATTTTTCACCATTTAGTATAGTGTTAGTTGTGGATTTGCCAGATATAACCTTTATTATGTTGAGTTGTATTCCTTCTATGACCAATATGTTGAGGGGTTTTTTTTTTTATCATGAAAGGATGTTGTATTATTTTTTTTTTGAGGAGTTCACAATTAAATTTATTTATTTATTTATTTTTTAATATATGAAATTTATTGTCAAATTGGTTTCCATACAACACCCAGTGCTCATCCCAAAAGGTGCCCTCCTCAATACCCATCACCCACCCTCCCCTCCCTCCCACCTCCCATCAACCTTCAGTTTGTTCTCAGTTTTTAACAGTCTCTTATGCTTTGGCTCTCTCCCACTCTAACCTCTTTTTTTTTTCCTTCCCCTCCCCATGGGTTTCTGTTAAGTTTCTCAGGATCCACATAATGGAGAGTGTGATGCTAAGTGAAATAAGCCATACAGAGAAAGACAGATACCATAAGGATGTTGTATTATATCAAACCTGTATTTGTATCTATTAGGATTGGATTATTTTATTTTTTATTCTATTAATGTGATGTATTAGAGTTACTAGTTTCCATATATTGAACTATCCTTGCATCTCAGGAATAAATCCCACTTGGTCATGGTGTATAATCCTTTTAATATGGTCTTGAATTCAGTTTGCTAATATTTTGTTGAGAATTTTTACATCTATATTCATCAAGGATATTGATTTGTAGTTTTCTTTCTTGAGGTGTCCTTATTTGGCTTTAGTATCAGGGTAATGTTGGCCTTGGAGAATGATTTTGAAAGTGCTTCCTCCTCTTCAAGTTTTTGGGAGAATTTGAAAAGGATTGGCATTAATATTTCTTTTTTTTTTTTTTTTTCAACGTCTTTTATTTATTTTTGGGACAGAGAGAGACAGAGCATGAACGGGGGAGGGGCAGAGAGAGAGGGAGACACAGAATCGGAAACAGGCTCCAGGCTCCGAGCCATCAGCCCAGAGCCTGACGCGGGGCTCGAACTCACTGACCGCGAGATCGTGACCTGGCTGAAGTCGGATACTTAACCGACTGCGCCACCCAGGCGCCCCGCATTAATATTTCTTTACATGTTTGTTAGACTTCACCAGTGAAGCTGTCTGTTCCTGGGAATTTCTGTGTTGGAAGTTTTTTGATTACTGATTCGATCTCTTTACGCATTATTGGTCTGTTCAGATTTCTATTTCTTCATAATTCAGTCTTGATAGGTTCTGTGTTTCTAGGAATTTATCCCTTTCTTCTAGGTAATCTAATTTGTTGGCATATAATTGTTCATAGTAGTTTTTTGTGATCCTATGCATTTCTGAATTATCAACTATAACGTCTTCTAATTTTGAGTCTTTTTCCTTAGTCTATCTAAAGCTTTGCCAATTTTGTTTATCTTTTCAAAAGGACAGAGAAAAAATATGCAATATCTCTCATATGTGGAATCTAAATAAGCCAAACTCATAAAAAACAGAGAGTGGTTAGTGTGGTTATCAGGGGCTAACCACCAAAAAAAGTGGAGAAATAGCAGAGATATTGTTTAAGGGTACGGACTTGCAACTAGCAGTAAGTACGTCTTAGAAAGCTAACGCAGAGTATAGTGAATACAAAAATAATGTATTATAGTCCCCAAATTTGCTAAGAGACTAGATCTTAATTATTCCAACCACAGAAAGGAAATCATTATGTGACACAATAGAGGTGCTATAATTACAATGGCAATCATATCACAATATACAAATGTATCAAGTCAACCTGTTGTGTACCTTAAATTACACAATGTTATATATCATATTTCAATTTAAAAAAAGAAAGCATACAAAATATTAAGCCAGGCATATCCTGATATAAAGCATGAGTAACTCTTATTTCCTTCTTTGTAATTTTTTATACTTTTGCAAATTTTCTTGCAATAAGCTTAAATTATTTTCATAAGCATGTCAGGGAATGAGAACAACCAGTGCACATCAGTCATTAATCCACAGAGGATATATTACTGTAATACCATAAGGAACAATCTTCCACAGTACAAATGAAGAAGCTTTAGGCCAATGAAACAAAACACTGAACACAGGTAACCTTAACTGTTGGTACACATCACTGAAATCACACATGTTACAAGGATGCACTAGGTGAATTACAGGAAAGTTCAGTGATCCTCATATTAAAAATAATGTCATCTGGGTGGAATTATACTTTGAAGAATGCTCTACAAAAATAGTCCGCAGGATCACCAAAGCTTGAAAACAGTTTCCTTTTTCTGTAAAAAAATTTTGAAAAGAAGTTTTTTGACAATGATTAGGGTGAGAAAGTAGAGTTTTTATATTGGAAAGTTAGATCATTATGTTCCAGAGAGAAAAGAACTAATAACCAATTTAAAGAAAAGAAGCAAAAAAAAAAAAAAAAAAAAAAGAGACAAAGATGAGTATATGGTTTCGACCAGGTATCCAGGAAACTTTTGTTCCTCTACAATTTTTTTTTCTTTTTTCTTTTTTTGGTAGGAGGGTACACTGAGCAACGTGGAGTTAGTCTAGCGTAGAAAGTAATATTTGTTTTTAATCGCCATGGATCAGGGACAAGACATGGTGATTCTGAAACATTTGCAGGCAAATATGTCCTCACCAGGAGCCTTATATAGTTTGAACTGAACTACTAAGGAGGATGACCACATGTCTGCTGGACAAAGCCCTGCATACTTCTCCCACCGTAGTGCAAGTGCTCTCTGAGACACTCACTGTGGTGATGACCAGGACCCCTCCATTCACTTCCAGCTACACAGAGCACATTCTGATGAGACATCAATTTTACAATATAATTTCAGGGCATATGGTATCATATGTAGACAAACCCAGCAATATTGTTACTCAAATATGTAACTACAGAAGTATATTTCCGGGTTATAAAGAGGATTCGTAGGATGCTTTCACAAAAGTTCAAACTATAATACTGTACTCCTCAATGTCAGCAATCAGTAATTTAAGGAGAGAGTTTGGGAAATTTCGAAAAATTTGAAGGTAAGGTATAAAGAATTATAAGGCTGAGATAATGTTAGATATAAACTCATCTTAATCGTAAGTAACATTTTCCTAGTGCTCATAGTCAGGTAAATGAAATTCTAATGAGTAAAATAATTCTCCAGAAAACCTGCCTGGAATAAACACAAATGATTTAGTAGAAGTATAACAATAAACGATAAATGCTGTGTGGCTCTCTGAGAAAGACAGATACCATATGGTTTCACTCTTATGTGGATCCTGAGAAACTTAACAGAAACCCTTGGGGGAGGGGAAGGAAAAAAAAAAAAAAAGAGGTTAGAGTGGGAGAGAGCCAAAGCATAAGAGACTCTTAAAAACTGAGAACAAACTGAGGGTTGATGGGGGGTGGGAGGGAGGGGAGGGTGGGTGATGGGTATTGAGGAGGGCACCTTTTGGGATGAGCACTGGGTGTTGTATGGAAACCAATTTGACAATAAATTTCATATATTAAAAAATAAAAAATTAAAAAAATAAATAAATAAATAAAATAAACTTTGGGAAAAAAAAAAAACTGAGAACAAACTGAGGGTTGATGGAGGGTGGGAGGGAGGGGAGGGTGGGTGATGGGTATTGAAGAGGGCACCTTTTGGGATGAGCACTGGGTGTTGTATGGAAACCAATTTGACAATAAACTTCATATATTAAAAAAAAAAAAGAAAGAAAGAAAAAAAAAATGCTGTGTGGATCTCTTCCAAAAATCCACAGTAGAAATTTAAAAAAAAAAAAGGTTTTTTAAAAAAATATTTATTTATTTTTGAGAGAGAGAGAGAGAGCATAAATGCGGGAGAGGAATAGAAAGAAGGAGACACAGAATATGAGGCAGGCTCCAGGCTCTGAGCTGTCAGCACAGAACCCTACACGCGGCTTGAACTCACGAACTATGAGATCATGATCTGAGTCAAAGTCAGACGTTTAACTGACTGAGTCACTCAGGGGCCCCCACAGTAGTAACTGATAGCATTATTTATAAAGAGTCTGAATATAATACTCTCTAAGAGTATCTCCTCCACACTATTGTGTACTGGCTCTATTTAATTTCTTGCTTACACACACATACACTCATTTGCACAAATATATATAATAGAGGAAATTGACCTCATGGACACATCTCTTTCCCAGGATATGAGGGATTAGATCTGTTAAAAAACAGCTATTACTGAAAACAACAAGGAGTTTCCTCAAAAGATTAAAATAGAATTATCAAATGGTCCAGCCATTTCATTTCTGGGTATATATCCAAAAGAACTGAAATCGGGATCCAGATGACAGATTTGTACAGCCATGTTCACAGCAACACTATTAACAAGTGCCAAGAAGCAAAAGCAACCCAAGTGGCCATCAAGAGATAAAGTAATAAACTAAACATGGTATAAACAAAAAATGGAATATTACTTGGCCTTTAAAAGGAAGGAAATTCTGACACATGTCACAACACGGACTAAGTTGACAGTAAGCGAAAGGAGCCAGTCACAAAAAGACAAATACTGTGCAATTCAACTTGCATGAAGTATCTAGACTTGTCAAATTCATAGAAACAGAAAGTAGAATGATGATTGCCAAGGGCTAGGGAAGAGGGAGATAGAGAGTTTTAATAGGTATAGACTTCCAGCTTTACAAGACAAAAAATTCTGAAGATTGGTTGCACAACGAATACACTACTGAACTGTACACTTAGGTATAATTAGGATGGTAAAATTTATATGCATTTTACAATTTAAAAAAAAACAGCTGCTCCCTTAATTCCTGATTATATTTTACGTGTTTGTTTCTACAGGTATCCTTTAAATAGTGTTGGCTTTGCTGTTCCTTTTTTTGTGATGGAGCAAATTCTTTTTTCACAGGAAATGGGAAAGTTTTCCCAGAGCTCTGGAAAAAAATGGTATTGTGGTTTTTATTCTGGGGTCAATGGTCAGTAACATGACAGAAAAAAGAGCCGACGTGATTGCATCAGCCCTTGCCAGATTCCACAGAAGGTAAAGTATCTTATAACAAACAGCTACTTAATAAGTCAAGTTCTGTAAAAGTTTTGATTATAAACATTTCCTGCAAGACAGGTAACTATTATGCCTACAAATTTACCTCAGATATCCATTTAAAAACCAAAATAAAACACAGCAGGGGCTAAAGTAGTATCAAGGGTGTCTGACAGTAACTTTGACATTGACACTGTAATATATATCTATATACCATATATAAATTATATATATGTGTGTGTTTGTGTGTGTGTGTGTGTATATATATTTATATATGAGGTACACGATTAAATTTTGGTATTATAATGGTATTGTGGGCAGGTACAAAATCACTAAATTCGACCTTATCATTTGCTCCTTTTCACTGAAGGATTCCTGAGGACACTGTGCACGCTGTAGATGTTATCAGAAAAAAAGTTAAACTTTCACAGTAGCTGTACTAGCACAATAATGTTAAGCAATATTGATAAAAATCTGAATGCATCATGCAGTTTTTACACATGCCATATAATCCTTCTTTTCTTTCCTCTAAATTTTGAATAGGCCTATTCAGTGTGCTTTTCAGGATGGCCAGAGCTCACCAAGCCGTGTCCAGGTATCTAAGCCAGCCACGATGATTTAGAGAAAGAAAAATCAGTCTGTCCTGGTTGACTGGGCCCTACTAAAATCTGAAACAAGAAAATAAAAGATAGTTGAGATGGGTCCTGTCCTTAAGTGAACCCTGTGCATTATAAAATCTGGCCTCAAATGGACTCTGCTTCTAACTACTGCTCCTGATGGAGAAAGAAGGAATAAAAGGAGTCAAGCAGAGGGAAGACTGCATGTAAAGGGCTCAGATGCATCCTTCACCTTAAGATATAATAGTTTCTACTAACATATAAAAAAATACCTGGGGTCTTTGGGTATTTGTGAACTACTTTTTAGTTTCCCATCTGATAGAATCTTCACTTAATCACCTATGCTCATTTTTTGCTGAAAATCTAAAGTTACTTTACATTCTGCTTAACAAACAGAAGTTAAACCCTAGTAAATTATAATCCAAGTCATGGGGATTGCTTGGAAATTCCAAAACTGGCACCGTATTTTGGTACTGGTATATACATAAACCATGTTAAACAATGCCGTCAATGCTTTGTGCTTCATTTTTTAAGTACTGGAAGTCAGCTGAATAAATTTTAGCATTACAATTTTGGAACTTTTTCAACAGCCACACTGCTATTTATACATTATCAACATCGAAAGAATTTCCAAACCAGCAGTAGTGTTAATACTCTGGATTCATGTCAAAACTTATCAATTGACATTTTTCTTGGGGGTAGTGTTTTAACAATCTATAATCTAAAAGAAGTTATATTTATTTCCTAAGCCGAATTAATTATGAATTATAAGGAAATACAAATACTTCTCATAAGTAGTTGATTGCATATATTAGCCTTTTTGTATATCAAAAGATACAAAACTCCATGTAATAACTTGAGAAACAAGTGGATATAAGTAAATTCCCTTCTACAAGAGCCAAAAACAAATACAGGCTAATATTAAGTTTAGAAAATGAGAGCTAGTATATATAGTAACATAAATGTGTAGATTAATTTGCCACTGTTTTCTGCTCTAGAATCATGACAGTCTTACAATTTCTTAAATATCTGAATTTGTCATTGATTATGCCACTATGATTTGCCTACACCATAATATGTGACTTTACTCCATAGTTGACTTAACATAAAAAATATGTACATGTTATATGAGCATTTCTATTATAACAGTGTCTTACTGGTTCTCGTTACCTAACACCTCCTGTCCTCATTTCTTCATCCATCATATGGAAGGGATTTAACTGGATGTCTTTGAATCACCCTAGAATCCTAATACGCTGTAACTTTGAAGTTCAACTACAGAAAAGTATTTTCTTTATCTTAACAGGTTTTATGGTGATTTGATGGCAAGAAGCCAGAAACCTTAGGACCCAATCAATTCTCGGCTGTATATGTGGATCCCCCAGAATGACCTTCCTGGTATGACTCAGGAGAACAAAAACTGAAAACATAACAGCTGAGCAATGCGATAATAGCTCAACAAAAAACAAATTTAGTGAGCATTTATTATTGAAATATTAAAAAATAAAACAAGTTATTTTTATTATTTCCAGTCCTAGGAAAATTAAGGAAAAAATGTAAGAGTTGGCATTTCATTACATTCCTTATGGCCCAAATCAAAATACCTTTATTTCAGGTGTAATTACTTTTCACAGGTGAATTTTTCAATAACTTCCAAAATTGTTGCTGTCTTTTAATTCTCTCCATACACCTATCTATCTTTCTCCTAGTTGCAGGGGTATTTCAAATGCTATTGAAAAATAACAGCGCTTTTATTGTACTCCATTTTCTATAGGAAAAAGTATACAATGTTTTTCATTAATTAATAATACGTTTCATGAATAAATGTGGATTTTCCTAATTCTGTTTCCAGTGCCACCACCATCACCCTTTCTGCTGCCCTGAAGTCCTTTATATCAGACTCAATGACTTCACTACTTTAAGAGAATGTTTCCAACATGCCCCCTGCTTTTTTGCACATGTTTCTTTTTATCCAAAATGTTCTTCCAATTTGTTCACCTGCCAATCTTGTGTTCATTTTTGAAGTTCAAATGACACACCACTTCTTTCATGTAGTCTTCATTTACCTCTCCAGCAGACTTACATGCTTCTTGCTCTGAGCTCTGAAAGCAATTTAAATGCAATTTCACATATATAATATTCTGTTATCTAAAAAATACTGCCTCTAGATTCAGTGCATTATAATGCTCATTTCTCATTTTAAAGACTTATAAAATAATTTTAGTAAAATTCACTCAATTCTAGGTCATCCAAAAACTGAAGCTTGTATAACTCATGGTGGAACTGATGATCTATCACGGGGATCCAATGGTGGGCATTCCTTTGCTTGTGGATCAACCCGGTAACATCACTCACATAAAGGCCAGAAAAGCAGCTGTTAGACTGAACTTGAACACAATGTCAAGTACAGATTTGCTCAATGCATTGAAGTGAGTCATTAATGATTCTTCACGAGTACAATTTTTTTTTTTTACTAGATACTATTTCTAGAGAGATGCTAATATGAAGGTCAGGTGAGCAAAAATGAGTCCTGACATGAACACAATTATGAGTAAGATCTGCTCAATGTTTTGAAGATAGCCATGAATAACCCATTTTGAGTGGCACAGTAAATTTTCTTCAATGGTTTTAGGGGAAAAGTTTGTAACAGTTTTAAAAACAGTGGAGAAATTTTAGGGTGCCTGGGTGGCTCAGTCAGTTAAGCATTTGACTTCAGCTCAGGTCATGATCTCATGGTTCGTGGGTTTGAGCCCTGAGTCAGGCTCTGTACTGACAGCTCAGAGCCTGGATCCTGCTTTGGTTTCTGTGTCTCCCTCTCTCTCTGCACCCCCCACCCCACTCACACTCTGTCTGTCTCTCTCTCTCAAAAATAAATGTTTAAAAATTTTAAAACAAAGAATAGTGGATAAATTTTGAAATATCAATAAAAAGAATCACTGAAATGGTTAACAGAAAGATTAAGAGGAAGCACTGAGAACAAAGTTGAAGTCGGGAACCATGAATGTTGTTATAGTGATGCCAGCTGGGTTCCTTTGCACGGGTACCACTTGTACTGGCCTTGCCACTCTGCCCCTTACCTGCAGCCCTGAACTTTAAACCCAAGGATTAGGGCAAAAATGAAAAACAAAGCAGGGTGCCTGGGTGGCTGTTGGTTGGGCGTCCTACTTCAGTTCAGGTCATGATCTCGCAGTCCATGAGTTCGAGTACCGTGTTGGGCTCTGTGCTGACAGCTCAGAGCCCGGAGCCTGTTTCAGATTCTGTGTCCCTCTCTCTCTGCCCCTCCCCCACTCATGCTCTGTCTCTGTCTCTCTCTCTCTCTCTGTCAAAAATAAATAAAACATTAAAAAGAAAAGAAAAACAAAGCAAAACAAGAGAACAAACCATAATACAAAAAAACAAGGAGAAATAAAACAGCCAAATATCAAAACAACCAATACACCTGGCCCTATGCCCTACACTGGGGAGACTATACCCAGAAGCTTTCTAAGGAGCAGAGACTAGTGTCTGTATCTTCAAACATACTTTGTCTAGGCTCTGACATGTATAATCGCAAAAGCAGTTTCTCCAAACACCTCTGTCCAAAGAATCCGTTTGGACGTCTGGAGAAGGAAAAGGAGGAAAATATCAAAACTGGCATCATCTGCGAGGTTCAGAAAAACAGGAGGTACAGAGTACGCCTGCTTTCCAACACTCCCCACAGGGCTCTGAACCAACACACAAGTCTCAGAAAACCAGGAAGGAAAACTGAGTTTTACAGAAACTGGAATAAAACTGACCAGTCTAGTTTCATTACCCAAGCTAGATGGGACATGCAAAAAAAAATCAAAAAAAGTAAACAGAAAAAAAAAAAGATTAGTACTGTTATAGTACTAATCTGCACAATTATGATTTTCTTTCAGCATGAGAACTAAATTGTTTTAAAACTCATCTAAAATAGTTTACTTTCTGTAAACCAGTATGACCTGATCAGTCGCAAATTCCCATTAAATACTTCCCAAATTTTCTATGGTAATATTTTGCTCCCACCACAGATAAATGATAAATAACTAGGGCTTTCAAATTTACTCGATTAAAAATTATGTGAACACTACTTATAAATTTAGTTAAATTCTATTAATTTTGTTTATACTTGTTTTTGTCTTATTTGGTAGAAGAACCATAAAATCAAAAAGCAGTTGACTTAGAAGAGATATATTGGAATATTCCTTTTAAAAGTCAAATTTTCTGTATCAGAAATATTTGGTTTCCAAATTAGTTCAGGATGTTACTATTCCTATTATTATTAATATCATAATTATGTATACATTTTCTCTTTTTGGTTTCATAATGACTTTAGAAATAAAATTTTGCTTGAATATATATTGGTTATAGTATCATTTGCATTTTAAATGGACATTTGCATTTTAAAAACAATGTTGTCTAGTTTTAATTTAGTCCAACTATTATTCATCTTAAATAAGCACCACGAGAAGCACATTTTTTTTAAGGATTGTATCTTCCATTTGGTGGTTTTATGTCAAATCACATCTTTCTAATATAGATGTCTTTCTACATTTTAAAATTTTTAATAAGGTAAAGCTGTGCCCAAAAAAGAAAACTAGCTGATGTATACTGAATGTTTGTGATATGGTACACATTGTACTAGTAAATTCTTTGTAGGGAGTAAGTAACTTCTTCACTATAGTCTTTGCCTATTGTATTACAAATGTGTTTCAGGATTACTTCTCTCCTCTCAAAAACCCAGCATTCTCACTGGTTTTTACAGGACTGAGACAGATATTACCTCCACTGTACTGCTACAGTCCCATGTTGTAGCACTTTGTGATTTAAAGTTTGTAAGCCCTCTTTATTTAGCCTTCTTCCTTGTCTGTTAGTTCATAATCATTTCAACAGTAGAAACCAATGAAACTGGCAATGCCTGAAAGTGGAATGCTGAGCACTCTCCAGATTCTAAAATGACAATACCAACAAGAAAAACCACAACAGCAAACACAAACTGGGTCACCAAATGATAGGGTCAAATCCAAGAATCAATACATCATTCCTCAAAATAATCAGATAAGAAAAGTACTATTCCTATCCATTCAAAAATGAAAACCCGAGGAACAGAAACACTAAAAAAAGCACACAAGTGTCAGAGTCAGGATTCAAGCCAATACAATCCACTTCCACACTTCTAATCACTAATTTCACTGCTATCATGTCAATACCAGCTCCTGATCAGCTCTGCCCGGACATGTCCATTAACCTCATCATGGACTTATATCCTATCTCTGGATTATAATAATATTTTGAAACTTTCTCAACAGATCTATTAACAATTCCTTACTGGATAATTCAAAATTTGCACACAGAAATCATGTATTTCATTTTTTTTTCTTGCCTTTCTAAACTAGAAATACTTGTCCTTGCCCAACTTCTCTTTTTCTTCACAGCTTGAAATCCTAGACATTAGCAAATTCTAGCCCATTAAGATCTCTATAATCATCTCTAAGAAAAATGATAGATTTTTCTTCCAGGGTTATGTGGCACTCATTTTTACCCTCCACGTGAAAATCAACATACTTCTCCAGTTTGTTCTATAAATTATTTGATTTTCCTCCAGCTACAAAGAGAATGCTATGTGGTTATCAACCATTCATCATGATCAGCTTCTAAAGCCTTTGGATGGAGCAGTCTTCTGGACTGTGTTTGTCACACGGCACAAAGTTGCCGAGCACCTACGGCCAGCTTCTTACAACCTCACCTGTTTCCAGGACCACTCTTTGGATGTGATCGGATTCCTACTGGCTTGTGTGGTAATTGCTACTTTCTGTGTCATAAAATGTTGCTTGTTTTGTTGTCAAAAGTTTAAAAAAGAAAATAAGAAAAAAACAGGGAGTAGGCTTTTGAGACACAGTAGGCGTAGTAAACATTTGAAATAGCTAGTAAGCACAAGCAAAGTCATTCTATTTAATTCAACCACTGTGGATCAAGTTGTGACAGATTCTCCTCCACATGTTGTAAGATGTGTGCCATATCCAAATATTTTCCTCTTGGCTAAACATATTGTGTTAGTTAACCCATTCCACCCTAAGGGAGAAATAACTCTATGTATTTTTTGACAAACACTTCTTCAATATTTATCTTGAGATTCTTCAATTCTGTTCATCAAATCAAAGAAGATGTGGTACCTATAGATGGATTATGCTCAATTTATAATTCTAATTGTATAAATCCTCAAATAATTCTACTTTAATACTGACATATATAATTTCCTAACTGAAAAAAAACAGGGATTTCACTAGAGCCTTATTCTGTGATTTAAGAGTGAGAAGCCTGATTGTTTTTACCAAGCATTTTCAGAAACATCTACTGTATAAATAAAATCAATCAAATAGAACATATGTGTCCCTGACAAAGAAAAACACAACTGAACAGTTGTTAAAGGTGGCAAGATAGATTTTATTCATCCATTTATAGAAGGGGAGAGAGATTCCAGTATGAAATGAGTTCAACTCCAACTAAGATAAAGGTGACTGATGTTTTTAAAGGGAGAGCAGACAAGGAACAAAAAGGAACTATGGAAAAGTAAAAAGGGAAACAAAAAAGAGACGAGGTGACTACATGGAAATGGAAGATTACAGAAAGGAGTAAGTAGAAAATTACTGAAAATGGCTTGGCAAGTTGGGTTTGACAATGTATGTTTTGTTGTTTGGTAGGATCATAATTTCTTGAGCAAAGACTTTTTTTTAATGTTTATTTATTTTTGAGAGAGAGAGAGAGACAGAGTGTGAGTGGGGGAGGGACAGAGAGAGAGAGAAAGACACAGAATCTGAAAGGCTCCAGGCTCTGAGCTGTCAGCACAGAGCCCGATGTGGGGCTCAAACTCACAAGCCGTGAGATCATGACCTGAGCCGAAGTTGGACGCTTAACCGACTGAGCCATCCAGGCGCCCCAGAGCAAAGATTTAAATAAGGAAGCTGGAGCCAGTTTGAAGGACACAAACCATGACCTACATACAGATGGAAAAGAAGTTAAAATTTGGACAAGTCCCTTAAGCACAGTGTTTAGGCAAGTCCTTTGTGTTTACAGTTCACAACCCTCATGAAGTACAAAATATTCCTTCCTGTAAATATCCTTTGTTACAGGAATCTGAATGGTTCTTACTGGATTCCTACCTAAATCTGGGCAACCAGTAAAAAAGATCTTTGGTTAAAAAGACTAAAGATAATTTCCACACAAAGCCTTGGATATGTTTCAATTACTCTTCTCAATCTATCGAACAATGCTTTATAAATGGATGGTAAAACACAAAATAAAAGGAGGGTAGGAATGCTAGGTGAGGCCCAGCAAGATTTGGCCCAACCCTCTGGATTATGTTAGATTTCCCTCCTCCTGCAATATGATCGCCCATATTTTGGTCTTACCTTGTCAAGTCAGTCAGATATTTCCAACTCTAATACCTGGGATATTGAGAATATCAAAACAGAAACTTATATAGTCTTTTTGTTGATTTTTTTCCACATATCTCATAGAAAAATAAATTGCAGATGGCATAAAGAACCAAATATTGTATGCAACAATTTTTAAGTCCATGCATAAGAAAACATTTGAAATAGCAAAAAGATCTCCAAAGCTTGCCTTTAAATATTGGTAATCGAGCCTTTCGAACACAACTTAAAAAGTGAACCACAAAGAGAAGAAAGAAACCAAGTTAAGAGCAGTTCTTCTGCCTGACAAGAGACATGTTTAAACAGTTGGACAGAAATGAGGCATACTTTGCACTTTTGATATACAGGGATATTTTTATAGCATTCTTCTATACAACAAAATTATTTTCAGCAATAATCACTGATGAAACTAATTATAATAATATCCAGAAAGGAAACAATGAATATTTATTAAACTTGGAACATATAATAGTAAAGTACAAAAAAGAAAAAAAGTAAGGCATTAGTGTTCTTTAATACATTAATATCTTTTTTAAAAAAAATAGGAGAGCGGGGGAGGCATCAGAGGAGAGAAACCTTACACATACGTATACATTAGCATGAGGTATAAGGAAGCCCCACTGTGCAATACTGAAACTGAATTCCAACCTATTGGTTTTCTTAATGAAGTTAACTTCTGCAGATTAGGTAATGACTTTGTCAAAACTGATCTTTTCAGGAGGAGGAGCCAAGATGGCAGAAGAGCATGGAAGTTTTTTGTATGTCTTGCGTCCATGAAATACAGCCAGACCAACACTAAACCATCCTGCACACCTAGAAAACTGACTGGAGGATTAACACAACAGTCTGCACAACCTGAACCACAGAATTCAGCAGGTATGAAGCATGGAGAGGTGAACTTGGGGAGAGAGAAGCCACGGCGGCCAGGGAGGTGCTCTTGCGTGCAGAGAGAGAATGGAGATGGTGGGGAGATTACGGGAAAAGCACCCCTCCCCAAAAGCAGCTTGGAGAGAAAGTGGAAAATTGGAAACAGCCGCAGGGACTAAACTAAAAAGGGAGAAAGGAGAAAGGATAAAGGAGAAAGGAGAGGGTTTAAATTCCATTAAGACTGTAAACAGGGGGGAGCGCAGAGTCTGAAACTCCGCAGCTCAATACCTGGCGGTGCTCTGGTGGGAAGGGCGAATACCCAAGAGCAGAGTGGGGTCTAGGAGGTTCTTGGGCCACATGGGGAGAAGTGGTTCCACTGTTGGAAGGACATTTGGTAGAGGCTGTGAGACCACCTGGGCCCAACAGACCCCAGAGAATGGCCACATTTGCTGCTACTGGAACAAGTTCATTGTGGGTGAAGCCTGGTGCCAGATGTGTGTTGTGATTTTCCATAATCCCTGAGGCACTGCTGCTACACTGTCTTGCAAACTTTTTCTGGGGTGGGCTGGCACCTGGCCACAGTCTATGGGCGTTGGCAGCAGCACAGTCCCACAAGCATTCCTGGGTGCGGCCGGCACCCGGCCATTGCTCAGTGAGACCCTCCACAGAGGGGGAGAGTGGGTCAAAGCTGCAGTTCCTCAGAAGTGGGGGGCTGGAGAAGGCAGCTGCATCTGAGACAAAACTCAGGAGGGATGTGCTTCCTGGAGCTTGGTCATGGACAGTGTGGAAAAGAGGGGTGGACTGAACCCAAGACGGACTGGTGCTCGATTGCTGACCAGGGAGAATAGAGTTCCAATACTAGAGACTGAGTAGGTGGGTGATGCCATTTTCACCACTCCTGCGCATGCACATACGCACCTACAAGCGCCACAACAATTCACCCCAGTAGGCTAGCAGCGCCATCTAGTGGATAACAGAGCCGTTACACTAAGCCCTGCCCAACTGGGCCAACCTCGCTCTTCAGGAACACAAGTCTCATGCCTACTTAGTTTATGAACTATAAAGCGCCTCATAGTTGGACTTCTAGGGGAAAACGAAGGAATTTCAGTCATGTTTGAGTCTGTTAGCTGGTCCATCTATTCAATTTTCTTTCTTTCTTTTTTTTTCTTTTTCATTTTTCTTTTTCTTGAATACAGAAAAAGAAAAAAATCATTTTTATTATCAATTTTTATTAAACATATTTTTAAAAATTTGTTTCTACTATATTTTTTACTTTTGTGAAAATTTATTCAAATTCTGTTTTACTTCCATCATCTCATCTTAGTCTACTTCAGTGTATTCATTTTTTCAAATTTTCAAACAATTCTTTTCCTCTTTTTTTCTCTAATCTATCAAGCCACTTTCCACACACAGAGCAAAACACACCTAGGATCTAGCATCAGCTATTCAACTTTTTGTGTGTGTGTGTTTCGAATTTTTGAATTAATATTTTTTTAATTTTAATTTTTTCTACCTCACTAATTCCTTTTCTCCCTTCAAAATGACAAAACGAAGGAATTCACCCCAAAAGAAAGAGCATGAAGAAACGACAGCCAGTCACTTCACCAATACCGATACAAGCAAGATGTCTGAACCAGAATTTAGAAACATGATAATAAGAATACTAGCTGGAGTCGAAAATGGATTAGAATCCCTTTCTGCAGAGATAAAAGAAGTAAAAGCTACTCAGGATGAAATTAAAAATGCTATAACTGAGCTGCAATCACGGATTGGTGCAGTGGTGCCAAGGATGGATGAGGCAGAACAGAGAATTAGCGACATAGAGGACAAACTTATGGAGAATAATGAAGCAGAAAAAAAGAGGGAGATTAAGGCAAAAGAGCACGATTTAAGAATTAGAGAAATCAGTGACTCATTAAAAAGGAGCAACATCAGAATCATAGGGGTCCCAGAAGAGGAAGAGAGAGAAATAGGGTTAGAAGGGTTATGTGAGCAAATCATAGTGGAAAACTTTCCTAACCTGGGGAAAGACACAGACATCAAAATCCAGGAAGCACAGAGGAACCCCATTAGATTCAACAAAAACTGACCATCAACAAGGCATATCATAGTCAAATTCACAAAATACTCAAGCAAGGAGAGAATCATGAAAGAAGCAAGGGAAAAAGAGTCCCTAACCTATAAGGGAAGACAGATCAGGTTTGCAGCAGACCTATCCACAGACACTTGGCAGGCCAGAAAGAAGTGGCAGGATATATTCAATGTACTGAATCAGAATAATATGCAGCCAAGAATTCTTTATCCAGCAAGGATGTCATTCAAATTGAAGGAGAGATAAATAGTTTCCCAGACAAACAAAAATTAAAGGCGTTTGTGACCACTACACCAGCCCTGTAAGAAATTTTAAGGGAGCTCTCTGAAGGGAGAAAAGATGAAAATATAAATAAATAAATAAATAAATAAATAAATAAATAAATTCCAAAGGCAACAAAGATTAGAAAGGACCAGAGAACACCACCAGAAACTCCAACTCTACAAGTATCATAATGGCAGTAAATTCATATCTTTCAGTACTTACTCTAAATGTCAATGGACTCAATGCTCCAATCAGAAGACATAGGGTAACAGAATGGATAAGAAAACAAGACCCATCTATATTCTGTTTACAAGAGACCCACTTTAGACCTAAAGACACCTTCACATTGAAAATAAGGGGATGGAGAACCATCTATCATGCTAACGGTCAACAAAAGAAAGCTGGAGTAGCCATACTTATATCAATCTAGACTTTAAAATAAAGACTGTACCAAGAGATGCAGAAGGGCATTATATCATAATCAAGGGCTCTATAGACCAAGAAGACCTAACAATTGTAAACATTTATGCGCCAAATGTGGAAGCACCCAAATATATAAATCAATTAATCACAAACATAAAGAAACTCATCAGTAGTAATACCATAATAGTAGGAGACTTCAACACCCCACTCACACGATGGACTGATTGTCTAATCAAAAAATCAACAAGGACACAATGACTTTGAATGACACACTGGACCAGATGGACTTAACAGATATATTCAGAACATTTCATCCTAAAGCAGCATAATATACATTCTCCAGTGCACATAGACCAGAATAGTCTATTCTCCAGAATAGACCATATACTGGGACACAAATCAGCCCTCAGCAAGTACAAAAAGATCGAGATCATACCGTGCATATTTTCAGACCACAATGCTATGAAATTCGAAATCAACAACAAGAAAATTTGGAAAGGTAACAAATACTTGGAGACTAAAGAACATCCTTCTAAAGAATGAATGGACCAAAAAGAAGTTAAAGAGGAAATTAAAAAGTATATGGAAGTCAATGAAAATTATAGCACCACAACCCCAAACCTCTGGGACACAGCAAAGGCAGTCATAAGAGGAAAGCATATAGCAATCCAGGCCTTCCTAAAAAAGGAAGAAAGATGTCAGATACACAACCTAACCTTACGCCTTAAGGAGCTGGAAAAAGAACAACAAATAAAACCCAAAACCAGCAGAACACATGAAATAATAAAGATTACAGCAGAAATTAATGCTATCAAAACCAAAAAAATAGCAGAACCGATCAATGAAACCAGAAGCTGGTTCTTTGAAAGAATTAACAAAATTGATAAACCACTAGCCAGTTTGATCAAAAAGAAAAAGGAAAGGACCCAGATAAATAAAATCAAGAATGAAAGAGGAGAGATCACAACCAACACAGCAGAAATACAAACAATAATAAGAGAATATTATGAGCAATTATATGTCAATACAATGGACAATCTGGAAGAAATGGACAAATTCCTAGAAACAGATACACTACCAAAACTGAAATAGGAAGAAATAGAAAATTTGAACAGACCCATAACCAGTAAGGAAATCAAATTAGTAACCAAAATCTTCCAAAAAGCAAGAGTCCAGGGCCAGATGACTTTGCAGGGGAATTCTACCAAACATTTAAGGAAGAGTTAACACCTATTCTCTTGAAGCTGTTCCAAAAAATAGAACTGGAAGGAAAACTGCAACAATTCCACTGCAAACAATTAACGTGATTCATCACATCAATAAAAGAAAGGACAAGAACCATATGATCCTCTCAATAGATGCAGAGAAAGCATTTGACAAAATACAGCATCCTTTCTTGATAAAAACCCTCAAGAAAGTAGGGATAGAAGGAGCATATCTCGAGATCATAAAAGCCATATATGAACGACCCAACACTAATATCATCCTCAATGGGGAAAAACTGAGAGCTTTCCCCCTAAGGTCAGGAACAAGACAGGGATGTCCACTCTTGCCACTGTTATTCAACATAGTATTGGAAGTCTTAGCCTCTGCAATCAGACAACACAAAGAAATAAAAGGCATCCAAATCGGCCAGGAGGAGGTCAAACTTTCACTCTTTGCAGATGACATGATACTCTATACGTAAAGCCCAAACTATTCTACCAAAAAACTGCTAGAACTGATTCATGAATTCAGCAACGTTGCAGGATATAAAATCAATGCACAGAAATTGGTTGCATTCCTATACGCCAACAATGAAGCAACAGAAAGAGAAATCAAGGAATCGATCCCATTTATAGTTGCACCAAAACCCATAAAATACCTAGGAATAAATCTAACCAAAGAGGTGAAAAATCTATACCCTGAAAACTATAGAAAGCTGATGAAAGAAATAGAAGAAGACACAAAGAAATGGAAAAAGATTCCATGCTCCTGGATAGGAAGAACAAATATTGGTAAAATGTCGACACTACCCAATCTACATAGTCAATGCTATCGCTATCAAAACAACACCAGCATTCTTCACAGAGCTAGAACAAACAATCCTAAAATTTTTATGGAACCAGAAAAGACCCCAAATAGACAAAGCAATTTTGAAAAAGAAAACTAAAGTCAGGAGGCATCACAATCCCAGCCTTCAAGCTATACTACAAAGCTGTATTCATCAAGACAGTATTGTACTGGCACAAGAACAGACACTCAGATCAAGGAACATAATAGAGAACACAGAAATGGACCCAAAAACGTATGGACAACTAGTCTTTGACAAAGCAGGAAAGAATATCCAATGGAATAAAGACAGTCTTTTCAGCAAGTGGTGCTGGGGAAACTGGATAGCAACATGCAGAAGAATGAACCTGGACCACTTTCTTACACCATCCACAAAAACAAACTCAAAATGGATGAAAGACCTCAATGTAAGACAGGAAGCCATCAAAATCCTTGAGGAGAAAGCGGGCAAAAACCTCTTTGATCTTGCCCACAGCAACTTCTTCCTCAACAAGTCTTCAGAGGCAAGGGAAACAAAAGCAAAACTGAACTACTGGGACCTCATCAAAATAAAAAGCTTCTGTACAGCGAAGGAAACAATCAGCAAAACTAAAAGGCAACCAACAGAATGGGAGAAGATATTTACAAGCGACACATCAGATAAAGGGTTAGTATCCAAAATCTATAAAGAACTGATCAATCTCAACACCCAAAAACCAAATAATACAGTGAAGAAATGGGCCAAAGACATGAATAGACTCTTCTCCAAAGAAGACATCCAGATAGCCAAGCAACACATGAACAAATGCTCAACATCACTCATCATCAGGGAATTACAAATCAAAATCATAATGAGATACCACCTCACACGTGTCAGAATGGCTAACATTAACAACTCAGGCAACAACAGATGTTGGCAAGTTTGCAGAGAAAAAGGATCTCTTTTGCATTGTTGGTGGGAATGCAAGCTGGTGTAGCCACTCTGGAAAACAGTATGGAGGTTCCTCAAAAAACTAAAAATAGAACTACCCCACGACCCAGCAATTGTACTACTAGGCATTTATCCATGGGATACAGGTGTGCTGTTTTGCAGGGAGACATGCACCCCCATGTTTATAGCAGCACTATCAACAATAGGTAAAGTATGGAAGGAGCCCAAATGTCCATCGATGATGAATGGATAAAGAAGATGTGGTATGGGGCGCCTGGGTGGCTCAGTCGGTTAAGCGTCCGACTTCAGCTCAGGTCACGATCTCGCGGTCCGTGGGTTCGAGCCCCGCGTCGGGCTCTGGGCTGATGGCTCAGAGCCTGGAGCCTGCTTCTGATTCTGTGTCTCCCTCTCTCTCTGCCCCTCCCCCGTTCATGCTCTGTCTCTCTCTGTCTGAAAAATAAATAAAACGTTAAAAAAAAAAATTAAAAAAAAAAAAAAAGAAGATGTGGTATATATACAATGGAGTATTACTCGGCAATCAAAAAGAATGAAATCTTGCCATTTGCAACTATGTGGATAGAACTGGAGGGTATTATGCTAAGTGAAATTAGTCAGAGAAAGACAAAAATCATATGACTTCACTCATATGAGGACTTTAAGAGACAAAACAGATGAACATAAGGGAAGGGAAACAAAACTAATTTAAAAACAGGGAGGGGACAAAACAGAAGAGACTCATAAATATGGACAATAAACTAAGGGTTACAGGAGGGGTTGTGGGAGGGGGGATGGAATATTCTTCCTTTAATTCCTGAAGAGGCCTACATGTCACTGTGTTCCTTTTAAGGAGGGCAACCAATGAATGACAAAACTAAAAACTGCAAAATAAAATGCATGTGTTTATTTGGGATCTTAGGATTGCAATCTGGGAGAGAGAGTTGACTAAAATCAAACATGTGCTTCTGAGAGACAAAGAAGTTTAGGGTTTTTAAAGAGGAAAGATACAAGTTGCTTTGAACGAAATCTGATTGGTGCTGGTATAGCTACAGTTACATGAATCTATATGTGATTGGTTACTAGGGCAAATGCTAGGCAGAAAGTCCATTTATGTCTATTCTAATATGCATCAGATTCCTTGGCTTTTTTTTTATTGTTATTTTTTTTTCAATATATGACATTTATTGTCAAATTGGTTTCCATACAACACCCAGTGCTCATCCCAAAAGGTGCCCTCCTCAATACCCATCACCCACCCTCCCCTCCCTCCCACCCCCCATCAACCCTCCGTTTGTTCTCAGTTTTTAAGAATCTCTTATGCTTTGGCTCTCTCCCACTCTAACCTCTTTTGTTTTTCCTTCCCCTCCCCCATGGGTTTCTGTTAAGTTTCTCAGGATCCACATAAGAGTAAAACATATGGTATCTGTCTTTCTCTGTATGGCTTATTTCACTTAGCATCACACTCTCCAGTTCCATCCACGTTGCTACAAAGGGCCATATTTCCTTCTTTCTCATTGCCATGTAGTACTCCATTGTGTATATAAACCACAATTTCTTTATCCATTCATCAGTTGATGGACATTTAGGCTCTTTCCATAATTTGGCTATTGTTGAGAGTGCTGCTATAAACATTGGGGTACATGTGCCCCTATGCATCAGTACTCTCGTATCCCTTGGGTAAATTCCTAGCAGTGCTATTGCTGGGTCATAGGGTAGGTCTATTTTTAATTTTCTGAGGAACCTCCACACTGTTTTCCAGAGTGGCTGCACCAGGTTGCATTCCCACCAACAGTGCAAGAGGGTTCCCGTTTCTCCACATCCTCTCCAGCATCTATAGTCTCCTGATTTGTTCATTTTGGCCACTCTGACTGGCGTGAGGTGATATCTGAGTGTGGTTTTGATTTGTATTTCCCTGATGAGGAGCGACATTGAGCATCTTTTCATGTGCCTGTTGGCCATCCGGATGTCTTCTTTAGAGAAGTGTCTATTCATGTTTTCTGCCCATTTCTTCACTGGGTTATTTGTTTTTCGGGTGTGGAGTTTGGTGAGCTCTTTATAGATTTTGGATACTAACCCTTTGTCCGATATGTCATTTGCAAATATCTTTGCACAGCAAAGGAAACAACCAACAAAATTAAAAGGCAACCAACGGAATGGGAAAAGATTCCTTGGCTTTTAACTGAGTTCAGCAACAATTCTGAGAATTAGAGACAGGAGATGTGCATAAACCCTAGTTCCTCAATGTCCTCCTAGCTCCATTTTAAACAACACTTTTAGCAATGTTTATTTCATTTTATTCTCTCCTTTATCAATGGAGAAAATGGCAAAATGTGAAAATACATTCTCTTTGGGACGTGTCAAGGTTTATCTCCCACTTTCTGGATCTCATGTATCTCACACAAGTGTCCAAAATCCTAGCCACTTCTCGCTCATTCTGTGTGATTTACATAATGACATCAACATAGTGGATTAGAGAAATTTTCTGAAGGATTTCCATATAATCCATATCTCCTGGAGCTAAGTTATTTTATATAATCCTGAGGCAGAACTGTAAATGTATGGCAATGACTGACTGCTCCAACAGAATGAAAATTATAAGAATGAGAAATGTTTCTGATCCTCTTTCCAGATAAGGTTGAAAGAGGACACCAAAGCAATGGCCTCAAAGATGAGTTAATCTGATCGGTCAGGGAGCGCACCTCTGGCACAAGAGATGATACTGGAGCAGCTACTTGGTAAAGTTTCCAGGAGTCTACTATCAGTCTTCAGGATCTGTTGGTTTGCAGTGGCAAACTGCAACAGAGCTAATGGAAATGTAATGGAATCCATCATTCTACATCCTTTAAATTATTTTAGAATTTAAGACATTTAATGTCCACCCATCCCCCAGAGATGTGATATTATATTCTATTCGTCTTTTGGTTGTGGCCAGGGAGATGGTGGAAGGAAGTTATTTCAAGGATATAGAGGGTTCAATAGTGGTCCTTCCAAAAATAGGTCCAAGTCATAACATCCAGAATATATGAAAGTGACTTTATTTAGAGAAAGAGTCTTTGCAATATAATTAAGTCAAGGATATCAAATACATTCCTTTGGGTTTAGGATGGGCTTTAAATCCAATGACAGGACTATTTATAAGAAGAAAGATGGAGGTAGATTTTGATACCTATAAAAGAAAAGGTAATGTGAAAATAGTGACAGAGATTGGAGGGAAGCCACAGCCAAGGAACACCAAGGGTTGTCAAACCATCAGATGGTAAAAGAGTGGCATGGAATGGATTTTTCCCCAAGCCTCCAGAAAGAATGGACCCTGACAACACTTTGACTTCAGACTTCTGGCCTCCAGAACTATTGGAACAATAAATTTCTATTGTTTTAAGCCACCAACTTTGTGTTAATTTGATACAGCAGCTTTAGGAAACTCATGAAAAGCGCTTCTATTTGGTCTTTTCTATTATGACCTTATCCCATAGGCTGAGGATGCAATCTGGGGCTTGTGCCAATGACAAAGTATACCTCTTCAATTATATATTTTGGGGACTGAGAAAATCATCAGTTGTTCCAGGGATTCTGTTGTCCCTTTAGGAAAAAAATTGAGGGAGTTATTAGCAAGTACACGCACTGTGATGTTACAGGATTTTTTCTCTGGGGGACCCACTCTTATATCAGTCAATGAATTTGAGGTATGAAAATACTCAGGTCCAAAAACTTGGCAAGTGATTGTGATTCTAGGGAAGCAATTGTCCTCACCCTTTAGATATCTATCTTTGAAGTAATCTGGTAGTATAGACTGAGCAATGCCGTTTTTGGTGGCTTATCTATTTTGTCCCTAGCTCTGCCTGCTGTATAACCATATCCATAGCTTTAGGCCTGCCTGGCTGCCACTCTGACCTTACTGCTCATTGTGATCATCCTTTTTGGTTGACTTCTGATGACCGAAGCACCATCAAGTGTCTCTATTATTTTCAGATTTGATTATAATTAACCTAAAACTCAGTTTTGTAATTACCAAAAGAACTAATTGTCAGAGAACAGCCACATTGAGCATTTCTTGTAACTTAAGTAAATAATCACTGGTAGATTTTCCAGACTTATATAGTACCTCTATCTTAGTATATCCACTGCTCTAAGCCTTTTGATTCCTTCTTCCACTATTTACCATGGCACTTTCAGCCTGTCAGTTTTACTTTGTGTAGGCCATTGCTTTTCCCAAGGTTCTGTGGGCATCCTAGTAGTCTGTTACCACCATGTCCTGGAGTTTGAACACAGGTATTCTGTGTTTTGAGAGAGTGCTACGAAATAAAACTATTCTTCCTTCTGCAGTTTTACATTCTACTTTCCTTAATCTTGTCCCTCAGCATACAGTTTCCAATATAATCTCCTAGTTACTACTAGGAGATATTTTCTAGGTCCTCCAGTTCTTTTGAATTAGAGTAATATCTTTTCTCCCTTAATAGGTCCAGCTTATACCTGGCTGTTGACAATGTGATTTAACCCTACTTATTGAACTATGGCCAAGAGCTATGGTTCTGAGAGGGACACATGAAGCCCTGTGGAAAAGATCATAATATATCATCTTCAAACAATGGAAAAGTGTTATTTCTTAACAGCGAGGAGCAGGCCACTGTAGACTCAAAGCGTTCAGGGGAATCTTGGGATTCAAGATTGCCAAATACAATTAACCATTTCTCATATGACTTGGGATTCTATTCTCTTTCAACTAGGGCCCTGACATTGGTAAGAGATCAGACTAGGTTGGGAATTTAAGTAGAACTGGAAATGTCCTATTTTAAAAATATACACTTTTTTTTTTTGCCTTTTGCTAGAGATGAGAATCTCTTTATATGCCACAAAGGAGGCCTCTCTGGCTTTCACACTTTGCCTTAATTTGATGGTTAATAACCATCACCTTTTCATTTTATTTTCCAAAGCATGAATTTTGCAGAAACCACTATCTCCACTGTCTTCGTAATTTGTCCTGTGTTCAAACTCCAGGAGATGGAGTTGTTTATCAAATACCTGAAATATCAAACTACTAGTGCCTTTTCTCCCAAAAGTATATGAACCCATTCACCATAGCTGAAAGTAATAAATATTTCAGTTCACACTGTCCAGGGGCTCTCTGGGTCAACACTGGAGTATTAGGTAAGTGAATTGTTTATTTATTACATTTTCCCTGCAGTTAAATAGAAACTTTGATTTGTGTCATATGTACATATGTATGTTTGTATGTATATATATATATATATATATATACACACACACACACATATATACACACATAATCATTATAACAATTTAATATGATATATTATATATTATACACGTACATAATACATATATTCATATGTTTATATAATACATATATTCATATATGTTTATATAATACATATATTCATATATGTTTATATAATACATATATTCATATATGTTTATATAATACATATATTCATATATGTATATAATACATATATTCATATATGTTTATATAATACATATATTCATATATATGAATTAAAATATTTTACATCTGTTAGGAGTAGTGAGGAAGTGGAAATATGATGGTTTCTTAGTCAAAATATATTTAGGCCATTATAGACAGCTTGTGCAAAGTATCCTGTAATAGTCCAGACCTCTCTCCAGTTAAACATTTATCCATTATATTTACATTCTTAGGGCTTATTTGAAGAGCAAAATATGCATGGTATTTTTCACAAATCCTAATGTCTCTGTTTATTGCTGTGTAACCCACTATCTTAAAACTTAGGGTTTAAATCAGAAACATTATTTGCTCATGATCCTGTGGACCAGCAATTTGGGCTGGACTCAAGGAAATGTTTCTTCTTTGGGGCTTTCCTGGGCTCACTCAGTAGGCTGAAGCTAGCTCTCAACTTAACTAAGGAGGAAAGGTCCAGGAAAGTGTCACTCATGTGGCTAGGTTTTCTAGATTAGCAGGACACTTTGATTCTCACTTCATGTGGTCTCTCCAGTGGACCATCTTGTGCTTTTTCTAGTGACAGCAGAAGTCTACAAGAGCTTGCATGAAAGTTCTAGGCCTAAGTGTAGCAGTCAATCTATGTCATTTCTGCCACCTCTATTGGTAAAACAGGTCATGAGGCAAGTCCAATCAAAGATTGGAGAAATAGTCTCACCCCCTGATAGGAGAAATTGCAAAAAAATGTAACCATTTTTAATATACTATAGCAAAAAACTTCATTAAATATATTTATGAAATCAAGTGAAAGTTAGTCTTGGGGAAATATATTTTCCAAATTTGTTTATAATAAAAATATATACTTTATCTGTATGGAAGTATGACCACTTTGCATGAACTTTAAGTTTATTGTCCTTTACAATTAAACATTTCTATGAACTTATAGCTAAGGTTCCACTCAGCTTTGAAAATCAAAGTCTCTGATATCTGTTTTCTAGATTCAATTTTCAGTTATATCTGTATTATTTCTTTGATCTGATCATGGAATATCTCCCTTAGGAAAGAAAATTGCCTAGTTGTGGATGAGTTATTTCTGGGAATTATTTACTATTACTCCTTTCTTTTCATTGGATCAAAATTATCTGCTAAGTAAACCTAAAATATTGGGAATTACATTAGAATTATCAATTTCTGTTTTTTGATGCTAGATTCAGCACTTCTCCTCAGTTTGAAAAATGAAGAAATATTTGAGGGTCCAATGTATTTTTCATATCCGACTGATTCCTGTCATGATTCTGTGATCACATTCATTCAATAACAAAAATTTACTGAGCTTCACTTATGTCTTTTGGTTAAAGGGGAAATTAATAAACATTTGTTGAGAATTTACTGTCTCCAAGAAAATCTTCTATATTTATTAACTCATGAAAAACACACGGAGAAATCCTTACTTTTTTTAAGTTTGTTTTCATTTATTTTGAGAGAGAGAGAGGGAGGGAAGGGGAGAGAGAGAGAGAGAGAGAGAGCGCTGGGGAGGGGCAGAGAGAGAGGAAGAAAGGGAATTCCAAATTCCAAGCAGGCTCCATGCTCAGCAAAGAGCCCAACATGGGGCTCATTCCCACAAGTGTGAGATGATGACCTGAGCTGAAATCAAGAGTCAGATCTTAACCCACTGAACCACCCAGTTGCCCCCAGAAATCCTTTTTTTTTTTTTTTTTTTTTTTTTTTGGGGGGGACAGAGAGAGACAGAGCATGAACGGGGGAGGGGCAGAGAGAGAGGGAGACACAGAATCGGAAACAGGCTCCAGGCTCTGAGCCATCAGCCCAGAGCCTGATGCGGGGCTCGAACTCACCGACCGCGAGATCGTGACCTGGCTGAAGTCGGAAGCTTAACCGACTGCGCCACCCAGGCGCCCCCAGAAATCCTTTTTATAGGCACTATTATTCTTTTCATTTTACAGATGTGGAAACTGTAGTACAGAAAGTTCAGGTAACTTACCCTAGCTATCATGGAGAGAAAGTGGTGGAGATGTGATTGAAATTAGCAGCAGTCTGGCTCCTGGACCTAATCACTTCCATATTGCATTTAATAAAAGGAAATAGAGGGAACCTGACTTCAAAACCCAACATATTACTCATAAAGACATTGTACCAAGCACCAAGGAAGACCATTAGGTTAGTTTTTTTTGATCTGGGTGGTGTTTTTAACAGACACCTTCCATAGCTAGAATATCACTCACCTATCCAAATTTATATTTCCTAAGAGAGATGTTCCCTCACTGCCATTTACTAAGATATGTGAAGCATTTTTGGTTGGGGCATTATTGTAAACATTTTAGTAACCTAAAAAAATCCCTTTTGAATGGAACTTAACTGTCCTTAGCATAAATGTAATAATTACTCTCAAAGACTAAGAAGGTATGCAAGATTAATTTACAGTTACAGAGGAAATAAATACTTGAGTTCTAATAAAATATTAACCTTTGTCTGTATATATATAATACATGAGGATACCAGTGCCAGTGAGTTGAAGCATAGGCCAAGACCAAAGTCTCCAGTATAAATCTGTAAAAATTAATCATGTATCACAGGTCACAGAAAATAAGCTCTTGGAATGAGATTCCGAAGAAAGGCATGCAAGGTGACGTGAAGGAAAACAGTTCATCAATGGTAAAGAATCAAAGTAGAAAGCTGGATGGTGATTGAAATGAATCAGTGGGTTTGTGGATCTGTGGGAATAAAAGACTAAAATGAATAATCTGAAGTCACAAAGAAGCTTAGGGAGCATTTTAGGTACCCTAAGCGATCCATATTTTATAGGTAATAAAAAGTATCTTGCCAAAAATCATAGAACTTGTCACATGGTGGGCCATCTGATTGTGAAATGGAGATGTGTGACCAAGATAATTATTAGAGGCAATGGTTGTATAAAAATTAGACTTATTCAACACATAATAATAGTCTTACTTCAGTCCTGTGATATTTATTTTGCACACTGGCTTCTGTTCACTTAAGTTTTACATTCAAATATATATAGATGATTGACTTCGTGCATGTATAATTTCTTCAAAATAATATTTAAAAATCACTATATTCAGTCATAGTCCCAATAAATATTCTATTATCCAAAGATTATATTGTGAGCTAACCTCTAATGACTTGTGTAAGACATAAAATGAGAAAGAAAGAGGGGAAAATGGTTAGTATATACAAATAAAACATGTAAGTGAGAAGCAAAGAGAAAATGTCAAAGCTACTGTAGTCCTCACTTCTGTAAATTGGTCATGATGTCATAGTTGATATCGATGGCTTCCTTCCTTAGCACCCATCTCATACTTCCCTTATCTTCAGCCAAAAACTTCTCGGGATTCTTTATCTGGTGGAGTGACTTAAATCTTTATTTCTGAAAGGTCTGAGTCTTTAGTCATTCTTCCTTTTTTGGTTGCTGTTAGTGCTCTCTTAACATTTACAATTTGACATGGAAGTAAAAAGGCATTCTAGAGAATCCCCTGGGTTCCATACATGGTCCTATTTACCTCCATTGTGTAGCAGTAACAACTTCTCCATGTTAATCAGAATAAACCACTCCATACAGTAGACTACCTTTTTCCACCCTGTGGTTCAGAGGCATAAAAAGTCCAAAATGGCTAGGTGGTCATCTCGTCTTTCAATAGAACCATTACTGTGTTCCCTGGCAGAAACATTTCCCATTGAGGATTAAGATCAATTGCTGGAATGGGAAGCAAAAATTCTGCAGGGGTAATAGTGTAATCCCACTTCTACCCCTTGATTCTTGCACCCATATATTCTGGCTATGAGGAGAAGCACTATATAACAGTCTCTGAATCAAAGCATACACTATCTCCTATAACAAAGAACCCCACCTTTTAGGTGTTGCCTCTCAAGTGTTACCATAACTTACTCATCAGTAAGCCACCCCTCCTTTCAGTTAGGCCAGATACTTCTGGTCATATGATAAAGTCCATTACAAACTTGTCCACTCACTCTATGCCTTGTCTATTCACTGTTTTCATGGTGTCTTTAATGGGTTAAAGTTCTTTCCTTTGATGTGCTTAAGTTTGTAATTTTTTTTATGATTAGTGCTATCACTGTCTTCTTTTCTAGAGATTTTTCTCTGTGTTGAGATCATGGAAATGTTGTTCTATAACATACTTTTTAAAATAGTTGAAGTTTTGCCTTTCACATCAGGTTTTCCATACCTTGGGGTTGATTTTGTTTTGTATGCTGTGAGAAAAGGGGATTTTTTTTTCCTATGAAGATACACAATTGTCCCAATGCAGTAAAATGGAACATGTACCCTTCTCCTCTTATGCCTCCAATCATTCCTGTCATATAGCAAATATCCATACATGCATTTGGTTCCATTTCTCAATCTGCCTTTCTGCTCTAATGTCATATTGTCCCAATGGTTATAGTTTTCTCATGTGTTTAAAGTTGGGTCCGCATTACAGAAGGCCTGTTACCAGGTTGCTTGCATGAATGTGGTTCTCTCCATGTTCCTGGGAGGATTCCTACTGAGTCATTGGGTTGGTCCTTGGGCAGGTAAGACTAGCCCTGTACCACAGCTAAGTGGGGTCTGGAACTAAGTCACAGAGATGCTTTAAGGTCCACAACTGAATCCAAGGTTTGCAGGCCTGCCTGTGGGAGCATTAATAGGCATCTCTCCTACTAGATTCCTACTCATGCAAGACATCTCCTGGATTGTGACTAGGAGGGGTAGGAACTCAATGAAAGGATTGCATCAGGACTTGCAGTGGACTGAGGTTTGCAGACCGGCCTCTAGGGGACAACGATGGGCATGTCTCCCATCGGGCCTCTGGGCTGCACCATGGCTAGGGTGGGGCTGGAGCCTCATGAGTTACAGAACTACTTCAAGGATTCATAGCAGGGACCAAGGTCAGCAGGCCTGTTACCCAAGGCACACATAGGCGTAGCTCCTCCTGGGTCCCTCCTTAAATGATACTAATGGCAGGACCAGGATCAGTCATGACTCTAGCAAAATCCACAAGGGTATGGTATATTTCTGGTCTGTAGCTAGCATTATGGTTGGCCAGCCTGCCACCTGAGTGCCTGCCTTTTTAAAGGCCTTTTTAAAAATAGCCCTTCTTAGTCCTAGGCTTCATCGGGGTTTCCAAACTTCCTACCTGAATCCCAAAGCTCCCACAAAAGCATTTTTGTTGGCAGATGGCTGCAAAATTATTGTTGCTGTTGGTGGATATGAGTAGGGATCTCCTATTCTGCCATCTTGTTGGCATCACCTAGCCATGGGCATTTTCCTAACTGTATAATTCGAACAAGTCTCTAAGGTTATTCCTTAATATAGCAAACAATAGTCCATTCTGTTCTGTATTGAGCAAACTATACCCTCAGCATCATGTTCATATTCTAAATGCTACAATCAAGAATTATGTTTAAAAACAGAATTCTTTGCATATCAGAATTTCTTGGAGCAAAGAAAGCTAGAACGCTATTTTATCTCAGACGAAAAATACAGGTGAAGCTATGTGACACTATCATGAAGAAAATAAGCGTTAGTGATTAAAGCTTGAAACTTATCTATAATGAGGTTATATTTTAAAATGCATTTATAGAAAAGCTGCCAAACACTTAGATGTATTTTATTCAAGCAATTTTTGTGATATTGGTGGTTTGAATAAAGATTGATTTTTAAGTACATGGTGGCAGTTGTAGTTGCTGTGTAGGGAAATATGGGTTGAAAAAACAGCTCTGTTGAGATTTGTCAGGACAGACAATTTTGTTTTTTCTTTTGAAGGACTAAATTATTACTACAATATAAATGCAGTTATTTCTCTGGACTTTAATAAATGAGAAATATATAGGACTCAGAAATGAGCAGCAATATGAAACTAATTATGAAAATTGAGATTTTTAGATCTTTCTCCTGTGATTTGGTATTGATATCATGTAATATACTTATATTACTATAAAACATTTAAGTATAGACATATTGGCAGTAAGAGTATAAAAGTGTATATGTGTGTGTGTGTGTGTGTGTGTTTTCTTTAATTGATACCTTAGCAGTAGTTACCTAACATATGGTCTGCCCTAATTAGATTACATGCCAGAGGAAGCTCCTAAAGTCATTTTAATTTTTCATTTAAAAAAGTCTTTCTCTAGGGGCACCTAGGTGGCTCAGTCAGTTAAGCAAATGACTTCGGCTCAGGTCATGATCTCACGGTTCGTAAGTTCAAGCCCCACTTTGGCTCTGTGGTGACAGCTCAGAGCCTGGAGCCTACTTTGGATTCTCTGTCTCCCTCTCCTCTCCCCCAGCCCTCGCTCATGCTCTGTCTCTTTCTCTCTATCTCTCTCAAAAAATGAATAAACATAAAAAAAAAAACAAAAACAGAGGTCTTGCTCTAACTAAACCCAGACTCAAATCAAGCACAGGAAGCTCATAATCCAGAGTTATGATAAATGTATTCCATACTTCATTCTTTCATCCAGTTAATGGTGAATGGACTGAACTTTGGACAGCCTGCCTATGCCAGCATTTGAAATTGAGTATAGTAGTTCTGATGTAAAATGTCAATAAAATTGAGAAACATTGCTCAAACTACCAACATTTTTCTAAAAGCCACATTTAGAGGATAGGAATACAAGTGCTTAAAATTTAATCAGAGTAGTTTCTAATTGAATGTGAAAGAAGTCATCATTGTACACAAGTGATCATTGTATTATCAGTACTTTTGCCATTCAAAGGAGAGTCTGCAAAACAGAGAACACTGACATCACTTGGGATTTTGTTAGAACTGCAGAAACAGGTTCTACTCTGAATTGCCTGAATCAGACCCTGCATTTTAACAAGAATCCAGGTGATTTGTTGCACATTAAAATTTGAGAATCACTGCTTTAAAATGTATGCGAATTCTATGAGTCTTCTTTTATATTTAATAAATATTTAATAAGAACTATTTTAGAGTATTGAAAAAGAGCTCATCATCAATGCCTGTTCAAATATAATACTTGGTTTCTTTAGATTAATTTGAATATTCATTTGAGCAGAATATATATTTTCTGTCACTGTTGTATTCTCTTAATATTGGAGTGATGGTAGATGTATACTTTGAGGACTCATACTCTAATTTACAACTTTTTTGGTTTTGTTTTTGTTTTCATTTTGTGACTGGTTTATTTCACTAAGTATAATGTTCTGAAGGTTCATCCGTGTTATGGCAAGTGATAAGATTTCTTTTGTTTTTTGCTGAATAACATTCTTTTGTATGTGCATCCCCATTTTATCTATTCATCTGTTAATGAATATTTGGATGACTTTCACATCCTGGCTATCGTAAATAATGCTTCATGAGTGTGCAAATATCACTTTGAATATATACGCATAAGTGATATTTCCACATCATATGGTAACTTTTGGGAACTTATAATTTTCCATAGTAGTTACACCATTTTACATTCCCACCACCAGTGCACAAGTGTTCCTTTTAATCCACATATTTGCCAACGCTTGTCATTTTGTTTTTAGCTAATGGACAGGTCCAAAACTTTCCTTGTAACTTAGTAGTCTAGAGTTCAGAATCTCTTTCTCTCATAGAAACAACTTATACCTTATGACCCAGCAATTGCACTACTAGGTATTTATCCAAATGATACAAAAATACATTTGAAAGGACACATGCACCCCAATGTTTATAGCAGCACTATCAACAATAGCCAAATTATGGAAAGAACCCAAATATCCATCAACTGATGAATGCATAAAGAAGAGGTGGTATGTGTGTATGTGTGTGTATATATATATGAATAATACATATGATTAATATATATAATCATAATATATAATGTATAATATGTAATAGTAATATAATATATAAGAATATAAGAATATTTTTCAGCAATCAAAAAGAATGAGCTGTTGCCATTTGCAATAACATGGATGGAACTAGAGTGTATATACTAAGCAAAATTAGTTAGAGAAAGACAAATATCATATAATTTCACTCAATGTGGAACTTGTGAAACAAAACAGATAACCATAGGGGAAGGGAAGGAAAAATAAAATAAGATAAAAACAGACAGGGAGGCAAGCCATAAGAGACTCTTAACTATAGAGAACAGACTAGGGGTTGCTGAAGGGGAGGTGGGTGGGGAATGGGCTAAATGGGTGATGGGCATTAAGAAGGGCACTTGTTGGGATGATCACTGGGTGTTACATGTAAGTGATGAATCACTAAATTCTACTCCTAAAACTAACACTACACTATATGTTAAGCAATTTGAATTTAAATAAAATCTTAGAAGAAAAAAAAAGAGAAAAAAAAAACTAGGTTTGAATTTTGTCTTTGCTATTAACAAATTGTGTTAACTGGGCCATTTAACCTTTTTAGACCTCTGTTTCTTATACATACAAGATTGTTTTAAGAATCAAAGGATAAATGAGGTGCCTGGGTGGCTCATTCGGTTAAGCGTCCGACTTTATCTCAGGCCATGATCTCGTGGTTTGTGAGTTCGATTCCCCCCCACCCTGTCAGGCTCTGTGCTGACAGTTCAGAGTCTGGGGCCTGTTTTGGATTCTGTGTGTGTGTGTGTGTCTCTCTCTGCCCCTCGCTGGCTCACACTGTCTTTCTCTCAAAAATAAATAAGCATTAAAAAAAAGAATCAAAGGATAACCATAGCAAAATAAAATCCCTAGGTTTATACTATAAGTTAAAACAATGCAAATTATATTTACTGAGTGAAATGAAAAACAAAACAGAAAAATAAGTCTGCCTATTTAAAATAAAGGACAAAAAAATCAACAACAACAAAAAACCAGTATTTGCCTAAGTGATAAGATATCAAAATTTTGATATTTAAACATTGAATGATTGTGAGGAATAATGTAGCTGTGGGTTTAAATAAAATATCTAAACAAAATCATTATATAATCATTATATAATCAATATATGTTACATATAATCATTATGTATATAATCATTATATATAATTATTTTTAGAGAAGACTGTATTTGACATTGTGCAGAAATAAATAGTAAGCAGTGTAGAAAACCTACTTTTGATGTTCAGGTTTATCACCTAAGTCATTCCTGTTGATTCATTTCATAACTCATATTTGGATATGTTGATTGAAAGGCCAGACTAGCATGTTCTGAGGAGATTTGAGTCTATTAATGTTATCTGTAAAGTGCAATGACAACATCAACAACATCAACATATGGAATTATTGAGAATTATAAGTTACTATATGAAAATCATGTAACATGATTTCTGGTAATGTTCAGTGTGTTGGAAATGGCGAATACTATGACATCACAGTGTAAGTAGCATATTTGTTGATAATAAAATAGAAAATAAATAATAATAATGTTGAAACTTTCAAAAGGTATTTTCTTTTGCAGAAAGCAGAAATGGGAGAAAACTAAAATAGATTTTAAAGAGAAAATGGCCACTCATCAATAAGACTGATATGGATAAAACACATACAGTGGAACATAAGCATGTAGGGAGCAAGACAATCATAACACAGGCTTCTTACCTCCACTGTATCACACAAAGCTGTTTCTGAGAAAAAGACATTAAATAAACTTATTTCTGGGCTGGCCAATAGATGACATGGTTGGACTCGATAAGACTAACAAAATCAGGACCTAGGGAATGTGGAAACAGTGTGACTAAATTCATGTGCACCAATGAATGGCATAGAAACAAGGAATGCCACTCTTTTGAATAGTATTAATACTTTGGAAGGAATCTTTTAAAATCATTTACTTAGTTTGCACAAATGTGGTAAAACTTATGCATAGGCTTTTAATGACATACATACTTGATACTTAATTTAGACAACAGAATGGCTGACACTTAATTGACTAAACCATCCCCAAAATTTATCTGTAAATTATGGATCCCAAATAGAGTAATAACTATGTTCTCTGCTGAAATTGGATAAAAATGTATCAGTAGTTTTATTTATATGACCTAAATTTAATAGCATTTTCCTATATCTGCTAAAATTCTTCCTATACTTCGTGACTTATCATATTCTCCAGGCTTTTCATCTACCTTCTATTTGCTCCACTTAGTGTTTTCCACCTCCTCCCCACCCCCGTTATAGTAGCTTCTGTCTGTCTAGTAAATATGAGGGTTCCTTATTTATTCACTATTCCAGTTAATAATTACTAAGTATCTTCTATATCTTCCATTGTTGTGGTCTCTGGATGGGATGCCCCTTCATTTTTTCTGTCTTTTTTTCCAATTTTTTATTTAAATTCTAGTTAGTTAACACATAGTATAATATTAGTTTCAGAAGTAGAATTTAGTGGTTCATCACTTACATATAACACCAAGTGCTCAATGCAACGAGTGCCCTTCTTAATACCCAGCACCATTTATCCCATCCCCCTATCCACCTCTCCTCCAGTAATATGTTGAATAAAAGTTGTGAGAGTGGAATCCTTTCTTGTTCTTGACCTTACATGAAAACCTCTGTTTTTCCCCACTGAGGATAATATTAGCTGTGTTTCTTTGTTATATGGCCTTTATGATTTTGAGGTGTGTTCCCTCTATCTCTTCTTTGTTGAGGATTTTTATCAAGAATGGATACTGTATTTTGTCAAATATTTTTACTGTATCCATTGAGAGGATCATATTATTATTAATTCTCTTATTAATGTGGTGAATGACATTGATTGATTTGTGAATATTGAACTACTCTTGCAGTCTGGGAATAAATTTCACATGCTTGTGGTGAATAATTCTTTTAATGTACTATTGGATTGGATTTGCTAGTATCTTGTTGAGAATTTTTGCATGTTCATCAAGGATATTGGCTTGTAATTCTCTGTTTTAGTGGGTTTTGGTCTGGTGTTGGAATCAAGGTATGGTTGGCATCGTAGAGTGAGTTTGGAAGTTTTTCTTCAGTTTCTGTGTTTTGGAATAGTTTGAGAAGGATAGCTCTTAACTCTTCCTTAAATGTCTGGTAGAATTTCCCTGTGAAGCCATCTGCCCTGGACATTTGTTTTTGGGGAGACTTTTGATTACTGATTTCAGTTTCTTTGTTGGTTATCAGTCTGTTCAAAGTTTATATTTCTTCTATTTCAGTTTTGGGAGTTTGTATGTTTCTAGGAATTTATCAATTTCTTCCAGATTGCCCAATTTGTTGCAATATAATTTGTCATAATATTCTCTTATAATTGTTTGAATTTCTGTGGTGTTGGTTGTGATCTCTCCCCTCTCTCATTTGTGATTTTATTTATTTGGGTCTATTTTTCTTTTTGATAAGTCTAGCTAGAGGTTTATCAATTATATATAAATCAAAAAAACAGCTCCTGGTTTCATCAATCTGTTCTACTCTTACTTTGTTTCTTTATCATTTATTTCTGCTCTAGTCTTTATTATTTCCCTTCTTATGTTGGCTTTAGGTTTCACTTTCTGTTCCTTTTCTAACTCCTTTACGTATAAGTTCAGGTTGTTTATTTGAGACTTTTCTTGCTTTTTGAGGTAGGCCTGTGTTGCTATATACTTTTCTTTTAGGACTGTCTTTGCTGCTTCCCAACGGTTCTGGATTGTTGTGTTTTCATCTTCATTTGCTTCTGTCTTTTTTTTTCTTTAATTTCCTGGTTAACCTATTCATTTTTTAGTAGGATGTTCTTTAACCTCCAAGTATTTGTGGTCTTCCAAATTTTTTCTTGCAGTTGACTTCATTTCATAGTGTTATGGCTGGAAATATGCATGGTATAACATCAATCTTTTTGTACTTCTTGAGGCCTGACTTGTGACCTAGTATCTGATCTATTCTAGACAGCATTTCATGTGAATTGGAAAAGAATGTGTATTCTGCTGCTTTAGGATGAAATGTTCTGAATATATCTGTTAAGTCTATCCAGTCCAGTGTGCCATTCAGAGCCATTGTTTTCTTGTTGATTTTCTGCTTAGATGATATGTCCATTGTTGTAAGTGAGATGTTAAAGTCCCCTACTATTATTGTTATTATCAATGAGTTTGTTTATGTTTGTTATTAATTGTTTTATATATTTTGGTGTTTCAGGTTTGGGGCATAAATATTTACAGTTCTTGGGGATTGCCTGAAGCATGGCCAGTACACACTTTAGCTGTTTCCCCCCACCTAAACACATTAGGCTGTTTCCCCCCGCTTAATTATCCTTTGATAATGCTTCTGTCCTCTTGTTATCAACATGAGTCCTTCCAGAGGTCTTTACTAAAATAATCCAATTTTACTAAAGTATGGCAGTGACCAATTTATAGTTCCATCTCTTTAACTTACCTCTGAGGTGGACTTGAGGCCAAGATCCTTATGTTTTTTACCCAATCTATATATAGTCTAACATGTAGTCTGCATCTAGGCAATGTGTACTGATTATTAAATTAATTAAATATAGTAAATCAATGCATTTAAATTAAAATCATGTCTAAATCTAAGGACTTTTGAAGTGGGTTCCTTTGAACATCAATTTGGTGAGATAATTAGACATTCAATGAATTAAATTAGGTAATATTTTCTTTCTAATATGAACCTTTGTTCATTACTTCATATCTATGTCTAATACTCAGAGACAATTGAAGTGGAAGTCTGAGTTGATCGATTCTGACCATACTTGAGTTTATGAAAATTCCAAAGAAAAAGCATTTTTATCAGAAAAGGCAAGGAATTAAAAACAAGTAGAATAAATTTATATCAGTGAAGTAAAAAAACGTCTCTTTTTTACTGCTAAGAAACAATGTTTCTTAGAGTTTTCTAATTGCTTTTTCAGGATTTTGTATGGTACTCTCTCCAAAAATATAAAGCATTCTAGGAAACTTTTCAGTGACAAGCCATGATGAAACTTTCCAAATATGACTTTCTGAAGTTTCATCTAAAATTTATAAGAGGGCAAAAATGATGAGCAGTCTGTTCCAATAGGAATGGTATAAGATTGGGTGTAATAATCCCTAATTATCAATAATTTTTGGAGCAGATTCAGATAAATTAAATCTTTTTGTTCATCTCCTTGTTAATGTTGACATATTTCAATTTACTACTGGTGTCAGTAAGTAGGTTTTATCTTACTCTTAGAATAAATATTATACTATTTTTACCAAGAATATCTACAATTTCTTCCTATATGAAAACTCTTGGTACTGAACTTGTATGTCATAACCAAACCTGATAAACAATCTCTCTTACAGAGGATTAATAATTTTTTGAGTGTTTTGCATTGTTTTGGACATGAATTTAACAAATATGAAGGTATCTTATGGGAAATGATTTGATGACTATAAAGAGTAACCATGGCAAGAAATTTCTTGTCTCCATTCTCGCTTAGTTTTTGATAACCAGTTCATTGTTGTCACTTGCAGAGTTAAAATGGAAGACAAATGTTTTAAAATGTATTCCTTTCATTGATATAGATTTCACTTAAATCTTTCTAAATTTCTTCTGATAACAAGTTTAAAATGAAAAGCAGTGTCTCTTAGCTAATGCCTCACTATAAAACTGTTTCAAAATGAATGTCATAGTCCTGGATCCAGAAGTCAAAGAAAACAGAAAGCATTGCATTTCTCATTCTTTCCGGAAAGGACATTCTGTTAATCCTGTCATGTGAACAACTACATAGGAAGGTAGGGCTGGAAGTTTCCCACAATGTTTCTCCTTCATGCTTCCTACAGAGGCTCTTAACGTGGTCACAAAAGGGACTGCAAGCAATTCTGCCACCAGCTCCCCAGAGGGCATCACAGGATCTGTAATCATTACATTGTAGTTGATTTCCTGGAATGTGATTGTAGATTATACTCTCCCACAGGACTTTTTTAGTTTCAGTCATTTCGACAAAGAAATCTCTGTTTCATTGTTGACTACCAGTATGTTAATTCTGGCAAGACATTAAGAGGTAGGTCTATAAGTTTATTATTTGAATTTTCAAATAATGTTTTGATATCCACTGAATGGATTACCTTGAAGTTCAGAGCAGGAAAGCTTCTTCTAGTCAATGAGGAGAGCATATGAAGGAGTCAACACTGTTACCTCATGGTCTTTCACTGTGAGTTTGTCCAGAATGATCTTCCCATGAAGCCAGTGGCTCATGTCACAGGGCCAACCCCAGAATCTTCCCACAGAGTCTACAACCAGAGCAGAGCTGCAACAGGAGAACTGCCCTAGCCCCCTTCTCGGACACCAAGACAACAGCACCCTCACACATTGTTCTGCAGAGGTTGCAGTGTGTTGCTGCTGGATGCAGAGAAAAAATGACAGTTTAGACACAGAAAAAGTTAAAAATTAATTTTAAAGGAAAAATTTTATTTATTGCTTGCAAGTTTTATGTTGATTGAGAGAATAAAACATACAGGCAAAAATACCTAGGAAAAATTATTCCAAACTTATAGAACTAACATAAAATAGAGATACACGTATTCTCTGGATTGACAATGAGATAAACAACAAATAAGAACGCTCTATAATTAGTATTTCACACATTGAAACACACACACACACACACACACACACACACACACACACACACTATGTTTAAAGGAGCCAGGTGGTTTAGGCAAACATATTCCACATCTTTTTCCCAACGTGGAATAGCAACTAGTTTGCTTAAATACACTTGGATACCTAGAGGAATACATTGGTAAAAGTCAAATAAATAGTGCGGGGTGTTCAGAATTCCAGAGGAAAATAAATGTCATTATTGCTATGGAACAATTAGAAACAACTTTAGTAAGTCAGATAACACATGAGATGAGATGAAAGCTTTGGTAGAATCTAGGCAGAGTATGGCAAAAAGGCAGGTTTCACGATATATAGAAGAAGGGGGAAAGTTAAAGGATATTAGGGAAGTATTCAAATGGATATGGATCTCAGATAAAGCTGTGGGCAGTAGGTTATAGAAGAAAGTTGGATTGACATAAGAGACATTAAGTTAAACTTGAATAATATAAAATAAGTTTGGATTTTAATTCATAGGCAAAAAATATTTACTTAGGTTTAAAAAATCACAAGATCAAATTTTTCCTTTAGCAGACAGTTCTGGCAGCTAAATATAAATTGGCATACAAAGGCAAGAGTTTAAAGAACAGAAAATGAAAAAAAAGAACAGAAAATCTTTAAAAATATGGGTTAATAACTTAAACATGGAATCAAAATAGCCTGAAACATGGACTGCTACTAGTAAATGTTAGAAACATAGTTGAAATTTGTAATTACTGATTAGGTCTGTGACTAGAAAAAATATATTAGAGTAAAGATGTATGGTTTTGTACAAAGAGGTGAAGAAATGTGATTTCTGCCTCAATAACCAAATGGCTGATAATATCATTAGGTAAGATGTGATACACAAAACACAGCAGGTCTAGGAATAAAATATCATCTATTTGAGATTTTTTTTCCCTACAGTGATTGATTTAATAAGACAACTTTATGGGAATGTTTATATGCCCCTTGAATATTAAGATTTAAGTACATGATAATGTTTCAAGATATGAAGTGGATAATCATTCATCTATTTATCTATCTATCCCTCCATGTTAATAATGAATGTACATCAATGTAATTCTTTTTTTATTAACACACTCAATATACAATGTCTACCCTGTTGAATGAAAATGTTTCCAGCAGTACTCAAACTGCACAAGATTTTATATCAATAGGTGAATTTGGAAAGGGAGGAAGAGTATAATTTTTCCCATCTTGCATCACTGAGATGACTGTGAAGAATTGTGACTCATTGTGTGGTATGTGTATGTGCATGTGAATATGTGTGTGTGTTTATGTGTGAAAAATGAGAGTAGAAGAAAAAATATAATATTAAAGAATGGGATATTATCTAGAGAGCCATGAAAAATGTCATGCCTTATTTTTTATGTCTAATAAATATTGACTCATTACTCCTACAATAGTAACTCTCAGTCGAGGTTGGATTGCAACTATAACTTGACTAGGGAAAAAAAAGGATATTCAAAATCTTGAAATAAAATTTCAAACATCAGTACACATTGTACCATAAATAGGAATCAAGATCCCTCCTTTACCTTGCAATCTTCCCAAAGAGATTTTACTCATATTCCTACAACCCAAGCAAAAGATGGCCTCTCTTCACAGACCCTATTATTAGCTAAATAGTATTGGTCCCTATTTATTGTTACTATCTTTTCCTTCTCAGTACTGTTTCTTTCCAAAATCCCTAACACACTACATTTCTTTTTTGGAGACTTGGAATGCGTTATGCAATTTTTTTTTTTTACTTAAAAACAATCTACCATCACACTGATAGAGAACCAACCCATGTTTAGGTCTCTCATTTCCATAAAGTCTCCTTTCTGCTGTTGAGTTTCAATCTATTTCTTTTGCTGTTTGCTGAGATTGAGACCTTGTGTTATCCAAATGACTTCTAAAAATCTCCATCCAAATATCACTTTGGCTCTTCAAAGTAAATAAGTTCGAGACAGAACACAGCATATTAATCTCAGTGAAGCTGCCCCTCAAGTTGTTTTCTATTTCTGTAAAAGCACACTCTGTCCAAATACACTCACAAGGTAGAAATCCAGGAGTCCATCTTAATTTTCTCCTCCCTGGACACTTCCCTTTCATTGTACTTTTCTCTATGAAAACTTGAAATCTAATAGAAGCTCTTAAAGGGCACCTAACTTAATTTCTGTTGTTGATAAATGGATAAGGACAGCCATATTTATGGTAGAAAAATACAGAAAGACATAATGGTCATAAACTTCTCAATATTATTTTCATATCCACACTTGCAATTCTTTTCTCTAGAAAATTACTCATTTTTCATAAAGAAGTACAGTGTTTAATTTATTAACTATCATATCCTCTGTAATAGCACAATTATTCTCCAAAATTTCTCCATGTTTTCTCTAAAAATATTTGTTGAATAAATGAGTGAATTAAATCAACATTGAATGAAGTTTCATATTTCTAGTCATTGTTCATTAGCACATATAATTTTTACAAGTGTAATTATACTTATATAAATGAGTTATATGTAACTATTTTTTCCCCTAAACTGAAGGTTGATGGCGGATGGGGAAGAGGGGAAAGTGGGTGATGGGCATTGAGGAGGGCACTTGTTGGGATGAGCACTTGGTGTTGTATGTAAGCCAATTTGACAATTATATTAAAAAAAATTCTAAGTCAAATGTAAGAGGAGACTATTATAAAAATAAAAATATATATGCACTGTTAACATGTAGTTTATGTACATAGTTATATATAAACATTTGTTTTTTCATGCATCTTATGATTTTATTTTTTATTTTTTTATTAAAAATTTTTTTATGTTTATTTGTTTTTGAGAGAGAGAGAGACAGACCATGAGTGGGTGAGGGGCAGAGAGAGAAGGAGACACAGAAACCAAAGCAGGCTCCAGTCTCTGAGCCATCAGCACAAAGCCTGATGTGGGGCTTGAACTCACGAGCAGTAAGATAATGACCTGAACTGAAGTTGAACACTCAACGGACTGAGCCATCCAGGTGCCCCTGATGTATCTTCTGATTTTATGTCCCCACAAAATAACATTAAGTACATACATATGGCTTTCTTACTCATTCTACTAAGATGAATATGTCTGCATCATGGAGTTGTTTTAAGTACTACAGAAATGTGTATAAATCACCTCACAAATACTTGGGAAAAGTTTACTCAGTAAGTTCAAGGATGTAGAATTTTTAGTATCTGCTCATTTTACTGAGCTTCTATTAATTCTAATAGTTATTTGATTAAATAAGTTTAGACCTTCAGGTAAACAATTGTATCTGTAAAATTGATTACATTGGTGTCCTTCTCAGTGATAACTCATGCGTGTCTTAAAAGTTAGTGTATTGTAAAAGTTTCCCTGGTTTTGCATCATGTATCAATGAGAATGCTTAAATAATTTCACAATTATTCTTTCCCTCCTTCTTGAAGCAGCATCCTCTCCTGGTTTCCCTAACAATAAAATCTCCAGTTTTACTCCTGATACCTAGTCATTCTTTCTTATTCTCACTTTATAACTTCTGTTTCTTTGTCTCTGTTCTGAATGGTGGACCTGGAATGCTCTAATTATTCTTTATTTATATTCCCAGATTTATTATCCTCAATTTTCTTTTCTACTTTTGGCTCTCAGGAAGCTCACATCTGTGCACTGTATCATGTGAGTTCCTCTGCCTTGTCACTTCTGGTTCAGACAATGGTAGAACAGAGCAATTGTAGTTTTTTTGCTGTTTCCTCCCTGATTTGGGACCTTGTCTTCGGCAATTGGTTTGTCTTTCCATTACTACATCTCTTGTCATTGGTTTCTTCCTACACAGTTCCTATTCTCGCTAGTCTCTGGAAATATTACCGCTTTCTTTTATGCCTTAGCCTAATGGGTTAATGGTTTGAACTGTTGTTAGTCTGGGGGCCTCACCATTCCTTTTAGTATCCTTCACACTGCCCAGATATTTGCTAAGTATTCTTTTCATTGAAGTGATCTTGTTTGAAACATCTTAGGTGACTTTTGTCATCTGCATGGAAATTGTGTGATTAAATCTGAATAAAGTGAGCAGAAGATCTGGATAGACATATCTCCAAAGAAGACATACAGGTGGCCAATGTGTATATGAAAAAATGCTCAACATAACTAATCATTAGGGAAATGCAAATCAAAACCACAATGAGACATCACCTCACATCTGTTGTTAGAGTGGCCATTATAAAAGAAAGTATTGGTGACGATATGGAGATATCAGAATCATTGTGCACTGTTATAATATAAATGTAAGTAATGTAACACATATGGAAAATAAAATGATGCATCCACTATTGAAAACAGTATGGATATTACTCAAAAAATTAAAAATTTATTTTTCTATGATACAGCAAGTCCTTTTCTGGATACTTCTCCAAAAGAATTAAAATCAGTATCTCAAAGAGATATCTGTACTCCCTGGTTACTTGTAGCATTATTCACAATAGCTCAGACGTGGAAGTAACATAAATGTCTACCCATAGATGAATGGATAAAGAAAATGTGGCATAAACATAAAATAGAATATTAATCAGCATTAAAAAAAGAAGGAAATCCTGTCATATGCTACAACATGGAAGAAACTTGAGGCCATTATGCTAAGTGAAATAAGCCAGGCGTAGAAGAAAAAATACTGCATGATTCCACTTATACGAGGTGTCTAAAGTAAGCAAACTTATTGAAGCAGAAGGTAGAATGGTAGATGCCAGAGGCTAGAGGGATGGGTCAACAGGAGTTGCTGCTCAAGAAGCAAAACATTTCAGTTATGCAAGATGAATGATCTCTAGCGATCTTTTGTACAAACACTGGGCTTATGCTTTAATAACACTGTACCATATACTTAAAATTTTGGTAAGAGGGTAGATCTCATGTGTTGCTTTGTTTACCACAATAATAAAGAAAATCCAAGGGTAACTACTATGCCAGTACCAGATAGCAATGTTAAATAAACTTTTGACAACCCCCAAAAAAGAGAATCTTAGGATGTTGAAGCAAAAATATGATCCATTTTCATGATATCTCTTTCCCATAGGAAAAAAAAAAAAAAAACATCTCCTGGCTTATTACTGAGCTCTGGCTGAGATGAGACACTTGACCATGGGCACCAAGTGACTCTGCTACTTGTGATGGCCTATGTTGTGGTAGCAAGAAAAATGTGACTGAACGTTAGCAGCAACATAACACAATTAAATAGATACAGTATATATGAGAACAGGCCAAGCAGGCCCAGAAAAACAAGTAAATTTTCTCTGCAGGTGGCTTAGACTCTCATGGAACTTAACGAATATTTTTAAATAAATTTGTCAATCCTCACTTTCAGAATCACAAAGGAATTACCCTTTGAAAATAGGGAAAACATTCCCAGGGCTAATTTATGTATGAGTATACATGATATTCTCCCAGCAGCAGGAAGTAGCCATTGTTACAGCTCCACTGAAAGGTGTCTCTGAAAGATAGTGGTGAAAACAAAATTTTCCCCATGTGTAAAATATCAAGGAGTATATCTAGGTAACTCTGTTTTTATGGGGAAAAGGTGCTTTACAACTCTATAGATTCATAGGCAAAGACTAATGGATTGAGTGGTTTGTCAAAGACAGGAATAATTAGAGAGAAGATTAAAGGCAAGAAGATCTGAGGGTAGAGGTATGTGAATAAGCCTCTTGGAGCTTGCATAGATTATGAAGATACTTATATTCTGTAAAAATTCCCTTCAGAAGTCATGTGCTATAGACAACGGTATCAATAATAAGGTGGTTTGGATGAGCAGTCCTGTCCTGTTGGAGTCTTTTTCCAGACAGTCCAGAATTTTATCATAAAGCTCATGCACAAAGCAGTGAAGACTGGGATGAAACTATGTATGAATGCACAGCAAGGAGTTCACCTCACCAAGGCTCATCTGGCTGTGCCAGCTGTTACATGCTCAATCTGTTATTAGCAAATATGTCCCCACCTCCTTCCCAATATGGTAAACTGCCTAAGGTTCTAGCTAGCTAGAAAGTAGAAAAATTGGTCACCTTCCACTGAAAGAATGAACCATTTTATTCTTCATAGAAGTAGTTATAATTTCAAGATAACAGATTTCCCCTTCACCTTATCTGTAGTATTTCTGCCAGATCACAAACTATGCACATGAGGCCTTAGTAAAAATGTTGGTTTTGATATCAACATTGTGTATGACCAGGAAACATATTTACAGCCAAGGAAATGCAGCAAAATCTAATATTCATGGAATTTGCTGATTTTACCAAATTCCCCCTTAGCTAATGAAAGATTTTCAGGGTTTTAGCTGGGAGACAATATCCTATGTATTTTAGTTGCTGTCTCAAAGGATGCAATGTATGCTTCAAATCAGAGTCTCATATAAAAAGTCTTCTGTATTTTAGTTTGAATACATGGTTCAGGTCTCAAGGGGTTGAAAATGGTAATGAGTCCCCTACACGTATGCTTCACCATTTTCCTTAGACAAGTTTGTTTTCCATTATTAAAACTTGAAGTCAGGCAGTTGGAGGTTGCATTTCTCAAAAGAGGAATGATATGGCCATGATTTACTTAGATTATAAACCATGAATGTTTCTTGATTATTTTGAGCTCCTCTGCTTCAGAATTCAGTCAAAGATTGTGTTACTCTCTTGGCTGTAGTCATGGATTCAAAATACCAAAGGTAATTAAGCTGCTGACGTTTATTTGCTGTGGATGAAGTTTTGGATCACCCTATCAGGTAAAGAACCCTAACTAGAGGAGATGCTGCCAGAGGATAAGGGGAACATGTAATGCTTATGAACAAAATAAGTAAAAGTATTAAGTGCAGCCTCTTGAGTATCTCTAAGTTCTGAGAATGTAAGGGCTGTGGAACAGTGCTCTGATAGGACTTGGTTTCTGCTTGTTAGGGATGAGAGTTTCCTCATTTGAATAGTTCTACAAACAACCACTCAGGAAAGTTCATTTTCAGTGGGTATGTATGTATGTATGTATAAATGTATGTGTGTGCATATGTATTATTTTTATTTAATTGTTTGTTTATTATCCAAATACATGTTGCAGTTAGACAGCTAACTAACAGGAATTTTTGCCAGCTGCCTTCTGATGTTCAGGCAAAGGAAGAAACCTGAAGATAACCAGTAGGAGGGGAGAAAGGAGGTGAGCAGTGGCTATTGAACAGAAACAAATCTCTATGTGGTAGGTGGCCAGTCTCTGAAACCAAATGGGTGTCTGAACATGGGTAGTGCTCAACACCATGAATAGCTAGCCAACCTCTCATTGGACCTTAAGCCATTTACTGCAATCCAATAGCAGAAAGTGAACTGGGCATAGAACAAACAAAAGCAGCTCTTCTGGGAACATAATCAAATTGTAAAATTAAAAACACATCAACATGAATCAACTACTAAAATGTTAACATTTAACAAACACATTTTCAGCCTTCACAAAAAAATTTTTTAAGAGTTTATTTGCATTTCCAGTCATGTACATATTCAAAAAGAAATTCTTATATGTTCATGTATCATATATCATTCAGTTATTTTAAAATTGGAAGTAATTTTCAAAATGCCACATTGAAATGACAACAGATTTCAAAATTTTCAGTAAGCCAATGGATGTTATTTATTGTCTCAACTATACAGCTAATACTGGAATTAAAACTTTAATTAGAACATGTCATTAAGTTTATAAAGGGTAAAGAAAGTGCAGTCTTTAATCTAGTTGCTAAATTAATGCAAAGCTGATTCAAATATGATCTTTGCATGATAACTATTTACTATAGCCTGCCCTTAGTCATGTAGACCTGCTAATACCATACGTCCTTGGCATAATGCTTAATTAATAAATTTAAATTTGTAGAAGACAAAGACTGAAAAATGATACAATGATCTTATATTCCAAGTAAATGTTTGTTTTTGCTATAAAACTGAACAAATTTGATTATAAAGAGTGATTATAGATTATGTGCATTAGTCATTTTTCAATATACTAAATTGGCATTTAACTTTATCAATTGTACTGTTAATTAAACATTTCATAAAATTACTAAAATATTTTCTATATTTCTTAGTTATTTCTTCCATAAATGATCTCTTCATCTTTAACATTGCTGACATTCTCTGTCCCTGAGAGCAAATAATGACCCACTTAATCTCTTTTGTTTGAGGGAAGTCCCCAGACCCTTGCATTAGAGTCCACACAAGAGTACTGGTTGATTACAGGCTGGAACATAGGCCATGATTATCTGTGTGTTCAGTGGGAATTTGTAGACTTTCCCTAGAATGATACATTATTACAGTTATCAATATAGGCTCTGACTCAGTCGCTTTGGGCTAGCAGAAGGGCTTATTTTTATGCAAAAAGAAATAATTACTCTTATTATAGCATACTAATATTTTATGGTGGTTCCTTGATTTGTATATTCTAGGGGAACTTGTGAAGTTTAGTCTTCTATGTTCCCTACATCCATCACATTCAGCTCATACTTTGTGTGTTCCTGAGGATTCAGCATGTTGTCAGCCAGCATGTTCCTAAGGTTAAGCATACTGAAAAATAGTGGTATTTTGAATAGAGTATACATAAAATTATTAGTGTCCCTGTGTCAGGAAAATGAGAAGAAGAGGGTAAAGGCACCTGGGAGAAGACAAAAGAAGACTGGGACGTGTTTACTAGTTAATGATCATGTTGAATTCTAGGCTTTATCTCTAAGCTAAGGTAGAGGAAAGGGAATTTTGAAAACAGGATGGAGATCATGTGTTTTCATTAAGGTCACTGTGGCTAGAATGAACAGGATTGCCCATTAAGGCCTTTGCCAAACTTAGAAAGATCTATTCCCTCTTTTTCTTCTTTCCTGTTTTACCAAGTTTTTGGCAAGAAAACAAACAACATTTTGTGACCAAGAAGATAGCAGTTGCTACACAGACCAGCAGGAAACCAATCACATCGAAAGAATGGTACTGGAACCAGGTGAGGTCATGGGCAGCTGGACGCAGGTGCTTGGCTCCTTTGTGACGCATGACAAACTCTATCCAGAAGACTGCTCGATCTAGGGGCTTTACAGGTTGATCATGTTGAATCCTTGATAACCTTGTAGCATTCTCTTTATAACTGGTAGGCAAAAATAGACAATTGAGAAATTACATAGGAATTAGAAAAAGGTTTTCTTCTCATTATAGGCAATATGTCATGCATGTTATATGTTAATTAAGCCAAAGGCCATAGATACCTTGAGAAAAAATTCATTCTTTGTGAGACATTAACTTTGTTGATTGTATAGAATCTCAAAAGAGGTTTTAAGAGAGGATGTAGAAGAAATATATTCTTAACAGAATGCAGTGAAATGCAAACATAAGAGATGGAATAAATTTGTTACAAATGTATAGCCTAAGTTTTCCAAGCAGCAATTTTGATCTTGTGTAAAGTATAGTTTCCAGGATCGTTCCAAAACCAAGACTGTGAATAACCCAATATTGTGGGGAAATATCCATAAGAAGGTCCATAAGCATGGTCTCTAATCTCTGGCTAGTTCATGACGATAGACAAGTAACTGATAATTAACGTAAGTAAACCATTTCTTCGGTGTCTAAGACCTTGACTCTGTGATAATTCCTCTGCTGCACGCACTTGTGTTTTTGTAATGCAAAAGACAGTGTCTATATAGGCAATATCAAGATTGTGTAAAGATAATAGGGTAATTTTGGAAGTATCAAGGACATGAACTTTCAGTTTTTCAGAATAATAGAAATATCTTGTTAGAATTATTGCCCCTAATCAATGTGACATCACTGTAGCAATAGTTATATAGAGTTTTAACAACTCTAATCTCTCAAATAACAATGGGCGTAAGTATGTATTTGAAAGGCAAGTAATGGGGGCGCCTGGGTGGCGCAGTCGGTTAAGCGTTCGACTTCAGCCAGGTCACGATCTCACGGTCCGTGAGTTCGAGCCCCGCGTCAGGCTCTGGGGGAGCCTGGAGCCTGTTTCCGATTCTGTGTCTCCCTCTCTCTCTGACCCTCCCCCCGTTCATGCTCAGTCTCTCTCTGTCCCAAAAATAAATAAAAAAAGGTTAAAAAAAATTAAAAAAAAAAAAAAAAAAAAAAAAAAGTAAAAAAAAAAAAAAAAAAAAAAAAAAAAAATGAAAGGCAAGTAATGTCTTCACTGGACATTTCTTGGCTGGTGAGCTAGAATTAGTATATTTTATTTTGGTTTTGTGTTAGAAATAAAAGTTCCAAATGGAGACATGAAGCTAAAGGAAGGTTGGTGAAATGCGAAGAGATGTCCTGATGTGAGTCGGACATTTGGGATTGGAAAAGGAGGAATGTGATCATCAATCACCAGTGAACATGGTATGCTAGGTCCAGTAGCAGGGGGTAACTTACTTGTATTCTTTTTTGGTGCGCAGGGAGAAAGGATAGTCATACTATTTCAATTGGATTGTAATATAGGTAGGGTTAAGTAGAATTTCACATAGCTCATCCTAAAACATTTCAGGCAAACTGTGGTGGCAATAAATGCCTATTTTTCCAAATCATATTTTTGTTCAAGGTTTTCTCCATTTATAGACAGAGATTTAAAATCTGAAATACATATATACTAGATAGATAAACTTGCATTTGTAAAATATACTTTCCTATCAATGTGAAAAGAAAGACCTATGCTCATATTTAAAATGATCATTTAATATTTTATCATACACTAATGTTATATGACTGTTATCTCAAAACATTCAATTAATTAAAATTACTATAGTTTATGTATTTAAGTGTAATCTTTTGTGTTCCTTAATTCCTTTATGGATTAAGAAAAATGGAAACTAAATATATCCATATATACACTCTACAGTAAACCCTTTTGTTCCCAGATAATTTCAGAATTAGAATTAGGTTTAGAGTTAATGGTAAGATATTTCAAAAGAAATAATTTTAGGTATTTTACTGGAAAATTCTGATTATTTATGTTTCTATCTTTTGTGTCAATAGTTTCCAAATTTACAATAAAATTTATTGGCATTCTATGCAATAAAGTAGAGTTTTAAAAAATTACAGAACTGACTTACTCTGATATTTAGTAAAAGGAACCACATTGTCAGCAATTAACAACCCAGCAAGTCTAATGCATTAGACATTGAGATCATCATTTATGAGAAACAGAAGATCATAGTAAGCCTTGATGAAGCTCTTAACCCTAGATCCAGCTCCCGAATTGATGATACCAAGACTATTTTGAAAATTAAGACTTAAAATGCATTTAATAACAATCTTTTGATTGGAATGTGTGTGAGAGGGGGAAATGAACTACTAGCACTGACTTTTTAAGTTGGATATAAAGCAAACATTGAGTGTTCTCCCGCTTGGGAATCAATACCTTGACCCCTTTGTCTAAAAAATCCTGCAAGTAGGGCTTTGAATAGATGGTTTTACATAGATTAGTTCCACCAAAAAAAAAAAAAAAAAAGCTGCACAACATTGCCTTTGAGTTTACCTTCTCCTCTACCTCCTGAATTTCAGATTTCAGTAATATAAACAGAATGTGATAACTATCCTTTGAGTTTTGCCTCTGAATAAAATAATGGAGTCTCAGATAACCTGGAAACAAGTTTAAATACAAGGCACCTGTACAAATTCAGAACAAACACCGAGAGAGCTAGATGAAAAAATATACAATATTGGGGGGAAACATAAAAATGATGGACTCAGAATGTAGTTAGGCATAATACATAGCTTAAGGAGAGTTGAATTTTAATAAGAATGCAATGGTGATCAACAAAAGATTAAAAAATCAAGTTATAAAACAAAAAACAGTGATAAAGGATAGAAATGGGCTGTTTGAATGGTTAAAATACCTCCTTAAAGGATTAATAATGAAATTAGAAACAGTAATTTTTTAATGGCAAAAAGTAAATTTACTAATTATGGATTGTTTGAGGAAATCTCAATGAGTTAAGAAAAGTAAAAAATATTAGGACACTTAGAAAATAATACAGAAGCAAAACAATCCAAAATATTTTAACATAGAGAACATTGAACTTTGATGTCTCTGAAATAGAAAAAAAAACGTAACAAACATTCTAATAAATAACAAACAAAAAATTTTCTGAGAAGAAAAAAATTAAATATTTTTTATTCTAGATTAATAGTATTGAAAGGACATACCATAACCCAGGAAAAGTGTAGACAATAACTGATAAAGATACATCATTAACTAGGTTTCTGAATTTAGAAAAAAAGATGATTTTTTTCCAAACTGAAAAAGAAACAACCAAAAATAATCAGACAAGCTTCAAGTTCTTACAGAAGGAGTTAAAGCCAGAATACCATGAGTAATATTTACACAGTTCTGAAGAAAAGAGAGAGCTAAATATATTATATTCAGAGAGGTGTCATTCTTATATCAAGGCATTCAGCAAATAAGGCTAAACATGTTCTCAGGGAATTCATACAATATATTCAGTTAAGAATGAATCCAAAATATTTTGGAGTAAAAAATCTCTGAATCAATGGCAAATCCAGATTCCCTTAAGATACAGCCAAAAGAGTAAATATGAGGAAAATAAGTGGCATACATATTGACATGTTAAAAAAGAATTTGGAGGTGGGGGAGAGAGAGAGGGAGATCATGAGTTGGGGGACATGCAGGGCCCAACATAGGGCTTGATCCCAGGATTGTGACATCATGACCTGAGTTGAAATCAAGAATCACCTGCTTAACTGACTGAGCCACTCAGGCAAGCCAACAAATTAAAATTTTAAGTAATACATATTAGAGATTATTTCTATAGCAGGAGTTCAACTATTGCTAAAATTAAAAATACATAGTTAAAAATAAAGACAAAACTGAGTTCATGTATTAATTCTTAATCTTGGTGAGATCTTTCAGGGAAAAAAAACCATAATGATATATACCTGAAGTTCAATATAGTTTATTGATTTATTGCAATTAATCTTTACCTAATTCAGATAAAATACAAAATTTTGTTTAAAAATCAACACATAGTAATAACCAATATTTATAAAATTATTGCCTACTCTATATTTATCCTCCCTGTGTATATTCATAAACTGCAGAATGGTATATAGTCAGCGTTAATGATGGGTATTTTTGAATGGCAGTGTTAATTATTACTTCCAATTTTGTACTTACTGAATGGTTATACTATTTAAATAAGCATATATATGTGTGTCTATACATATAAGCAGATTATTAAAAAATATCTGGGAGTTTATGTCATCATGGAAATTATTGATTTTGAAATTACATTGATAAAATATTTGAAGTATTAGTCTTTTTTTGCAATTTCAGCAAATTACTCCAGTGTATGGGAAATGAAATAATAGAGTGGTTCTTATATTGATAATGTTATGATTGTTATTTGAAAATAAATCAGTTAAAAGGCATGAGACAATGGATGTTTTTCCAGGAGTGATGGGCAGTATAAACAATGGTAAGCTTTTAAAAGCAGTAGTACTTACGAAGGTTCATTAATGACTGTTCTCAAGGCATTGAGCAGATCTTCACTTGTCATTGTGTTTATGTTCACCTCCACAGCTGCTCCTTTGGCCTTCATGTGAGCGATATTATCAGGCTGATCAGCAAACATGGGAACTCCCACCATAGGAACCCCATGATAAATAGCTTCATAGATCCCATTGGTTCCACCATGAGTGATAAAAGCTTTTGTTTTGGGATGACCTAGTTCGGGAATTGGGTGAGAAGTGGGTGAGGATTTCATTAAGACAGGTTAACAGAGTTTCAGGAAGAGACAGGGAAAAAACTACAGGGTAAGTCAATGAAGAAAGCAGCATTTTCCACAAAAGCTGAGCACATGGGCTATTTCTATGCACATAGAAAACAATGATCCCAGGAAAGGAGGAATTAGTTCCTTCTGCATTGTGCAGAAAGATTTGCTTGAGGAAGTAACACCTGAACTGAGATTGAAACTTGAAGAATAATGAGAGTCTTAATTGAAGATGCTCTTTTGTGAACCGAAGAAAGCATTGAATCTATAAAATCCAGAGCCAATTCTCAAATTATTTCTGCTTTGAAACTGTAAGTAAAATGTAACATTTTATTATTTTTTCTAGCTTTAGTTTTTAATTTATTTTTTAAATTTTATTTTAAATTCCGGTATGGTTAACATACAGTGTTCTATTAGTTTCAGGTATACAACACAGTGATTCAATAATTCCATATTTCACCCAGTGCTCATCACCATAATGGCACACCTTAATCCCCAGCATTTGTTTGATCTACCTCTCCCCCACCTCCCCTCTGGTAACCATCCATTTGTTCTCTGTAGTTAAGAGTCTGTTTCTTGCATTATCTCTCTTTTATTTTTCCTATGCTCATTTCTTTTGTTGCTCTTTCTTAAATTCCTCATATGAGTGAAATTATATGGTATTTGTCTTTCTCTGACTCAGTTCTCTTAGCATTACACTCTCTAGATCCATCCATGTCTTTGCATATGGCAAGATTTAATTCTTTTTTTATGGCTAAATAATATTCCATTGTGTAAATATACCACATCTTCATCCATTCATCCATCAGTTACACTTGGGCTGCTTCCATATCTTGGCTACTATAAATAATACTGCTATAGATATAGGGGTGCATGTATCCCTTTTAATTATTGTTTTTATATTCTTTGGGTAAATGCCCAGTAGTGTGATTACCAAATCATATGGCACGTCTATTTTTTTTTTTTTTTTGAGGAACATCCATACTGTTTTCCAGAGTGGCTGCACCAGTTTGCATTTTCACTAACAATGCAAGAGAGTTCCTTTTCCTCCACACCCTTGCCAACACTTGTTTCTTGTGTTTTTCATTTTAGCCTAAAATGTGACATTTTTAATTATATACTTATTGAATTTGTTTGTTGTTAAACAGTCACTTTACTTGTCCATTTCCAATTGTACAGCTTTTTTTCTCCTCAGTCTTACCAAGAAGATCATTCTGGGGTATCCAATCATAGAGCCGAGTATTGGCTCCTAATGTGGCTGGTTTCTTTCCTTTGTATCTCCATAAAACCTGTGGAAGACAGTACTTTAATTTTGCAAGTGAAAACACACAATGAAGTCATCTTAAGGCTATAGAGTTATTTATAAGTCATGTAGCCCACCACTACTTTATGTGATAGTGAGAAAAGTGGTCATAAGGGATAGTTTGCAAACATGGAGATATAGTGGGACTGTTTACATCAACGTTGTCAAAAAGGGCTTGTGCTAATAGTCTATTAAATATAGTTTTATCATTTTTATATTTGTCACTCAAAGTATTGAGGTGTGAGATTGTAAGTGAAGAGAGAAAAGAAAAGACTAATTTAATCAACCAGAGTGTGGAGGTTCTAAAAAACATTAAAATAAACATGAATACTGTGTAAATTTATTTATGTCATAAGGCCATCCTAACTCTCATGTTTCAAATGCAATGTTTTCCAGAAATATAATTAGCTTTAAAATTGTATTGTCTGGTTTTTGAATGATAGTCTTTCCTTCTTTCCTTCTTCCCTCTCTCCCTCCATCTGCCTCTTTTTCTTTCTCCATTCTTCTGTTTTTCCTTCCTTCCTTCCTTCCTGCCTGCCTGCCTGCCTGCCTTTCTCTCTGCCTTGTTCTCCTTCCTTCTGAAGTTGGAAGGAGGAGGAGACAGAGGTTTGCCTTCTGTAATTATTTAATAAAGTATCTTCTTGGGATGTTAACCTTTTGTTACATACTTTTAGGGGTGAGCTCTGTATGACTAAGTTCAGATTGAATATAAGTAAGTGGCACACTGTTTAAGTTTTTATTTTATTCAACAATTCCATAACTCACTTAGTGCTCATCACAACAAGTGAATTCCTTAATGCCCATCACCTATTTAACCCATCCCCCCAAACTCCTCCCTTCTGGTAACCATCAGTTTGTTCTCTATAACTAAGAGTCTGTTTCTTGGTTTGTCTGTCTCTCTTTTCTCCCCCTATGCTCATTTGTTTCTTAAATTCCGCGTATAAGTGAAATCATATGGCATTTGTCTTTGACTTATTTTGCTAAGCATTATACTCTATAGCTCCACCCATGTCTTTGCAAATGGAAAGATTTCACTTTTTTTTTTGGCTGAATAGTATTCTACTGTGTATCTATACCACATCTTCTTTATCCATTCATCAGTTGATGGATGTTTGTGCCCTTTCCATAATTTGACTATTGTTGATGGTGCTGCCATAACATCAGGTGCATGTATCCCTTTGAATCAGTAGTATTTTATTCTTTGGGTCAATCTCTAGCAGTGAAATTGCTGGATCATAGGGTAGTTCTATTTTTAACTATTTGAGGAACCTCTATATTGTTTTCCACAGGGACTGTACCAGTTTGCATTCCCAACAGTGCAAGAGAGTTCCTTTTTCTCCCCATTCTCAGATGGCAAAATTTTAGCAGAAAAGCTTAGAAATAAAAATTCAAAGGTTTAACAGGCCTCATTAGTGCACTCACAGTTATAGAGTTTTATATAGTTTAACTAATATGCCAATATAATGAATTCTAGGGTATTTAATGAACAGGAGTATATAAAGAGTAGAAATCTCGAACTATAATGACAACAAAAAGTTAATTGAGTATCATAAATCAGAAAATACATACTGTTTGATAATAATACTAGGATTTTTAATTGTGTTTAACTGTAGAAATTTCAGTTTAGAAAGATGAAGCTTCTATTTCTAAACCAACTAGATCATGATAAAATCTTAATAAAACCTAGAGATATAAAGTATATCCTTGAGTATGATTCCTGTCTACTTTATGTAGAACCTCTCTCCTTTCCTGGACCTTGGAGTTAACATTCTTGAGAATTTGAGGAGTATTCAGTGCAGGTCCTAAGATTTCAAAAGGTTATTGGGATCTTAACATTTTAATCTCTATTTCATTGAAAATAAATGATAGTATAAAAAGATGTATTTCCATAGCAATGCAAAAGTTTATTAAACAAGTGACCAAATGTGCCCCAATACACCGTTTTAATATTTTGAGAAAACTTTACTTACAGATGGTACTAGTTATGTTCAGTGTTTCAACTTTGATCTAGAAAGAGAACTGTTAGCCACACTTTCTCTCCAATTGGCAGAGTTGCTATGCACCAGGATCCAATGTTGTACTAACCTTTTGTGGAATCTGGGCCAGGGCTGAGGCAATGAGATTGGCTTTTTCATCTGAGAGGTTTCTGACCATTGACCCCAGAGAAAACACCACAATACCATCTTCACCTGAACTTTGGACAAATTCTTCCATTTCCTACAAAGACAAAATTATTTTCATTGCAAATATGCAGGATCATAGGGGGAGAAAAGTTTTCTCATTTATGCATGACATGTGTTAAAATTGTACCATGTCAATTTAGATCCAATAAATTATTAAAAAATCAATCTAACTCCCTATTAGGCATTCAGGATATTTTTCTCGTGTTTATTCTTTTCCTGACTAATAGGCCTACAAATGAGTTTTTTAGAACTTCAATATATAATTATATGTTTTAAAAGGTAAACTTCTGGGGCGCCTGGGTGGCTTGGTCGGTTAAGCGTCTGACTTCGGCTCAGGTCATGATCTCACGGTCCGTGAGTTCGAGCCCCGCGTCGGGCTCTGTGCTGACCGCTCGGAGCCTGGAGCCTGTTTCGGATTCTGTGTCTCCCTCTCTCTCTGACCCTCCCCCATTCATGCTCTGTCTCTCTCTGTCTCAAAAATAAACGTTAAAAAAAATTAAAAAAAATTAAAAAAAAAAAATAAAAGGTAAACTTCTGCTATTGTCCTATCATGATAACATTTATGAGACATTATTTGTCTACCCTCCCACAAGTAGCTGACCTGCCCTTAACTTGAGCCTTAGCGCACTGGTAAATATAAATTTCTCGACAAATAAAATTTTCTGGGTCACCACTTACAGTTATGCAGGTTGGGCTCTGCAAAGTCTGGGATTACAGTCTTTTGTATCATAATTTATGTGAATGTCAACTTCTAGAGATCTGTTATGCATGCCCTGTGCAACTATTGTGGCTTCCCTGTAATATTTCTCAATATATTTATTACAATTATCAATTATATTTATTTCTCAATGTATTTATCAATTTAAAGGTAGTAAAATTACTAGGGAAAGGATGATGTCATAAATGAAAGTAGATTGCTATTTTAGCTTAGTTAATGTTAGGAGAATATCTCTGAAGTCCCAGGAATTGGTGTTTTGCCATTTTGATTTACCACCCTAAGGACAGTGATTGAATAAACACACACACACACACACACACACACACACACACACACATGTACATGAAGCCTTACACATCTAGCAGCTGGATTTGGATTCTTGATTTGGCTGTTGTTCATTTTTTTTTTTCTGTGTATCCAATGACTGGCATAATTTTTTCATCAGAGATATAAGCTATGATTGGTGTCCATATTGTCCAAATGTTTGTATTAGTAATTGGGCTTGGGATGGAATAATTTTTCCTCCTTTACAAAAACATGTCTGAACTATGTTGTGAAATTGTGTGTGTGTGTGTGTGTGTGTGTGTGTGAAAAGTGAGGATGGGAAGATAAATATAACAGTGTGGTATGGGATTTTATCTAGTGAACAAGGAATATGTCACATCTCTTTCTGTAACTCTGTTTAGATACTGGTTCATTATCTGCTATAATAACACTCAGTAGAGCTTACCTGCAGCTATAACTTGAGTGGTAAGAAAAGTATATCCAGAATCCTGCCATAAGATTTAAACTTAAATGTGCATTTTACCCTAAATAGAAATTGAGAACTCTCCTAAGAGTACTATTTAACCTGCAATTGTCTCAGAGATTGTTTGTTTATCTGCAACACGAGCAAATGAGTGTCTGCCTCTTCAATTCTTTCATAAAGACAGTTATTGATAAAGAGACTTAAATACAATATTCTTATCATGTTTTTCTCTCATTCTCTTTTACTTCTCAATATTGTCTTCTTCCAACATTTTTGGCTATCAATATTTATTTGTTGGTGACTTTGGAATTTGGTACACAATTTTCCTTTTTACTTCAGAGAAACCAGGCATCATGGTACTAAAGAACAAATTCAGTGACTGGGTTTCTCAGTTCTATGACTATTTTACCTAATCTGTTCCTAATGCTCTCTCTGAAACCCAGACTTTGCATTACCTGAATGATTCCTAGAAATATCCACCTGAAAATTCCTTTGGCTCCTAAAAGTGAATAGGTCTGAACTGAATCCATCCTTGTCATCTCAAAAAAGCTTTTCTGTGAATTATTTTCTGTCTTGGTAAAGGTCACTGTTATCCAAGAATTGCTACCTAATTCCATGTCTTCTGTCAACACTTACTTCTTACTGACCAAAGTCTGTGAAATCTATCTGAGAGTTTTCATGAAGGCATCGTTATCGCTCAAGGAATCATAGTAACTGTCTCACCTCATAACCCCATCACACTTGTTAGGAAGACCAAAGCACTTTCCTGAGGGAATTCCAAGGCTATAGCTTCCTGTTCCTTCCATACAGTACCCAAACTATAGACACATTGATGTCTTATTTTAAAGTTTATTTGTTTATTTTGAGACATAGGGAGAGTGCAAGTGGGGAAGGGGCAAAGAGAGAGGGAGAGAGAATCCCAAGCAGGGTCTGCACTGACAGCACAGAGACTGACATGGAGGCTCGATTTCATGAATTGTGAGATCATGAACTGAGCTGAGATCAAGAGTTAGATGCATAACTGACCCAGCCAGCCAGGTGCTCAACACACTGATATTTTAACATGCCACTTGAATCACTTCTTTCTTCAGCTGAAAAATCAAAGTGAAGTTCAAAAAGGTAATATAATTCATAAAAGACTCCTATGGTTTGTAAAATAGATTTGGAGTAGCAAATAGTATATCTCTGTTATTGAGGCAGCACACTTTAAATAAAGAAATAATAGGATTATATCATACGGTACACAAAACATCCTCCACTGTAATAGACATACCTTAGGTAATGGTTTGGCTGGTTTACAGTGCAACCCTCCTACAAACTCAAAATTAGGTAAGTATGGACGAGGAAATTCAAAATCCCAATATGTCCGGATTAGCCAAATTTCTGCTTTCCCCATAACCTCACATAATGTAGTGGGTCTTCCTAGAGAAAATGAAAAAATGGTAAGTGAAAGTTATTAGCATATATGTGTCTTAGGATAAAATGTACCATTAATTTTCTGACAAACAAGGGAAATCTTTGTCCTCTAGCTATCTATCACATCTAGAGGAAAAGGAAGATGTGAAAAGGAAGATCACATCTAGTTAAAAGGAAGGGGAAATTAAGATTATAAGGAGAGAGGGAGAAAGAGAAGGAGGGAAGAAAGAAAGTGGGGTGGGGGTTGGAGGAAGGAAGGAAGGAAGGAAGGAAGGAAGGAAGAGAATAAGGGAGGAAAGAGGGAGGGAGGGAGGAAAGGGGGTAAGGAAAAGAAGGATGAGAGGAGAGAAGGAGAGAAGGTAAGAATATATTTGGGTAGGAATAGTAATATGCAAATGAAGTTTCACAACTACAAATTCAATCTAAAATTTAACCACAACTCCATGTACTGATGAACTTAATACTCATTGTTTCTCTCCAGTTAAATGACAGATGACAGATTAGCCCCAGCATATCAGCACCAAATTCCCTATCAATGGTTTTCTAACTATCTTCCAGCTTGTTATAGTCTCTGATTTACTCCTATTGTTTAAGAATCCCACTAGTATTTGTTTACTTTATCTTCCTCAATAAAATTCCATTATTTTCCACTACAACTGATTTGCCACTATTTTCTTAGTAGGAATTCCCTGATTCATACCCAATACAACCCCCTTTGGAATGTGAAATATACATGTCACCAATATCACACAGTTATTTTAGTGTTATCTTTGAATTATATTTTTTGAAAGGGATATTCTACGTATTAATTTTAGAAGATTTGTGGACAAGAACGAGTGTTTGCAAATGACCAGGTCAACCAGTTTTAGACACAGGAAACATGTTTTGCCCTAAATAAAGAAAAATTCAGATGAGAAATCTCCTTTTTTAAGGATTATAAGCAAACTTGGTGATCATGTGCAACACAGAAAGGATAGACTCTCTTTCTATAGTCATTGCTTTGTAGTGCTTGAATTTACATCTGAAGCTATATGGTCAGATGCCTTAATTTAATAATGAAGAGGAATTTCTCAAGGAAACTTAACTTGAAATTGCCAGAGATTGGATGAAAACCCCACCTCACAACCTCCACGTCAATATATTTATGTACTTTAGTTGTCTTATTCCATGTGTGTGACATCCTGTCTTGATTACCAACTCCCTTGGTGAAATTACTGTGTATAATGTATAGATCACATTTTAAGAAATACCCAAATTAAAGTATTGACTAAAATTCTATATTTGAGATAGTGGTGCACAGTTACAAATACAAAGGCAATCAAAAGTAAAGGAAATAAGGGGAGGGACCATGATAGCAGAGCAACATGGAAGTTTTTTGCTCCTCTTGTCCATAAAATGCAGCTAGAAATTCAACTCATCCCTGAAATGCAACAACAAACCATCTTGCACACCTATAAGATTGATCTGAGGATCAACCCCACAATCTACATAACTTGAGTCACAGAATTTGGCAGGTATGTGGCACAGAGGTGAACTGGGAAAGAGAAGCTGCAGAGTGTAGGGAGCAATTTTTGCTTGTGGAGAGAGGACAGAGACAGAGGGGAGAGTACAGGAAAAGCACTCTCCCTGAAAGTAGCTGGAGAGAAAGTGAACGAGTGGAAATACCCATAAGGGACTGAACAAGAAAGGAAGAAAGGAGAAAGGAGAGGCTTTAAATATGATTAGGACTCTATAAACAGGGGAGCACAGATTCTGGAACTCCACAGCTCGATAACTGGTGGAGCTCTGGTGGGAAGGGCCAATCCCCAGGATTGAGAGGTCCTCGGACCACATGGGAGAGAGGCAGTTCCCCTGGTGAAAGGACATTTGGTAGAGGTTGTGCGGCCTCCTCACAGGCAAAGGTCTCAGCAGACCCCAGAGAACATCCACATTTGCTGGTCTTGGAACAAAGACGTTAGAGGGAGGTGAAGCTTCGCGCCAGATGTGTGTTTTGATTTACCATAATCCCTGAAACGCTGCTTCTACATGATCTCATGGACTTTTTCTGGGGCAGGCTGGCACCTGGCCGCAGTCTCTGGCATCTGCAGTAGCACGGTCACACAAATGTTCCTGTGGACTGGCTGATACCTGGCCATTGCTCGGCAAGATACTCCCCCAGATGGTCAGAGCAGGTCAAAGCCACAGGGACCTCAGAAGTGAGGGGTTTAGAAACACATCCTCATCTGAGATAAAATTTTGGAGAGAGGTGCCGTCTGGTAGGCTGACAGCTTGATCATGACAGTGTAGAAGTAGGGAGTGGACAGTAGCCAGAGACAAAGGAGGGGTGTTTTATTGCCGGTGGGAGAGACCACAGAGTTCTGTTGCCAGAGACTATGTAGCCAGGTGATACCATTTTTACCTTCTCTATGCATGCGCATACACGTGTACATGTGCCATAAGGATCCACACCAATAAGCTAAGCAGTACCATCTAGTGGAGAACAGAGCCGTTACACCAAGTCCGTCCAACTGTTCCAACTGTGCTCTAGAGGAACACCACCAGTCTCTCTGCCTGCTAGTTTATAGACTATAAAGTGCTTCATAGTTTGACTGTTAGGGCAAACTGGATGTAATTTCAATAATATTTATTCTTTTCTCTGATCCATCTATTCAATTTTTTTCTTTTTCTTTTTCTTTTCCTTTCCTTTCTTTTCTTTCCTATTCTTGAATACAGAAAGAGAAAGGGTTAATTTTATTTTATGCTTTATAAAAAACATTTTTCTTTATGGTTTTCTACTGTATTTTTAAATTTTTTATTTCATTTTACTTTCCTCATTTCATTTGAATCTATTTTATTATATATATATTTAAAATTTTTCATACGTTTTCCAACCTTTTTTCCTTTCCTTTTCTTTTCTTTCTTTCTTTTTTTTCCTTTTCTCTTCTTTCCCTTTTTTCTCTATTCTACCAAGCTTCTTTCATCCACAAGACCAAAACACACCTAGGATCTAGAATCCTTCATTTGATTTTTAAATTTTTATTTATTTTATTCTTTTTCTTCCTTCAAAATGATGAAGCAAAGGAATTCACTCTAAAGGAAAGAATAGGAGTAAATGAGAGCCAGGGACTTAATCAAAACAGATATGAACAAGATGTCTGAACCAGAATTTAGAATCATAGTTAGAATACTAGCTCGGATTGAAAAAAGTGTAGAATCCCTTTCTGGGAGATAAAAGGGTTAAAATTTAGTCAGGACAAAATAAAAAACGTTACAACTCAGCTGTGATCTCAAATGGATGCCATGGTGGCAAGGATGGATAAAACAGAACAGTGAATCAGCAGTATAGGGGACAAACTTATGAAAAAAAATGAACCAGAAAAAAAGAGGGAAACTAAAGCAAAAGAGTGTGATATAAAATCTAGAGAACTCGCTGCCTCATTAAAAAAGGAATAACATCTGAATCATAGGGTTCCCAGAAGGTGAACCGAGAAAAAAAGGGGTACAAGTTTTATATGAGCAAATCATAGTAGAAAACTTTCCTAACCTGGAGAAAGACACAGCATCCAAATCCAGGAAGCACAGAGAACTCCCATTAGATTAGACAAAAAACAACCATCAACAAGGCATATCATAGCGAAATTCACAAAATACACAGAGAAGGAAAGAATCATGAAAGAAGCAAGGGAAAAAAGTCCTTAATCTACAAGGGAAGGCAGATCAGTATCATTGTAGACCTATCCACAGAAACTTGGCAGGCCAGAAGGGAGTGGCAGGATATATTTAACATGGTGAATCTGAAAAAATGCAGCCAAGAATTCTTCACCCAGCAAGGCTGTCATTCAAAATAGAAGGAGAGATAAAGAGTTTCCCAGACAAACAAAAACTAAAGGAGTTTGTGACCACTACACCAGCCCTGCAAGAAATTTTAAGGGGGACTCTCTGAAGGAAGAAATGATGAAACAAAACAAAACAAAAAGTCCCAAAGCATCAAAGACTAGAAAGCACCAGAGAACACCACCAGTGACTCCAACTCTATAGGGTACACAATGGCAATAAATTCATATCTTTCAGTACTGACTCTAAATGTCAATGGACTAAACGCTCCAATCAAAAGACATAGGGTAACAGAAGGATAAGAAAACAAGATCCATCTATATGTTGTTTACAAGAGATCCATTTGAGACCTAAAGACCAGATTGAAAGTAAAGGGTTGGAGAACCAACTATCATGCTAATGGTAGCCAAGAGAAAGCCGAAATTGCCATACTTATATCAATCTAAGTTTTAAAATTAAGATGGTAACAAGAGTTGAAGAAGGGTGTTATATCATAGTTAAGAGGTCTATCCACCCAGAATACCTAAAAATTCTAAACATTTGTGCCCCCATGTGTAAACATGCAAATATATAAATCAACTAATCACAAGCATAAAGAAACACATTGACAATAATACCATAATAGTAGGGGACTTCAACACCCACTTACAGATGGAAAGTTCATCTAAGCAGAAAATCAACAAGAAAACAATGGTTTTGAATGACACACTGGACCAGATGGACTTAACAGATATATTCAGAACATTTCATCCTAAAGCAGCAGAATACACATTCTTCTCCAGTGCACATGGAACATTCTCCAGAATAGATCATAAACTGGGATGAAATCATCCCTCAACAAATACAAAATCGTACCATGTATATTTTCAGACCACAACACTATGAAACTCGAAATCAACCACAAGAAAAAATTTGGAAAGACAACAAATACTTGGAGACTAAAGAACATCCTACTAAAGAAGGAATGGGCTAACCAAGAAGTTAAAGAGGAAATTAAAAAGGACATGGAAGCCAATGAAAATGATAACACCACAGCCCAAAACCTCTGGAACACAGCGAAGGCAGTCATAAGAGGGCAGGATATAGCAATCCAGGCCTTCCCAAAGAAGAAAGAAAGGTCACAGATACACAACCTAACTTTACACCTTAAAGAGCTGGAAAAAGAATAACAAAACCCCAACCCGGCAGAAGACAGGAAATAATAAAAGATTGGAGCAGAAACCAATGCTATCATAAAAAAATAAATAAAAGAAAGAAAGAAAAAGCAAAAACAAAGTAAAAACAAAAAGCAGTAGAAGAGATCAATGAAACAGGAATTGATTCTTTGAAAGAATTAACAAAATTGGTAAATGCCTAGCCAGTCTGATCAAAAAGAAAAAGGAAACAACCCAAATAAATAAAATCAAGAATGAAAGAGGAGAGATCACAATCAACACTGCAGAAATACCAACAATAATAAGGGAATATTATGTGCAATCATATACCAATAAGATGGGCAATATGGAAGAAATGGACAAATTCCTAAACACATATAAACTACTAAAACTCAAATAGGAAGAAATAGAAAATTTGAACAGGCCCATAACCAGGAAGAAAATCAAATTAGTAACCAAAAATCTCCCATAAAACAGGAGTCCAGGGCTGGATGGCTTTCCAGGGGAATTCTACCAAACATTGAAGGAAGAATTAACACCTATTCTTTTGAAGTTGTTCCAAAAAAAACAGAAATGGAAGGAAAACTTCCAGACTCATTCTATGAAGCCAACATTACCTTGATTCCAAAATCAGAGAAAGACTCCAGTAAAAAGGAGACCTACAGACCAATTTCTCTGATGAACATGGATGCAAAAATTCTCAACAAGATATTAGCCAACCAGATCCAACAATACTTTAAAAGAATTATTTATCAGGACCAAATGAGGTTCACGCCTGTGATGCAGGGCTGGTTCAATATCCACAAACCAATCAATGTGATACATCACATCAGTAAAAGAAAGGACAAGAACCACATGATCCTCTCAACAGATGCAGAGATAGCATCTGACAAATTACAGCATCCTTTCTTGATAAAAACCTTCAGGAAAGTAAGGATAGAAGGATCATACCTCAAGATCATAAAAGCCATATATGAAAGACCCACTGCTAATATCATTCTCAATAGGGAAAAACTGAGAGCTTTCCCCCTAAGTTCAGGAATATGACAGGGATGTCCACTGTCACCACTGTTATTCAGAATATGTTTATCTTTGTAAGAAACCATCAAAATGTCTTCCAAAGTGGCTGTACCATTTTGCATTCCCACTCGCAGAATGTGAGAGTTCCTGTTCCACAACTTGCCAGCATTTAGCCTTTGTCACTATTCTGCATTTTGACCATTCTAATAGATGTAGAGTACTATCTTATTATTTTAATTTGCATGGCACATGATATGGAGCATCTTTATATATGCTTATTTGCCAACCGTATATCTTCTTTGGTGAGGTGTCTCTCTTTGTCCTATTTTTAATTGTTATGTATTTTCTTATTATTGAGTTTTAAGAGTTTAAAAACATATATAACAATCTTTTATCAGATATGCCTGTTGCAAATATGTTCTATCAACCAGCATCTTATCTTCATTCTCTTGACACTGTCTTTTATAGAGCAGAAGTTTTTTAATTTTGATGAAGTCCAGCTTATTCATTATTTTTATTTTGTGTCTTTGGTGTTGTTTATAAAAAGCCATTGACATACCCAACATCATCTATGTTTTTTCCTATGTTATCTTCTAGAAGTTTTATAGTGTTGGGTTTTACATTTAGATCTATGATTCACTAATAGCTAAATTTTGTGAAGGGTGTATGTTCTGTACCTACATGCTTTTTTTTTTTTTTTTTTTTTTTGCATGTGGATATCCGGTTGTTCCAGCATCATTTCTTGAAAAGACTATCTTTATCTATTGTACTACTTTTGCTTCCTTGTCAAAGATCAGTTGACTCTCTTGTGTGGGTCTATTCCTGGCCTCTCTATTATTTCCTTTTCTTGTCTTAGTCCCTTAGCTAGAACTTTCAGTATTACATTAAAGCGGTATGGAGAGAGATGACATCTTGCCTAGTATACGATCTTGGAAGAAAAGCTTTCAGTTTTCCATCATTAAAGATGATTTTAGCTGTAGGATTTTATTTTTAACTTTTTTTGTTTTTGTTTTTTAGCTATATGTTTTTTATGGATATTATTTATCAAATTGAAGAAAGTCCTTGTTATGCCTAATTTACTGAGAATTTTTAACATGAATTGGGGTTGGATTTTAACAAATAATTTTTCTGCATCTATTGATATCCTCTTGTGTTTTTTGTTTGTTTGTTGTTTTTTTTTTTAGTCTCTTGTGATGGGTAACATTAATTGATTTTTGAATGGTGAACTGGTCTTGCATACTTAGAGTAAATCCTACCTGATGATGGTATATAATTTTTTTTATACATTGTTGGATTCACTTTGCTAATATTTTGTTAAGGATTTTGGATCTATGTTTATGAGAAATATTGGTCTATAGTTTTCTTTTGCTGTAATGTTTTTGTCTGGTTTTGATATTTGGACAATACTGGCACCATAGAATGACTTAGGAAGTATTCCCTCTGCTTCTATCCTCTAAAAGTGATTATAGAAAATTAGTATAATGTCATTATTAAATATTTTGTAGAGGGGGCAGCTGGGAGGCTCAGTCAGTTAAGCATCTGACTCTTGGTTTCGGCTCAGGTCATGATCTCATGGTCATGGGATTGAGCCCCATGTTGGGCTCCATGCTGAGCATGGAGCCTGCTTGGAATTCTCTCTCCCTCTTTCTCTGCCTCTTTCTCTGTCTCTCTATCAAAATAAATAAATAAACATTTAAGAAAAAAATAAATATTTAGTAAAATTCACCAACAAACAGCCTGGTGCTTTCTGTCTTGGATGAGTAATTATTAACCCAATTTATTAGATACAGGGTTATTTAGATTGTCTACTTGTCCTCGTGTGAGATTTGGCAAATTATGTATTTCAAGGAACTGTGTTTTTCATGGAATTTGTGGGCAAATAATTATTCATAGCGTACACTTGTTATCCTTTTTAATGTCCATAGCATCCGTAGTGATATCCTTTCTTTTAAGTTTTTTATTTTGTTTAGGTTGGCTAGAGTCTGATCAATTTTATTGATCTTTTCAACATATCACATTTTTTTCCTTGATTTTTTCTGTTGATTTCCTGTTTTCTGTTTCATTGATTTCTGCTTTAATTCTTATTATTTATTTTCTTCTGCTTACTTTGAATTTAATTTACTCTTCTTTTGCTAGTTTTCCAAGGTGGAAATTTAGATTATTGATTTTAGATCTTTCTTTTCCTTTTTTATATTGAGGTATAATTGACATACATTGTATTAATTTCAAATGTACAACATGGTGATTTCATATTTGCATATATTGCTAAATGGTCAACACAACACATCTAGTTTACATCCATAACCATACGTAGTTACAGAATTTTTTTCTTTTGATGACAACTTTTAAGACCTACTTTGTCAACAACTTTCAAATATGCTATGTAGTATTATTAACTATAGTCGCCATGCTGTACATTACATTTTCATGACTTTTTATTTTATAACCGCAAGTTTGTACCTTTTGCCTCCCTTCACCCATTTTACCCAGCCCCCACCCCTGCTTTGGTAATGACCAATCTGTTCTGTTTATGAGCTTGTTATTTTGTTTGTTTGCTTTTCTCACAGGTAACTGAAATTATATTGTATTTGTCTTTCTCTGTCTGGTTTATTTCACTTAACATAAACCAAACTCGGGAATGAGAGTAGAATGCTGGTTAACAGTGCTTGGGGCTGGGGCAAATGGTGATTGTTGGTCAAAAGGTACAAAATTCCAACCACAAGATGAGGAAGTTCTGGGGATCTATTATTCAACATAGTCACTATAGGTAACAATATTGTATTATATACTTGATAGTTGCTAGGAGAGTAGATATTGAATGAATAGTTTAATGATTTGTTAGATCCATTGACATCACTACAATTAAGTCAATGTAAAGAATAATGTAGATTTTAAAATATTCTGTGTCAAATATATATTTGTTAAAAAGAAAGGCAAAATGAATATTTAGTAATTGCTCCTATTGGCAAAAAAGAAAAAAAAGACATATATAAATACTTATGCTTAATGATGCATAGATAATATCTTGATGTAATGACAAGAATAGTTAATGATACTTATGTAGAGGAAATATGAAGCCAGTTATTATTCATTATATATATTTTTGTTCCGTTTGAATTTTTTTACCCATTTGTATTAGTTATCTTTTATTATGAGATTGAGAATTAAATCATATTCATGGTGCATTCAGAATTTCCTGATAAAGAAAATGAGAGAATGAAAATCAACAAAAGTACACAATCAAACAAACAAACAAACCTGTTAAAGATGATAGAGTTTAAAAATTACCATAGATCCTAAGGACTACATTTAATCCATAAAATTTATACATACAGAATCTTATAACTTTCCCCTATTTATGCATAATATGACAAATGTCCTAAAAACTTATTGATTAGAACTAGAAAAACATCCTTAGTTTTCAGAATATATTTATTTTTTTATATCTTGCATTTCTTTTCCTGACAATAGAATTGAGGCCAAGATACTGTCTGATTTACTTTAAATCCATAGAGCCCAACACACTGCCTACACCCAGGTAGTGTTTCTGGTGCTTGAATTATTTACTGTGAAATTGACATAGTATAGATTTAAATCATGTATAAACCTCAGGGTTTTTAAAGTGGCTTCCTTTGAATATCCGTTTGTGAAAAAAGGTATCTACTGGAAGTCAGCATTATGGACTGACTTTTGTTCCTCTAACAATCATATGTTGAAATCTGATTATATTTTGAGTTAGGTCCTTTAAAGACATAATAAAGCTTAAGTGAGGTCCTAAGAGTGGGCCTTAATCCAATATCACTGGTCTTATAAGAAGAGGGGGAGACACTGGGATTATATATACACAGAGGAAATACCATGAGAGAACATAGCAAAAAAAGTGGTCACATTACAAGCTAGGAGACAGGCCTGAAGAGAAACTGGCCTGGCAACACCTTGGTTATGGACTTCTAGCATCCAAACTATGAGAAGACAAATTTCTGTTGTTTCTGCCACTTAGCCTGTGGTATTTAGTTGTGGCAGACCTACAAAACTAATACAATCAGAGAGTTAAATTAGTTAATATTGATGGAATCAAATGAGAGCTATCTGTGTAAAAATAACAAAGCAAAACCATTCCTGATAGAAAAATGCAAACCATTAAAAATAGATGGAATATATATGTAAGTAGTGAAGTAAAAAAAAACATGCTTCTTTCAACACCTAAAGCTATAATTTTTTACAGTTTTCCATTTCATTGTTCAGGTTTCTGTGTAGTACTCCCTGAAGAAGTACAAAGCATCCTAGGAAACTTTTCAGTATGACTAGCTATGATGAAACAGTTCACTTAAGACTTACTGAAGCTTCATCCGAAATTTACGAAAGGGATAAGAATGTCAGGGACTCAGATTCAACACAGAGAATACTATAAATTTTGAATGTAATAATCCATGATTCTCAAAATTTGTGGGTCACAATTCAGACAAAATAAATTACATGCAAAGTTAATCCCATTGTTAATATAGCTCAGTTTTCAGTTTATTAGTGGAATAAGGCAAGGAGATTATGTTATTCTTACAACAAATGTTACACTTTTTTGACCAATAAAAAGTCAAATCTCTTCCACTATAAAAACTCAGTGTACAAGACTTTTTTGTGATACCCTATATTGGACAAAAAATACATCTTCCATTAGGTTGACATTTATTAGTATGTTTCATATTTTGTTTTGTTTTGGTAACAATCTTTAAGTATTAAGGTTTCTTACAAAATGGTTAGATGACTTTAAAGAAAGGGTAACCAAGACTTTTCTTGCCTCTCCCTCCCAATTTGTTGTTGATAACAGTCATTGCTATCACTTATGAAGTTTCATGTGAAAGTGAAACTTAAAAATACACTCTTTTCATTTTCCTAGGCTTTTCTTAAACCACCTAATTTTCTTAACTCCTTTAGAATGAGGAGCACTCTCTTACCTAATGCATCACTGTAAAACTGGTCCCAAAGCTGAGTATCATATTGTTGGATCCAGAAGTCAAAGAAAATGGAGAACATTAAATTTTTTACCCTTTCCAGAAAGGTCATTCTCTCTGATAGTGCCGCCACGTCAACAGGCACATAAGAAAGTGGAACCGGAAGTTTCCCACAATATTTTTCCAGCGTGTAACCCATGGAATACCTTATTGTATACACAAAAGGGACTGCCAGCAACTCAGCAATCAGCTCTCCACAGGGTAACACCGGGTCTATGACCATTACATTGTAGTTGGTTTCCTGGAGTTTCTTCATCATTGACTGGTTGTAGACTACACTCTCACACTGGAGTTTTAAATGCCCAGTTATTTGAAGAAGGAATTGTTGCAGTTTCATTGTTGACTGCCAGAGTGACAATGTTGGCATAACATTAGCAGCTATATCTAAAAAGTCATTTAGCGTTTTCTCAGCAGTCTCTCTGTTTTGTGGCACAGGGACCACCTCAAAGTTCATTGCAGAAGGCTTGCTGTAGTCGATGATGAAACTCTGTGGAGACACCAACACGGTCACCTCGTGGCCCCTTTCTGTGAGTTCCTCCAGTATGATCTTTAGGTTGAGCCAGTGGCTCATGTCACAGGGCCACACCAGGACCTTCCCACAGAGTCCACAGCCAGCGTAGCAGAGCTGCAGCAGCACAATTGCTGAAATCCATTTGTTAGGGACCATGACAGCGGTTCCCTCAGACACTGCTCTGCAGAGGTTAAATGTTTGCAGAGCACAGAGCTGAAGACGCAATTTAGATACAGATCAAGTTAAAAATTAATTTCTAGAGTTAGGAAATGATACCGTGTAGAGAACTTTGTCAGTAGCGTGCACCGGGCACAATACTATAGGATATTTGTTAGGAGAATGCATGAAATATTTAAATATTCTGGAGGAAATGGCTGCAGCATTTTAGGAGTTCATTTTAAATATATTAAAATAAAAATGATACTTTTCAATGGACACTTTTTAATTACAATAGAACCCATTTAAGAAAGTCTAGTAAATAATATGGTATATCTTATGGAACATGATGATTGAAAATTTGGGAAAACAAAAATGTAGGTCTTGACATAAATTTGGTTGTATGATAGTATGTGGACAAGATGCACACATCACATCACATCACAATAACAATAGGAAGAGTATGCTAAATATTATACTAAGGTACAATATTTCCAGGCTCCAGAAGATGCTATCACTCCAATGTGGAAAAAAATCTCACAAAGCTTCAGGATGTGGGTGCCTTTCATTGAGCCCAGTAGCAAACATGACAGAAGATGGGTTCTGAAGGTGAATGGAAGACAAGGAGAAAAAGAATGATGATGTGGAAATGATGGCCATTTAAGTATGCAGTTATCAGTTCAGTATGCATAGAGTCAAGGCTAACACAGAACAGTACAAAGAAAATACTAGTTAAAACAGAACACTTTGGAGAGTCTTGAGTGCTATACTCTGGGATCAATTTCAGTTTCCACAAAAGAGGTCTACTCAGATTTTCAAATCATGTCCAGAAAATGATCATATGTGTCCTATAATAAAACTCTTCCAGAATCTAAATAGGATTTGAGTGGTAGGGAAAAAACAATCTGTAACAGGCTAAAAGTAAATATTAGGAAAACAAGATTTGATGAGTGTCAGGGAAAATATGATATTGGTTTGTGAATGGAAATCACAGAATGAGTCTTAAAAAACAGAGAAGTGCTCAGTTTGTGGTTTGACCAACCGGAGTAATGGATAATGACTAGCAAAACCACAAAATGTTAGATAAGTAGTAGCTACGGAAAGGTTTTTGACCTTCAGTGTGTGAGTTAATAATTGGACATGTCTGTGGAAATATTAATTGGGCTGTGAACACTACAATCTCAAGGGAGGGGTACAATTTAGAAGTGTAGATGCTGTGTGCAATCATCCATCTATACTTTAACCCAATTTCAGTTCCTCTACAAATCCTTTAATATTTCATACCTCCAAAAGACAAGTTTTTAGCGCATAGTGTATGCCAGATTCTATATTATGCACAGGGCATAAACAAGAAAGACCACTTCAGGTTCAAAATGAGTTCACAGATTACTGCAGAAAATGTCATTGGAACCAATACTTATTCTACAAATATAATGGAGATGGATCTTAGATGGTCAGAACGAGTTGAGGAAGGCAAGCCCATGAAGGAAGTTGCTTCCTGGAAGAAGAGAATAATGCAATAATGCTTTAGCTAAGTCTTTAAGAGTGCTTGGTAGCCACCAGGTTGAAAAGTATCATTTGGAAGTAAAAGAGAATACTAATGTATCTATGTTCTAAGAAGTGTAACATAGTTATATCAATGTTATATTCAGTGACAAAATTATATTCAATTAGATAAATTGACAGGGACATACTGAAATTTCAAGTCCCTTGAGAGTTTTTCTGTTGCACTAAAAAGAAGACCCAAAGTAGAATTGTTTAAAAGATGCAAAGATAAATCTAGCGTCAAATCTGCAGCCAATCCTGCATAATTAGAATTTGTTTATAAGGAAAGGAGGCTTCATGACTGAGATCCATAAATATTAACAGAGACCATAAATATTAACAGAAACAGAGACCATAAATACTAACACAGTGATTTGAAATATTATTCGAAATGAAGTATATAATTATTTTTTTCAGTGTTTAAGATGATGAAAGCAAAGCCTAAAAGCATAAGGAGCAAGAGATTAAAAAGAATAATTGCCGGGACACCTGGGTGATTCAATTGCTTAAGCATCAGACTCTTGATCTGGGCTCTGGTTGTGATCTCATGGTTTGTGAGTTTGAGACCTCCATCCGGCTCTTTGCTGATGGCACTGACACTGCTTGGGGTTCCGTCTCTCCCTCTCTCTACCCCTCCCCCATCTGTGCTCTCTCTCTAAAATACTCTCTGTCAAAATAAATAAATTTAAAAAAAAAACAAAAAGAATAATTGTGAAAAATGACTAAAGAACCAAAAATAATTTCTAGAAATTACAAATTCAACAAATGAAATTTAAAACTCAATAGATATAGTAAAGAGTAAATTAGATACCCCTGTAGAAATAAAACATAACCCAGAAGAGAAATCTTAAAGATAGTCTTTAGAATTAAGTTCTGAATAAAAACACATGGAATAGGAAATAGGATAGAATGGTTAAGAGACATGGAGATTAGACTAAGATATCTGCATCCAAACGTTGGTTTGACCTACTTGGTGTCTCCTCTCTCAACTCCTTTTCTACTCTTTAAAGCTGGCTCTTCTTCATGCAACCAGACTGCAAAACTAAGCCCTAAATTTTAGTTCTCTCAAACATATCTTCCAGTTTCTTTTAATTTTTTAATAATAATTTTAGACAAAAAAGTTACAAGTGAAGTATTGAGACTTCTTTATACCCTGCAGTAATTATTACTCTATCACTATTGTGTTGGCCTAATGGTGAATTACCATTTTCATGATTCCTTATGTAGTTACTAACTGGAATTTTACTGTAAAGGATTGTAAAAATATGTGAAAACATATGGTTAGTATAATTTGCATGGTTTTACAGTATCTCCCTACAAGATATGTATTAATTACATAGGGAGAATCCTGGCAGAAACTATCTTATATAAATTATAAAAATTATCATCAATAGTGATAATCGATTTATATTTTGTACCTCCAGATATGCCACACTGTGAAGGACACAAATTGCTTCTGTAGTATTCTTACCGAAAATGTAGAATCCCACTCTAATCATGAGAATATATCAGAAAACCCAAATTGAAGGATATATATGTATACATATATATGTATAATGCCTCATACTCTTCATAAAGAAGAGGCAAAGAAAGACTGTGTGAACTATCACAAGTTGGAAAAAAGTAAGGACCCTGGACAAATAAATGCAAGAGGGGAACCTGCATTATTTACTGGAAAGAAAAAAAATTAGAAAGATAATTGACATTTTATAAGAATCCTAGTTTTGATCATTTTATTATGCTTATGTAAAATGTTATTATTAAAAACATAATTAAAATTTTTTCACTCTTTCTATTTTTAATTTTTTAATGTTTATTTTTGAAGGAGAGAGAGATAGTGTGTGAAGAGAGGAGAGATAGAGAGAGAGGGAGACACAGAATCTGAAACAGGCTCCAGGCTCTGAGCTGCCAGCACCAAGCCTGTGCGGGACTCCAACGCATGAACCAGGAGATCATGACGCTGAGCCGAAGTCGGACTCTTAACCCACTGAGCCACCCAGGCGCCCCATCATTCTTTCTATTTTTAATTGGCATTTAAGAAATTGCCTGTTTATTAATTTATTTATGCATATCAGTATAATGCATATAAATTTATTTTATTTTATATATTTTATCTAGCTATTATCATTATTTAAAATTTTTTTCAATTTATTTTTTGAGAGAGAGCAAGCCAGGGAAGGGCAGAGAGAGAGGGAGAGAGAAAAATCCCAAGCAGTTCTGTGCTGTCAGGGTAGAGCCCGACGCAGGGCTCCAACGCAGGAACTGTGAGTCAGAACCAGGAGTCAGATGCTTAACCAACTGAGAACCCCCCCCCCCCCCCCCCAGGGGCCTCTCAACTATTGTCATTATTTATTTTTATTATTCAGGTTGTCCCAGATTTTGGAAACTTTTCCATATATTGTTTCCTATTTCCTTTTGATATGACCCCATTCTTTTAAAGCAATTTTCACTTTCTATTACTATAAGATATTTCAGGCTTAGTTACTATTTTCACTGCCTCAACCTTAAAATCAACCATGTCTCCAAGGAACACTGTTTCATTTTAGTAGAGAATGGCCTTTAAAAATCAAGATGAGAATGCTAAATGTGTTCATTGCTACCGACATGTTAGTTTTAATCAGAAAGTAAACAAGCAAATATAATTGCACATCCTAATACTGTTATAAATCCCTATCTATAGTTGTTTCTATATCTAGCCTTCTCTGTTTATTCCCAAGTCCTTTCAACAGTGAGAAACCTGTCTCCAATACCACTTTATGCTTACTTATTTGATCAGTTTTAGTAGACACATAAAATAGTTTCAGAATTGTTAGTCTATAGACCTGTAAAAAATTTTTTTGCAACCAGAGTAAAATATTTGCCATATAGATTCATTTGTTAAAAGAACAGAGACAGCAGTCAAATTCCTTTGCATGGAGAGAATACTACCCCCGTATGATTTTACAGGTATACACTAATAAAATTACAGGTAATAAATCTTTATTCCAAAGGTTGGTGGGAAGGAAGAGGAAGAAATATTCATTTCATTCATCTCCCCCCCCCACCAAAAAAACAGTACAATCTTATAGGAAAATATTGAAATAGAAACATATTCAGAATCTATAATCACTCATGAATACAAAGGTATTTCTATTTCTATCAACACATGAGCAAAATGTACTACTAGGTATTTATCCAAAGGATACAAAAATGCTGATTTGAAGGGGTACATGCACCCCAATAGCAGCTCTATCAACAATAGCTAAATTATGGAAAAAATTCAAATGTGCATTGACTGATGAATGGATAAGAAAGATGTGGGATGGATACACACACACACACACACACACACACACACACACACACACACACTGGAATATTACTCGGCAATCAAAAAGAATGAAATCTTGCCATTTGCAACAACATGAATTGAACTACAGTAATATGCTAAGTAAAATAAATCAGTCAGAGAAAGACAGACATCATATGATTTCACTGATATGTGGAATTTAAGAAACAAAACAGGTGAACATAGGGGAAGGGAAGGAAAAATAAGGTAAAAACAGAGAGGGAGGCAAACCATAAAAGACTTAAATACAGAGAACAAACTGATGGTTGCTGGAGTGGAAATGGATGGAGATGGGCTAAATGGGTGATGGGCATTAGGGAGTGCTCTTGGGATGAACACTGGGTGTTATATGTAAGTGATGAATCATTGAAACCAAGATTACACTGAATGTTAACTAACATGAATTTAAATATGTAAATTAAAAAATAATAGTAATCAAATGAAATAAAATATGAGACTGCCCTATAATACCAACTTCTATTTAATATTAAATGGAAAATCTCACTAATCATAAGAAAAATATATTAAATACCTAAGAATTAAAAAGAATGTGACTGCCATATTGAAATTCAAAGAAACCTACAGCCACTGCCAAGTTATAGTTTTGCACAGAGTCAAGATTTAAATTTATATACGTAAATTATTATAAATTATAAAATATACAGATATTTTAATTATGTAATTCTATAAATTTATAATTATATATTTAATATATATAATTTTACATATATTAGAAGATGTCATACATATGTATTTTTTTTAAGTCCCACATATGCATGTTTAACTAGATATGATATTACATAGGGTATTCTATATATAATATTATATAAGATATAATACTTTATGTAGATAGATATGTTCAACTTTAAAAAACAATATGAACATCACTATGAACATAGATACACACACATATATAATATTGATGATTTTGGAATCAGAAAGTCATTAGAATAAGAAGTAAACCATAATGGATAATTTATTAAAACAATGCAGTTCATGACTGCAATGTCAATTTCTTTGTAAAATGTTTTCTCTAAACCCCTTAACCTTGAATGTGTATTTATAGCAAGTATTCCAAAAACAGCATGGAAACTATTTTATTTCCCAGACTTAAATGTGACTTTGAGTAGATATTGAAGATTATCTTCTTTATCCATTCATCAGAGAAGGACAGATATCATGTATTTTCACTCATATGTGGACCTTGAAAAACTTAACCGAAGACCATGGGGGAAGGAAAGGAGAAAAAAAATAGTCGCAAACAGAGGAGGGAGGCGAACCATAAGAAACTCTTAAATACAGAGAACAAACTGAGGGTGGACAGGGGTGGGGAAGAGGGGAAAATGGGTGATGGGCATTGAGGAGGGCACTTGTTGGGATGAGCACGGGGTGTTGTATGTAAGCCAATTTGACAATAAATTATATTCATAAAAAGATATTGAGGATCGTATAAAAAGAAATTATCTCAAATCCAACCTAATAAGTTGGAACTTTAATGAGACTTTATCCTAGTAGAGTCTTACCTTTCTCTTTGTTTTAAAGAAGATTTACCAATAGTAACAGCTCAATCTACTCATATACATTCTCCTGTATTTTTTCTCTATTTCTGAGACAGCTAGAGTAGGACCATATACATCAAGACCTGTACAAAATTTCCTTCTCCCCAAATGTTCTCTGGGTGGTCTTTACTCCCCATGGTTCTCCTCTTCCACCTCCTTCTGGTTATAGTCTTATGCTGACTATGCCAAAGCTATATTTGTCATTTCCCCAGGACCATAAGCTATCATTTTTCACACCCTTACTATATCATCTCCTACTTTTTATAAGCTTCATTACAGTTATGCAGATTTTATATTTACAATTTCAATTCTGAATTCCTACAAGTCACTCCAAATATGGATCTCCCTCACTCCAAGTAGAAAATATTATAAACAAGGAATTACAAAATAAGCATCTAAATAAACACCAAGAGAAATGCAAATAAAATGATATAAATATTCAATAATTAAACCGATTAAAGGCATTGATTATAGCTGAGTTGTCAAGGACATATTAAAATTATACACCTCAAATATTTTATTTTGTTAGTGGCATGGAATTACTTAGGACAAAACCATGAATGCAATCCTATAATCCCCTGGAGAAATCACTGGGGAACAGCTACTATAGTGCGTGTGCATGCTGTTTGCACACACACACACACACACACACACACACATTTACATTATACTTCAATTACACATACGTATGTGCAAAATTACTACATGGTGGTGTTTACTAAAGAATCCATGACTATGTGTCAGAGCTAACAATATTACCTAAACACTATTAATAATTGGTATCTGCTTTCTGTATTGGATCCCTCACTCCCCAGTTATAGACAAACATTAATATAACTTTCTTTACTGTTCCCTTTTGAAAGAATATAGTGTTATTTTCCTATTCTGTAAAAGAAAATGAGTGTTACATGACCAATACCAAATGATTTTTTTTTTTGGCTGGGGTGCTTTTCCACTGGTTTATTTTCCTAAAAGCAGAGAAGTAAGGTTTGCGTTAATCCTAGAACCATGGGGATTCATATAAGGTCTTTAGTGAAATTAGTTGGGTGGACTTTGGGGATAAAGAGAACTCTGTTTATATACTGTACAAAATGATGTTTATGAATGAGAGTTACTAAATCTTAGCCTTTATTTCATTATCCATAAAAATGGAGTTAATGATATTTTGTTAGTATGTTGTGAAAATTGTAATACTAACAGAAATATTTAGGAAGATGCTTCAGCAGAGGGTTAAATCACTATATATTTTAATACTAAACTGAAGATAATGCCAAAAGAAAGTATGCCATCCACAGATTAACCACCTAGACATCAATATTGAGAAATAGGTCAGAGACACTTCCACATTCCAAAATACGACAGAATTCATAATATTATTTTGAACAAAAGTATTATTAACATAATCATAAAATCAACAAAAAATGGCAGACAAGAAAAATACAATGCTTAGTATGAGAAATAAATGAAAGTTAAATGTTGATTTTTATTTAGTTGGCTTAGTTTAGAAAGATGTGGAGTAAATACATAGAAGGATACACAGTGTAGAGTTTAAAAGGTGCAGTAAATATAACCTGAGTTTAAATTTTTTTTTAATTTTAAGTTTTTATTAAATTCTAGTTGGTTAACATGCAGTGTAATATCAGTTTCAGGTGCACAATTCAGTGGCTCAACACTTCCATATAACAGCCAGTGCTCACCACAAGTGCACTCCTTAATCCCCATTACCTATTTCACCCATTCCCCAACTCACCTCTCCTCTGGTAACCACCAGTTGGTTCTCTATAGTTAAGGGTCTGTTTCTTGGTTTGCCTCCTCTTTTTTCTCCCCTTTGTCATTTGTTTTATTTCTTAAGTTCCACATGTGAGTGAAATCATATATTTGTGCTTGACTGACCTATTTCGCTTAGCATTATGCTTGTTAGCTCCATCCATGTCATCACAAATGGCAAGATTTCATTCTTTTTTATGGATGAGTCATATTCCATTGTATATGTATATGGCTGAGTATATATATTCCATTATTGGGCTACTATAGATAATGCTGCTATAAACATCAGGGCGCATAATATCCCTTTGAATTTGTATTTTGTATTCTTTGGGTAAATACCTAGAGTGATTCCTGTTCCTGCCCATCTTCACCAGCATGTGGCTCTAGTTTGTGTTCCAGATTTTGGCCATTCTACGAGGTGTGTAGTAGTATCTAATTATCATTTTAATTTGAATTTCTCTAATGACAAATGATGTGGAGCATCTTTTCCTATGCTTATTTGCCATCTGTATGTCTTTGGTAAGGTGTCTGTTAATGTCTTTGAACCATATTTTCATTGGGTTATATGTTTTCTTAATGTTGAGTTTTAAGAATTCTTTTTATACTTATAATTGTTCTTTATCAGGCATGTCCTTTGCAAATATTTTCTCCCAGTCTATAGCTTGCATTCTCATTCTTTTGACATTGTCTTCCACAGAGCAGAAGTTTTTAATGAAACCCAGCTTAAAAACTATTTCTTGGGGCGCCTGGGTGGCTCAGTCGCTCAAGTGGCCGACTTTGGCTCAGGTCATGATCTCGCAGTCCGTGAGTTCGAGCCCCGTGTCTGGCTCTGTGCTGACAGCTCAGAACCTGAAGCCTGTTTCGGATTCTGCGTCTCCCTTTCTCTGACCCTCCCCTGTTCATGCTCTGTTTCAAAAATAAATAAACGTTAAAAAAATTAAAAAAAAAAAAACTATTTCTTTCATGGATTGTTTCCAAGAGTGAAGACATAGCATAATACAACAAAGTTAAAAAGAATTAAGTTTGTTAGTTTAGTGAGGCACACGTACTAAAGTGTAGTAAAAATTTTCCCATAATTGGAGGAAATTCCTTCCTAATCTCTAAGTGGCATTATTCTATTATAGCATCATTAAATTAACGTGTGGATTAAAATATTTTTTCCAACTTCCGTTTGAAATGTTACCTTCATGAAATATAAAGCATGGTCAGGTATTGAGCTTCTATTACCTTTGAGGGCTAGAAGAGTGTGATACATCAGAGATCCAGTATTTCCTTGGATGCCCATTGTCAAAAGTTAATAAAAAGTGTGATTGTCTTTGTGTTTGTATTTTTGATAGTATCTACATGGTCTGACATGTCAAGTTTAGTGCACATTTACATTATTAGGGAAATATATAAGCAGTAAAAGGCCTGTAACATGCAGAACAGTTGACCTGATCCAAAAATACTAAATTCTAAAAGTAATTACTATTTTTTATTTGTGTTTTTATATATATTAAAATGTTTATTTTGAGAGAGAGTGCACAAGTGCGGGGTGGGGGAGGGAGAGAGAGAGGGAGAGAAAGAATCTCAAGCAGGCTCCACACTCAGCGTGGAGCCTGACATAAGGCTCAGTCTCATGAACCATGAGATCATGACCTGAGCTGAAATCAAGAGTTGGATGCTTAACCAACTAAGCCTCCCAAGTGCCCCTAGAAGTAATTACTAATTTTTAAATAAAGGAAATTAAGAATACTGCATGAAATAATCAATTGTTACTTTTCATTTTTTTTCTTCTCTTTTATATAGGTATCTAGTGCATAAAAGACTTTTTTTGAAATTTCAAGTATCCTGTGGCAGTGTACTAGATTAGTAAGTTGTTGAACTAGTTCTTTATTGTAGTATTGTTAGATTGCATATTATTTTTTCTGGAACATGATCCTTCCTAGAAGGTAAACTTTTTAGTAGTATCTTGGAAGACATTGGGAAAGAGAGTTATTGTATCCATTTAACTTTTCAGAAATATTTAAAAAGTGACAATTTTCTTGAAGAGTAAAAAATGATGTATTTTAAAAATGTATGTATGTAAGTGGAGATGGGAGTTCTGTGGCTATAAAAATGATCTACAGAGGAGGGCATTTATTTATTGCCCAAGATTTCTCTTGAGGAACAGATTTCTCCAAGAGAGAAGCTTCTGCTTTACTAAACACATAATTTGTATAAGCTTATAGTTTGTTACATAAAGAAATCTCTGGGTACAATATCCATAGGCCTAGATATTAGTCTGTAGCATGTGTTGGAGCAAAGACTATTTTTCAGCATAATGAGACTTATGTCCATGAACTTTGGGCATCTGAATGGATCAATGCTGGTGTCATAAATGGATACGCTAGAGATTATCTGGACCTGGTTATTGAAGGTTAATGAAAGTTAATTGTTAACTTCCATGTGTTTTGCCAAGTTGCTCGTTATATACCAAATAGCTTGAAACTAGTCAAGGTGGAAGGTTTTACACCACAGATATTGGTAAATGCTATGCAAAAGTGTTTTTTTTTTTCTTTTTTCACCACAGAAAGCCAATTGGTAAACATTTATAGCACATCATCAGATACTGAAGTGCAAAAAAAGAGAGTGCATATGTAGAGAGAGCAAAGTAGAGTTCCAGGATTTAACAAATGGAGTACCTAAAAGCTAGAAGTATTTTTATTAATTTTCCATTATTGAACGATTTAGAGTCTTAAAACAACTTTCTATTTAACTTTGACTCTGCTCCCAATTCTGCTTTAGACTAGAGAGCTTTTCTAGGCTGGCTTTGTTCATGTTCATGTGAATCAGACTCATCAGAGGGTGAGCTTATCTTAGAGGTCATCACATGCATGTTTTGCAGTTGTCTCTCTCATATCTCTGTGGGTCAATCTCCCGAGTTGTGTGTCCCTCAGCATTCAGCATGCCTGAAGGTTAAATCACAGAACAAAGAGTTCACAGCAATATGGATGGACCTTAAGGGTATCATGCTAAGTGAAACAAATTAGACAGTGAAAGACAAATACTGTATGATCTTACTTGTATGTAGAAAATAACAACAACAAACAACAAGCTTATGGATACAGAGAAAAGTTGGTGGCTACTGAAGGCACAGAGTGGGTAAAATAAGTAAGGGGGGTCAAAAGGTACAAACTTCTACTTATAAAATAAATAATGGGGAAGTAATATGTAGCAAACTAACTACAGTTAACAATACTGTGTTGTATACTTGAAACTTGTTAAGAGAGTGAATCTTAAGGCTTAAGATTAAAGACTTTCCCAGACAAACAAAAACTGAAGGAGTTCATGACCACTAAACCAACCCTGCAAGCGATCCTAAGGGGGACTCTGTGAGTGGAACACTGCACAGGCTACAAAGGACCAGAGACATCACCACAAGCATGAAACCTTCAGATAACACAACGACACTAAATCCATATCTTTCAATAATAACGTTGAATGTAAATGGGCTAAATGCTCAAATCAAAAGAGATAGGGTATCAGAATGGATTAAAAAAATCCATCTTTATGCTGTCTACAAGAGACCCATTTTAGACCTGAGGACACCTTCAGATTGAAAGTGAGGGGATGGAGAACCATCTATCATGCTACTGGAAGTCAAAAGAAAGCCAGAGTAGCCATACTTATGTCAGACAAACGAGATTTTAAACTAAAGGCTGTAACAAGAGAGGAAAAAGGGCATTATATCATAATTACAGGGTCTACCATCAGGAAAAGCTAACAATTATAAATGGTTATGCCCCCAACTTGATGACACCCAAATATATACATCAATTAATCACAAACATAAACAATCCTATTGATAAGAATATGATAATTGCAGGGGACTTTAATACTCCACTTACAACAATAGATTGATCATCTAGGCAGAAAATCAGTAAAGAAACAATGGCCTTGGGCTCAGGTCATGATCTCACAGTTCGTGAGTTTGAGCCCCACGTTGGGCTCTGTGCTGACAGCAAGGAGCCTGCCTGCGATTCTCTCTCTCCCTCTCTCTCTGCCCCTCTTCCACTCTCTCTGTCTCTCAAAATAAATAAACTTAAAAAAATTAAAAAAAAGAAACAATGTCCTTGAATGATACACTGGACTACATGGATTTTACACATATATTCAGAAGTTTTCATCCAAGAGCAGCAGAATACACATTCTTCTCAAGTGCAAATGGAACATTCTCCAAGATAGATCACAAATGGGGTCACAAAACAGCCCTCAATAAATATAAAATAATTGACATCATACCGTGCATATTTTCAGATCACAATGCCATGAAACTTGAAATCAACCACATGAAAAAAACTGCAAAGCCTCCAAATGCATGGAGGTTATAGAATATCCGACTAAAAGCAGAATGGGTCAACAAGGCAATTAAAGAAGAAATTAAAAAAGACATGGAAGCAAATGAAAATGAAAACATGGAGGTCTAAACCTTTTGGGATTCAGCAAAAGCAGTCCTAAGAGGAAAATACATTATAATCCAGTCCTATCTCAAGAAATGAGAAAAATCCCAAATATGAAACAAAACAGCACACCTAAAGGAACTAGAAGCAGAACAGCAAGGAAACCCCAAAGTAAGCAGAAGAAGAGAAATAATAAAGATTAGAGCAGAAATAAACAACATAGAATCCAAAAGAACCAGTAGAACAGATTAATGAATCTAAGTCCTGGTTTTTTTGAAAAAAATAAATAAATAAACAAAATTGATTAACCCCTAGCCAGACTTCTCAAAAAGAAAAGAGAGAGGACCCAAATAGATAAAATCACAAATGAAAGAGGACAGATCACAACCAACACCACAGAAATACAAACAATTATTAGAGGATACTATGAAGAATTATATGCCAACAAACTGGACAACCTGGAAGAAATGGATCTAGACATCCACATGCTACCAAAACTCAAATGGGAAGAAACAGGAAATTTGAACAGACCCATAACCAGTGAAGAAATTGAATCAGCTATCAAAAATCTCCCAACAAATAAGAGTCCAGGACCAGATGGCTTCCCAGGGAAATTCTACCAGACATTTAAAGGAGAGTTAATACCTACCCTTCTCAAGCTGTTCCAAGAAATAGAAATGGAAAGAAAGTTTCCAGACTCATTCTATGAAGCCAACATTACCTTGATTTCTAGAGCAACAGAGACATCACTAAAAAAGAGAATTACAGGCCAATATCCGTGATGAATACGGATGGAAAAATTCTCAACCAGATACTAGAAAATCTAATTCAACAGTATATTAAAAGAATTATTCACTATGATCATTTGGGATTCATTCCTGGGCTGCAGGACTGGTTCAATATTCGCAAATCAATCAATGTGATACATCATATTAATAGAAGAAAGGATAAGAACCATATGATCCTATCAATAGTTGCAGAAAAAGCATTGGATAAAATACAGCATCCTTTCTTAATAAAAGCCCTCAAGAAAGTCAGGATAGAAGGAACATACCTTAACATCATGAAAGCCATATATGAAAAGCCCATAGCTAATATCATCCTCAATGGGGAAAAACTGAGAGCTTTCCCCCTGGCATCAGGAACACGATAGGAATGTACACCCTCACCACTGTTGTTTAACATAGTGTTGGAAGTCCTAGCTTCAGCAATCAGACAACAAAATGAAATAAAAGGCATCCAAATAGGCAAAGTAGAAGTCAAACTTTCACTTTTCACAGATGACATAATACTCTATATCGAAAACCTAAAAGGCTCCACCAAAAGGCTGCTAGAACTGATACATGAATTCAGCAAAGTCGTATGGTACAAAATCAAGGTACAAAAGTCGGTTGCATTTGTAAACACCAATAATGAAGCAACAGAAAGAGAAATCAAGAAATTGATCTCATTTACAATTGCATCAAGAACCATAAAATACTTAGGAATAAACCTAACCAAGGATGTAAAAGATCTGTATGCTGAAAACTATAGAAAACTTATCAAGGAAATTGAGAAGATACAAAGAAATGGAAAAACATTCCATGCTCATGGATTGGAAGAATAAATGTTGTTAAAATGTCAATACTACCCAAACCAATCTACACATTCAATGCAATCCCAATCAAATTTGCACCAGCATTCTTCTCAAAGCTAGAACAAACAATCCTAAAATTTGTATGGAACCACAAAAGACCCTGAGTAGCCTGAGTAATGTTGAAAAAAAAAAAGTGAGAGGCATCACAGTCCGAGACTTTAGTCTCTACTACAAAGCTGTAATCATCAAGACAGATTGGTATAGGCACAAAAACAGACACAAAGACCAATGGAATAAAATAGAGAACCCAGAACTGGACCCACAAATGTATGGCCAACTAATCTTTGACAAAGGAGGAAAGAGTATCCAACGGAAAAAGACAGTCTCCAGCAAATGGTGCTGGGAGAAATGGACAGCAACATGCAGAAGAATGAAACTGGACCACTTTCTTACACCATACACAAAAATAAACTCAAAATGGATGAAAGACTCAAAGGTGAGAGAGGAAACCATGAAAACCCTAGAGGAGAAAACAGGCAACAACTTCTTTGACCTCAGCTGCAGCAACTTCTTACTTGACACGTCTCTGAAGGCAAGGGAAATAAAAGCAAAAATGAACTATTGGGACCTCATCAAGATAAAACCTTCCGCACTGTAAACAGTCAACAAAACTAAAAGGCAATCGACAGAATGGTAGAAGATATTTGCAAATGACATATTGGATAAAGGGTTATAACCAAAATGTACAAAGAACATACCAAACTCAACACCCTAAAAACAAATAATCTGGTGAATAAATGGGCAAAAGACATGAATAGACACCTTTCCAAAGGAAATATCCATATGGCCAACAGACACATGAAAAGATGCTAAACATCTCTCATCATCAGGGAAATACAAATGAAAACCACATTGAGATACCAACTCACACTTGTCAGAGTGACCAAAATGAACAACTCAGGAAACAACAGATATTGGTGAGGATGCAGAGAAATGAGAACCCTCTTGCACTGTTGGTGGGAATGCAAACTGGTGGAATCGCTCTGGAAAACTGTGTAGAGGTTCCTCAAAAAATTAAAAATAATAAAAAAATAAAATAAAAAATAAAAAAATAAAAAAAATCCTATAACCCAGCAATAGCACTACTAGGAATTTATCCAAAGGATACAGGAGTGCTGATTCAGAGGGGCACATGTACCGACTGTTTATAGCTGCACTTTCAACAATAGCCGAATTACGGTAAGAGCCCAAATGTCCATCAACTGATGACTGGATAAGGAAGATGTGGTTTATATATATGATGGAATACTACTTGGCAATTGGAAAGAATGAAATTCTGCCATTTGCAGCAACATGGATAGAGCTGGAGGGTATTATGCTAACTGAAATAAGTCAGTCAGAGAAAGACAGATATCATATGTTTTCACTCATATGTGGAACTTGAGAAACTAATAGAAGACCATGGGGGATGGAAGGAGAAAAAATACTTTCAAACAGAGAAGGAGGCAAACCATAAGAGACTCTTAAATACAGAGAACAAACTGAAGGTTGATATGGGGACAAGGGAGAGGGGAAAGTGGGTGACAGGCATTGAGGAGGGCACTTGTGATGAGCACTGGCTGTTGTATGAAAGTGATGAATCACAGGAATCTACCCCTGAAGCCAAGAGCACACCGTATACACTGTATGTTAGCTAACTTGACAATAAATTATTATTAAAAATTTTTTTAATGTTTATTTATTTCTGAGACAGAGAGACGCAGAGGATGATTGGGGAAAGGGCAGAGAGAGAGGGAGACGCAGAATCCGAAGCAGGCTCCAGGCTATGAGCTGTCAGCACAGAGCCCGTTGCGGGGCTCAAACTCACAGACCGTGAGATCATGACCTGAGCTGAAGTCAGGTGCTCAACCGACTGAGCCACCCAGGTGCCCTGACATTAAATTATATTTAAAAAAAAAAGACACACCAAAAAGCCAAAAAGAAAAAAAAAAGAGAGTGACTCTTAAAAGTTTTCATTAAACAAAAAAATTTTGTAACTGTGTATAGTGACAGATGTTAACTAGACTTATTGTGATTATTTTGCAATATATACAAATTTGGTTCATTACGTTTTATACCTGAAACTAATATAGTGTATGTTACTTACACCTGAATTTAAAATAAAAATAAAAATTAAAATTAAAAAAAAAATTAAAAACTCTACAGAGCCAAAATTTGGTATATGGAATGTTCTTTCAAACCTTACAGCTGTTTTAAAAGAAACCTGACAGAGGTTTTCTCAAACTTGGCAGTAATTCTTAAAGTTTACCTGATATGACCCAAAAGCAAGTTGTGAAACTGAAAAAAAATTTTTTTTAATTTTGAATAGTAAAAAATACATTTTGGTCAACCATGCTAGACAATAGGTTGAAATACCCTTATTCTCTATAGAATATTGAATTATAAAATGTCATGTGAATAGGGCAAGCAAAGAATGTTCAGCCAAAAAAATTATGAAAAAGGGTTATAATGAAATGCCAGGAAGTAAATTTAAAAATGTGTTATTTTTCTGGGGCACCTGTGTAGCTCAGTACGTTAAGCATTTGACTCTTGGTTTCTGTTCAGGTCGTGATCTCACAGTTTGTGGGTTTGAGCACAAAGTCAGGCTCTGCCCTGAGAGTGTGGAGCCTGCTTGGAATTCTCTCTCTTCCTTTCTCTCTGCCCCTCCCCTGCTCGTGCTCTCTCTCTCTCTCCCTCTCTCAAAATAAATAAACTTAAAAAAATGAAAAATAAAAATGTGTTATTTTTCTGGATTTTGTGATGCTTATGGTATTTGTCAGCTTTTAAAAACTCAACATATTGAAGGGCAGCTGGGTGGTTAAGCCTCAGACTTTGGCTCAGGTCATGATCTCACGATTTGTGAGTCAGGGCCCCACATCGGGGCTCTGTGCTGACAGCTCAGAGCCTGGAGCCTGCTTCAGATTCAGTTTCCTTCTCTCTCTGTCCCTCTCCCACTCACTCTCTCTCTCTCTCTCTCTCAAAAATAAATAAACATTAGAAAAATTAAATAAAAAACCAAAACTCAATATGTTGTAATGGTTTCTTTTTTAAAAATTTTTTTATATTTATTTTTTTTGAGAAACAGAGCAAGACAAAGCGTGAGTGGGGGAGGGGCAGAGAGAGAAGGAGACACAGAATCTGAAGCAGTCTTCAGGCTCATCTGAGGCGGGCTCCAGGCTCATCTGAGGCGGGCTCCAAGCTCTGAGCAAGCAGTCAGCACGGAGCCTGATGTGGGGCTCAAACCCACAAACTGTGAGATCATGACCTCATGACCTGGGCCAAAGTCAGATGCTCAACAAACTGAGCCACCCAGGTGCCCCTGTTGTAATGGTTTCTTATGCTAAATGAATATTTCCATTAATAGTTTTAAAAATAATTTCACAGAGCAGTGAGAGTAAGCTGCTTATAAGAGTCCACTTGTATTACATTCACATAGGCCAAAGCAATGTAAATAGCTAAGACCAGAGTCAGAGCGAGAGATGACTCCATATGGGAATGCATTATAGGGAAAGCTGGAAAATCATAATAAAAAAGAACTTTAAAAAAGTAAAGAGAATAGATATAAAGAAGACACTTAAAAAGCTAGTTACCAGAACTCTAAGAAAATACATTTGACAACTTAAAGATGGGTAAGATTACCTACCATATTATCTATGTATCTACATATCCATGTATCTGTGTATCTATATATCTATGTGTCTATGTATCTATCTACTTATCTATCTATATCTATCTATCTATCTATCTATCTGTCATCTATCTATCCTATTTAACATTAGCCAAAATTGACATAAGTAGAAAAAGAAATCTTCTAAATTTTAGGAAGTATAGGTATTGCCAAAGACTCCCCTGCAATAAATTCCCCAACCCAAGATATTTGACAGAAAATTATAAGAAACCCATAGCTAACATCATCCACAATGGTGAAAGGTCAAAAGTTTTTCCTCTAAAATCAGAAACAACGCAATGTTGCCCACTCTCAGCATTCCTATTCAACATAGTATTGGAAGTCCTAGTAAGACAGTCAGGCAAGAAAAAAGAAATAAAAGATATCTGAATTAGAAAAGAAATAGTGAAATTTTCTCTGCTTGAAGACGGCACCATTTTATATATAGAAAGTTTAAACGACTTCACCAAAAATCTGTTAGAATTAATAAATGAATTTAGTAAAGATGCAAGATACAAAGTCAACATACAAAAATCAGTTGTTTCTATACACTAACAACAAAATAACTGTAAAATTAATTAAAAATTATTTTTATCCCATTTGCAACAGCACCAAAAATAATAAAATACTTAGGAATAAATTTAACCAAGAAAGTAAAAAATTTGTACTCGGAAAATTTTATTATTTTTAAATTTAATTACAGTATAGTTAACATACAGTGTTCATCATGAGAAGTGTACTTTTAATTCCCCATCACCTATTTCATCTATCACTCCAGTCCCCACCAACTCTCCTCCGGTAACCATCAGTTTGTTCTTTATAGTTAAGAGTCTCTTTTCTTCTTGGTTTTGTTTTTTAAATTCCACATATAAGTGAAGTCATACAGTATTTGTCCTGCTCTAACTTATTTCACTTAGCATCATACCCTCTAGATCTGTCCAAATTGTTGCAAATGGCAAGATTTCGTTATTTTTCATGGCTGGAGAGTGTTCCATTGTGTATATGTATAGCACATCTTCTTTACCCATTCATCTATCAGTGGATACTTGGGTTGCTTCCATAATTTGGCTGTTATAAATAATGCTGCAATAAACATAGGGATGCATGTATTTTTTTGAATTAGTGTTTTCATATTCTTTGGGTAAATACCTAGTAGTGGAATTACTGGATCATATGGCAGTTCTACTTTTAATTTTTTGAGAAACCTCTATACTGTTTTCCACAGTGGCTATGACAGTTTGCATCTCATTAACAGTGCATAAGCTTTCCTTTTTGTCTTTATCCTTGTCAACACTTGTTTCTTGTGGTTTTGATTTTAGCCATTCTGACAGGTGTGAAGTGATACCTTACCTCACCTGGTTTTGATTTGCATTTGCCTGATGATGAGTGATGTTGCTTATCTTTTTAATGTGTCTGTTGATCATCTGTATGTCTTCTTTGGAGAAATGTCTGTTCATGTCTTCTGCCTAATTTTAATTGGATTGTTTGTTTTGGGGGGGGGGTTTGAGTTAATATGAATTCTTTATAGATTTTGGATACTAACCCTTTATTGGATATATCATTTGCCAATATCTTCTCTCATTCTGTAGGTTGCCTTTTAGGTTTGTTGATGGTTTCCTTCACTGCACAGAAGCTTTTTATTTTGATGTAGTTGTAATAGTTTTTTTTTTCTTTTGTTTCTCTTCCTTGAGGAGACATATCTACAAAACTGTTTCTATGAATGATGTCAGAGAAATTGCTACCTGTGCTCTCTTCTAGGATTTTTGTGGTTTCAGGTTTCACATTTAGACCCTTAATTATACATGGAGAACTTTAAAACATTAATGAAAAAATTGAAGAAGACACAAATAAAGGGAAAGGTATCCTATGTTCAGGATTATAAAAGTGAATATGGTTAAAATGTACATACTACCCAAAGCAATCTACAGATACAAGCAAATTCTTATTAAGATTCCAATTCCATTTTTCCATTTTTTATAGAAATAGAAAAAGCCATCCTAAAATTTGTATAGAACCATAAAATACCCTGAATAGCCAGAGTAATCCCAAGAAAAAAGGATCAAAGTTGGAGGGATCACACTTCTTGTTGTTAAACTATATTTATAAGGTACAGTAATTAATATGATACTGATATAAAAACAGACACATAGACTAATAGATCAGAATTGAGAACTCAGAAATAAACCCATGCATCTATGGTTAACTAATATTTGACAGGGGAACCACAAATACTCAATAGAGATAAGATAATCTCTTAAGGAAAGGTAGCTGGGAAAACTGGATATTCATATGCAAATGAGTGAAATTGGATTCCTATCTTACATCACTCACAAAAATGGTAAAGACAAATATAAGACCTAAAACCATAAAACTCCTAGAAGAAAACAGAATCAAAGCTGCTTGATATTGGTCTTGGCAATTGTTTTATGGATAAGACAACCAAAGCACAAACAAAGGAAAAAATAAGTAGTACTGCATCAAACTCAAAAGCTTCTTCACAGCAAAAGAAATGAAATGAGGAAGCAACCTATGGAACAGGAGAAAATATTTGCAAACGACATATCTGATAAAGGGTTAATATTCAAAATATGTAAGGGACTCATACAACTCAATCCCAGAAAACCTCAAATAATCCACTTAAAAGTGGGAAGAGGAACTGAAGACATATTTTTTCAAAGAAAACATAAAAATCACCAACAGATACATGAAAAGGTGTTCAACATCACTAATCATCAATAAATGCAAATCAAAACCACCATGAGGTATCATCTCACACTTGTTAAAATGGTTATTATCAAAAAGACAAGTGATGGGTGTTGGTGAGGATGTGGAGGAAAGGAAACCCTTGTGCACTGTTGGTGAGAATGTAAATTGGTGCAGCCACAGTGGAAAACAGTATGGAAGTTTCTCAAAAAGTTAAACGTGGAGGTACCATATGATCCAACAATTTCACTTCTGGGTTTATATATAAAGGAAATGAAATTACTGTCTTAAAAAGATATCTACACTCCCATGTTTACTGCAACGTTCTCATAATAGACAAGATATGGAAACCATCTAAGTGTCAGTACTGACAGTACAGTATGGTACTGACATGTAAAATAGGCTACATTGGCCAAATGGTGCCTAGATTAATACTGGGTTTCTGCTCTCTTGATATGTACTGTGCTTAGAAAGATGGAAACCAACTGGGAAACCAAAAGGTACAGACAAAATGGGGACATGCAGTTGCTGTACCTGTTTAGTTTTACTATAGCATTCAGCCCTCATCCTTCCTAGAGCTGTAGCAAAGGCCAGTCCCCAATCCTACCCACATTAGAGCTATCTACATGCCATACAGCAGATTTCTCAGAGGCTGGGGGGAGATCAAGCTCAGTACAATTTGAAGGTACTCTACAGAACACTTGGCTTGACCAAGATTTATTATCCATTCACTCCTGTATATGAATAGCAATGATTGTCATTTCTCAGATATGCCTGCTCCATTAGGCATTAGAAGCATATTTAAAATTGAATTGATGATGATTTTTATTTGCTTCATCTATAAAATTTAACATCACACTGATAAATAAAACAAGATTTTTAACCAATGTAGTTAGATATTTCCTTGTCACTGACTTGTTTCCTTCAATATAGATATTTGGGTATATTCTTTACCATGGTTAAATATGCTATTTTTCTCATCTGCTTTTCCCAGAGACCTAAAGAATAGTCATTTAGAAGTGAACTCCACAGAAATTTGAGGTTATTAAATCTCCTGTGTTCTCCTATGCTTGAGGATAATATGAAGTGCAAGGCACCTGCCCTATTTCAGTATCAGTTTACAGTTACCAGGTGTCCTGAATAAGAATGTAATTGCAAACAAAAGACAAATTGGATTATACCACTCCTCCTGATTTGAAATAAAATACCCAAGAGAGTTATTTGTTGTTCAAGTATGTTTAGTAACATGAGAAGTATAAAGGATATAGATAAATAAAATATTTAATTTCTCAGAATCTAGGATTTCTGAAACTATTATCCTGTGAAAACAAGAAGTCAAGAACATTGTGTTTTACAAAGGCTTTTCCATGCATTATATAACTTGTTATGGGTCCCTTTGAAAAAGGAGATTTAGTAAACTCCAGAGGCCATTTATTCTTCATATATATATATATATATATATATATATATATATACACACACACACACACACACACACACACACATATACACACACTACTCTACAAGCACAAAGCCCCATGGTAGTATAATTAGGGTAGTATATACCCTATATATATAGGGTAGGTAGTATAATTGTCATTGCAGAGTTCTTGTGCAGTTTGGTATAAACAATATTTAACATAAGTATAATTTTTTATAATTGACATAGCATATCCATATATATGGTGTCTAATGGTCATCCTAAAGAGTACAGTGAAATAATTACCCTCTTTTAAAGAGGCGGAAATGTTGTGACTCAGAGTTTAAGTCATTTGCCTGAAGATACATAGCAAATGGAACTTGAACTCAGAGCCTCATGACTTTCCAGGAACCGTCACCATGTTACTTTTTGTAATCCCCTTTTTTAAGGAATATAGACTGCTATCTCACCAATACCTGCAATAGTTGGTATGTGATACATATATGGGCAGGGGTAATTATTATAGAACACATTTAAAATGTCTTGGGAAATAATCAGATGAATAACATCTAAATTTAAATCAAAATATGTCTTTGAGGCATAAGAAATTTGGAATCCAGGAAAAGGAAAATATAATTAGGTGACATTATAATGAATATAAAAACACAACATTTTACTTTCAAAATTCTAATTACTGTATGTATCTTCAAAAGTCTATGTAAATCTAATTATCTTGCATATGTTTTATTTATATGTGTGATGTGTTTGATATTTTCTCTCTAGACCAATTCTATGAAGCAATTTAAAAGTTTAAGTGATGGAAAATTGGATGAAAAATATTCCAAAATCCAATAAAGAAAAAATATATACAAAATCTGTTTGTGAAAGGTAAGATTAAGGTCAAGTTACAGCAAGGATATTCCTGGTTCTATGACTTACCACAGATCTTTCCATCTACTTGTTCTTATCGATGTCTAAAATACTTTCCCTCAGGGGTACATGGGTGGCTCAGTGGGTTAAGCGCCTGACTCTTGATCTTAGCTCAGGTCATGCTTTCATGGTTCCTGAGTTCAGGCCCCATATAGGTATCTGTGCTGACAGCACTTGTGATTCTGTCTCTTTCTCTCTGCCAGCTCCCACCCCCTGCTCTCTCTCTCTCTCTGTCTTTCTTTCTGTCTCTCCCCCACTGGCACACATTCTCTCTTTCTCAAAATAAATAAATAAACTTAAAAAAAAAACTAAAAAACAATTTTAATAAAATGCTTTTCGCCCAGGGATCCAATGGCGCTCACCCTCACTGCCCTCAAGTCTTCATTCAAATGTCACCTTTTGAGACCTTCCCTGACCACCGTATTTAAAAGTGTAACCCTCCTCCCAGAACTATTTATTCTTATTTTACTATACAGCATATATCACAGTCTAACATCTTATATTGTATTCATTTATTGTCTGTATCTTCTTACTGGGATGTAAGCTCCATGGGGGTAGAGATTTTGATCTGTTTTGCCAACTGTACTTAGAAAAGTGGCAGGTACTGGGTTGGTGTTCAAGAAATGCTGTTTTTTACACAATGAAAGCATGATAGAAGGAAGGAAGGAGGGGAGGGAGGGAAAGAAGAGAGGAAGGAGAAAGAAAGGAAAATAAAGAGTGAGAGAGAGGGAGCCTGAAAGGTATGTAAAAGGACAATATTTTGCATCTTATCTTCGTGAAAAAGTAGCATTGATATCATCAACAGTTAATTTCTGCTGTTAATTAATACTCCTGGTGCTACTGATAAATCTAGATAAAAAAAACATTCAGGAGAGAAGAAAATAGAAAAATGAAGGAGGGTTCATAAGTATCAGAAAGAGATCAGAAATATAAACAACCAACCAGAGCTGGCCTTGTTTACATTATTTTATTTGATCCCCCTAAGGGATCTGTGAGGCCATGAAACTTGAGGATTGCCAAAAGATACAGGGAAATTAAGTTGGAGCCATGCTAGTCTAAGCACCCAAAGGAGCCTAAGGATGGAGAGATAGAGAAGGGCAGGGTATAAAGTCAGGTTTCCAATCCCCAATGCTAGGCCTTTTATCAGTGTTGAACCTTTTTTTTAATGTTTATTTATTATTTTTGACAGACAGACAGAGTGTGACCCGGGTAGAGGCAGAGAAAGAGGGAGGCACAGAATCCGAACCAGGCTCCAGGCTCCGAGCTGTCAACACAGAGCCTGATGCGGGGCTCGAACTCACGAACCATGAGATCATGACCTGAGATGAAGTTGGATGCTCAACTGACTGAAACACTCAGGTGCCCCCCAGTCCTAGGCCTTTTAAAGTTTTCTGCAGACCTACAAAAGAATGAGCAGTGAAGAAGAGAAAGTAAATCATGTATACTTCAAAATATTGGGCAGGTATTTTTTAGCAGGGTTGCAGTTCATCCTAGTAAAGACACTTTCATTTATATAGGAAGATTGATTTACTCACTGGAAAGCCACTACCTAAATAGTCACGAGATTATTTGCATTGAAACACTACATACATATTAATAACACCATTACATTTTTTACAAACTTATCCAAAAATAATGATCTTGTAGAGAGAATTATATTTATAATAACTATCTGTACTTCAGCCTGGCATGTGCAGTGGAATAGAAACCTTTGCTGTATTACTGTCAAGATAAATAAGGTATCTGGAGTCATTAATAAGACAATATTTTAGAGACTTACCTAGAACTTTGCTGTAGTATGAATTCCATTCTCCCCAATAGGATTCAAATATGTAGTCTTGCAGAAGATAGGATATAGTATTTTTTACCCTCTCACCAAAGGTCATGTGGTCAGTGAGCTCTGACAAAGCTGCAGGAACATAGGAGGCAGGTGCGGGGATTTTCCCACAGTGTCTCTCCACTGTTGAGGCTGGAGAGAACCTCAGTGTGTACACAAATGGAATTCCTAATTTCAGAGCAACCAGGTCCCCACAGACAGTTACTGGGTCTGCTAACAATACATCAAAACCACCTTCCTGAAGTCTTGCCAGTAACTTGGTGTTGTTTAATACTCCATCACAGATTTGTATATTCATTCGAAAAGCAGCATCTAGAAATTTTCCTAGTTCTTTGTAGAAAGTCCAGAGAGTGAGAGGAGTTGGTCTGTGGTCTATCCACAGCATTATCATGTGTTCAATTAAGGAGTCTATATTGCTGCTCTTATAGGAGATAGGTATCACTTCAAAATTCACAGGAGAATCAGGATTGGAGTTGATGAATAGAGTTGCTGATGAAGCCAGTACAGTCACATTGTGATTTCTTTGGATCAGCTCTTCTAGAATGAGCTCAATATTTAACCAATGGCTACCATCCGTTGGCCAAATTAGCACATTTCCATTAAGAACAATTTTAGTCAAAGTCAAAATAAAAACCAGCAGCTGGACAAACTTCTTAGACATGGGGATATCCACAACAAAAACCATCCTACTGTAGATCTTTTAATATAAAAAGAAATTTTCAAAGTATATTTAGGCATATTTTTCAAATAAAATAATATTTAATGTGATGGCTACACTCATTCATAGGTCAATTGATCTATAGATTAAAAGGAAAAAGATATAATTCAAACCTTTATATGCATTAATATGATTATTCTGACAACAGAAATGATATTTTAAATGATATTTCAAATCCTATTTTAAAGGAAAAGAAGTCAAGTTATAAGCCTGGTATCTGTGTACTCTGTGATAATAACTATAAAACGTGTCTTCAATTTAATAAACCTTTTCCCAAATTAGGTTAACAAAAAATATTAGTTCTTATTGCTAAAGCCATTTACTCAGAACTTATGGTATCTTCAAATTAGATGTCCTTTATTACAAGGCATATTTTTAGTCTTTACTTTTTACTTATTTATTTTTGAGAAAGAGCAAGAGAGCAAGCAGGGGGAGGGGCAGAGACAGAGGGAGAGAGAGAATCCCAAGCAGGCTCCACACCGTCAATTCAGAGCCTGATTTGGGGCTTGAACTCACAAACCGTGAGATTATAAACTGAGCCAAAATCAAGAGCCAGACCCTTTACTGACTGAGCCACTCAGGAGCAGCTAATATTTATTTATTTATTTATTTATTTATTTATTTATTTATTTATTCTTTAGAGAGAGAAAAAGCACGAGTAGGGGAGGGGCAGAAAGAGAGGGAGAAAGGATCCGAAGCAGACCCCATGCTAACAGCAGAGAGTCTGATGTGAGGCTTAAATTCATGAACCAAACCCTGAGATCATGACCTGAGCCGAAGTCCAATGCTTCACTGACTGAGCCACGCAGGCCACCCATATCACAAGGCATTTTTACATACATTGTCTAATTCAGTCCTTCATGGAACCTGTGAGGCACAAATGATTTGCTCCATTTCATACATAGTGAAATTAATACTGAGTTGCATACCCAAAAGCATATGACAAAATAGGGCAATTTGGGCCATCATCATACCATCATTTGAGAAATTGCTGGAGATCTACAGTATTATGCCTCATCTTTGAAAGTGTTAGAAGCTTTGGGAATGCACAATGACCAGCCTTATGATCACTTCCCCATGGCTCATATTTAGGAAAAAAATTAAAAACAACTTTCATTTAGAAGAGGTTTCTTGGACATTTCAAGATGTTTTAGATTAATTGGGTTATAGAATAAATTACTACACATTTGATAGAGGAGAGTTTTCTTCTCTGATAAAGCATATTTACAATCATCTCCTTGGTGCAGGGAATTTTTCACTTTCTTCCATATGGCATCTTCACACCAAATCAGGAGGATAGGGCCTGGCACCAGAAGGAACAACATGCTTTTTCACTTGGAGCTGTGTAGTAGCTTAAAATATGTGGACACTAGCATTCAATAGCCCCAGATTTAAAAACTTCTTTTACAAGCACTGTGACCCTGGAAAACTACCTAGACCCTTTCAGCCTTGGTTTTCTCATGCATAAATGAGAGATAATGATATTCATTTGTTATATTACTTTGTGGATTAGCAATAATACCTGCAAAGTTGTCTTGTAAACTGCTTGGTTCAAAGCAGTATTTGGTAATATTCATAGCTTAATAAATTTGCCTAAAGATTGATCAGGAAACCAATGGGTTAGCTACAGAATGACCAGCTAGACATAGATAAAATGATATCTATCAGTTGAGATTCTTACTAAATGCCAAACTGAGGAGGGCAGCTATATCATGGTTCTATTTAAAAAATTAAAATTATTAGAGGTTTCTATTAAAAAGAGAAAATAAGAACAATAAAGTGATTAAAAGGATAGAAAGCAGGAATTGAGAGTGGAAATAAAGTGGTTTGCTTTTTTTTCATGCTCTGTTGCCTCTGAATTGACTAATTACAGGCCTTTGAGTAACAAAAAGACCAGAAAGACAGAGAAAGGGAAAGAGAGGAGAGGGAAGTGATGCTTTTAGAATTATTGTGCTTGTATCCTTTTAAGAGTCAGCCTCAATTTCAATATTATGTCTTTAAATTTTTTTTGATGTTTATTTATTTATTTATTTATTTATTTATTTATTTATTTATTATGAACAGAGAGAGAGAGAGAGAGAGAGAGAGAGAGAGTATGAGCAGGGGAGGGGCAGAGAGAGAGTGGGAGGGACAGAATCCCAAGAAGGCTTCTCCCTGTGAGTGCAAAGCCTGACTTGGGGCTTGAACCTATGAACCATGAGATCATGACCTGAGCCTAAATCAGTTGGACGTTTAACCGACTGAGCCACCTGACACCCCTGTACTTTTAAAATTTATTAGATTTTGAAACACAACAGCAAAGGAGAGTATGAGTAATCCTGGAGACCATTAAAACTGACCTAGTAGAAAGAATTTGAAGTGTCCTCATAAATCTGTGCTATCACAACCTTCCAATAAATAGGACACAAAACACAGCAATGTACAAGGCATAATCAAAAGTTTATCTATAAAATACTTAGATTTGTCTAATTATGGACGTCCGGATAAATAGAATATAATAAGTAATTAAGGATTATTCATTAACAATAGTTATATTAGCACTTAAAGCTTATCAAAATATATGCCTGAATCAAATACATGTAGGCAGCCCTAAATCACCCTGAATAAAAAACAAGGAGAGTCCAAGGAGTCAATTTGTCAGTGTTAAACAGTGGCCTTTCCAGGACAATAACATAATTATCTAATTATTGAAGAACAATAGCATATAATAGAATTTATTAATAGCTAATATATATGCTTTTTGATATAAAATTATACTTTGATGTTACAGTGTTTAATTTCACAGGTGTTGATAGAGATGTCTGTTATACTTATCCTCTGGTTTCCTGTATGCCTGAAGTATATCATAGTTGCAAATTCAAAAATTTAAAAAGATAAAAAATAAATTATGTTTGGGGACAGATGTAGATATAACCTTAGATTTAAATTTCCATCAATGGGAAAAATAACAACTCTTGCCAAATATGCCTGGTTTCATGACAAAAATGAAGTTCAGTGATTTAAAATTATCACGTTTGTTTGCTAATAGGTAATCTGAATAAAGTTTGGGTAAGAGCATAGTGGATTGTCATTCTGCAGAGAGCATGGGTCCAGTTTGTCCAACTCCATCATTTTATATGTAAGAAAACAGATCAAGAAAGGTTTAAGTAATCTCAAAGTCACATTGCTAGTAAGTGGCAGAATAGATGAACACATGAGTATTCCACTTCCCAGCCCAGTATTCTTTCTTTTTTTATTGTACTTTTAATTAATTAATTAATTAATTAATTAATTAATTTGATGTTTATTTATGTTTGAAAGAGATACAGAGCACAAGTGGGGGGTCCAGAAAGAGAGGGAGACACAGAATCAAAAGCAGGCCCCAGGATCTGAGCTGTCAGCACAGAGACCGATGCAGGGCTCGAACTCAATGAACCGTGAGATCATGACCTAAGCCGAAGTCAGATGCTTAACAGACTGAGTCACCCAGGAGACCCTTTATTCTACTTTTTAAAATGTGAGATATATTTTATAACAGCAAAAATTAGAAAAACATATTTTGTAGTGGTGAATATTTGATAATATGACATCTCAAACATAATTAAAGAGTCCAGAAAATGATATTTTTACATATGTTTCTGAAACATGAACATATGAGTAGGTATGAGTGAAAACTAAGTCAGCCAGAGAAAGTTTGCACCAATTAGCATATAATCCTTGTGCTTTGAATCAAGTTCTCATTTTCATTCTGCTTATTTTGAAAGGAAGTATTCCAAATGGTGATAAAATAAACAGAAAGTTCTCTCAATCTTATTTGATAAAATTTGTGTTTTTAAAGAGAGAAGTGCAGGCCCCAAATGAAGCCATGCTAAGGTTCCACATCAGTAAACAAAGATTTAATATCTAATCTAATTGCAGTTTCAATCCCCAGTTTGAAACCTTTAACCAGCCAAGCTGGAATATCCGGGTAAACCTCAGGAAGTAATCTGCTGAACTTTCTGTTCCCCTTAGGAAGGCAACTTTGCCTAAAACACTGCATTCTTTGGTAATAATTCTCCCCAACCAGTCCTCTTTCAACCTTTCCTTTTCTATAGCTCTACAGAGCTCCCCTCTACTTACTAGATGGGATGCTGTCCAATCCCTGAACCATTTAATAAATCCAATTAGATATTCAAATTTACTCAGTTGAATTTGTGTTGTTTAACAGTGTATATAACACTTGTTGGAGAATATCATCCGTATAAAATTAAATTAAGATTCAAATTCTTTAAAATATGTATAATACTACCAGTTTGAATTGAGAATCCTTAAAATAACATTTTTGTATTCAAGTTCTTTCTTACAATTTTTTTCCCCCCAATTACATGCCCTGGCTTGAAGGTTTCCTCTTCCTGTGTGTGCTCACTGAGTATTATAATGAATGGGTAGAATTTAATTGTACTAATTCATTTCTCATGGATTTGGAGATGGTCCCAAAGGCCATAAAAGCCTGGAGACCATCCTCCATACTGATATGGAGAACAAAGGCAGAAGAAATTTAGAACAAATTAAATTTCCTTACAACTTACAGCTGAAGTACTTAGGACTAACAGAGTGACCTTCCTCCAGAAACTCAACTGCCCTGATGTTAATACTTTGCTAAAAGCAAAAGGCAAACAACTTAACATTATCCTGACCTCCAGGACCCTGTAAGTCTCCTTTTACATATAAAAATTACTTTGGAAGATTCCTTTATCTTGAGGCCCTCAAGATATATGTTAGTAATCAACTTCCAAGCATATGGTCCCCTGATATACATCTAAAGGGTCTCATGACTAAGGTTTTACTAGATGGTAATAAATGACATTTGCCTAACAACAGCTAGCCCCATCAAGGTCCTGGAAACCTTGCTTCTTAAATTCCTTAGAGACTTTTGCTATCCCTAACCCCCTCCCAGCTTGAAAGTATATAATCAGCCACTCCTCACAACCCCAGTGCAGCTCTTTCTGCCCACGGGTCCTGTCCCTGTGCCTTAATAAAACCACCAAAGATGCTCCAAAAATTCATTTCTGAGCATTTGCTCTTAACCCCAACATTTTCCCATCAATACTATTTTAAAAAACTGAGTAATCAACTCCTTAGTGATGTTAGAGTTTTAGCTTCACATTAGAGTTTCCTTTTTTTTTTTTTTTTTTTTTTGAGTATCTTGTTTGGTATTTAGTTAAACCTTTTGAAAGTGTTCAATTAGATTACTTTTTCCCCCCTTTGTTTTGTTGTATATAAACTGAGTATCTTTCTAGAACTTTCCTTTTAGCTCAGTGTCTTGCATCAAATGCTTCACGACTTTCTTGATTGTAACCTCAGGCAAGTTATTCAGCCTCCTCATTACAAAGTGGTGGAGAATGATGGTGCCTATTTCCTATCGTTATGAGGACTAAATGAAAAAAAAATGCATGTAAATTATTCAGAATGGCATCCATGCTCAATAAGTGTTAGCTATTTATGATAATGTAAGGAGAAAATCTTACTTTAAGAATTACCAATTCAGTGATGCCTGGGTGGCTCAGTCAGCTAAGCAACCGACTTTAGCTCAGGTCATGATCTCACGGTCCCTGGGTTTGAGCCCCGTGTCGGGCTCTGTGCTGACAGCTCAGAGCCTGGAGCCTGCTTCAGATTCAGTGTCTCCCTCTCTCTCTGACCCTCCCCCGCTTGTGCTCTGTCTTTCAAATAAATAAACATTAAAAAAAATTTACATAAAAAAAATAAAAAAGAATTACCAATTTAACCAGATCTCATCACCTAGACCCACCTCCTCTCTTCCACTTCTCAGGTAATGCTCCCCTGGGGCACCTGAGCTTTGGTGCAGGTTTTCCTGTGTCAGTCATGCTCAGTCTGAGGCCCATCACAAATGATATGGTTAACAATGTATTCAGTACCAAAGTTCACAAAGGGTTTGCTTTAAGAAGTCCACACATATAGAATTCAAGAGTATACCCATAAAAATGATCATCTTCATTCCCTTTCATTGAGTGGGGGTAAAAGAGTGACCATACTCTTGAAACTGCTCATGTCCCATACCAAATTCTATCTTGGATGTCATCTAATGGCTGTCAGCCCACTCAGGGGTTATTATGGAAAAGGAGATGCTACCAGAGGTCATTTGATTGGTTCTAACCAATCAAAATTAATTTACATAAAAAAACTGAAGGAGAAAGGAAGGAAGAGAGGAGAGAAGGAAGCAAGAAAAAGGTTGGGAAGAGAGAGAAAAAGAAAAAAAAAATGTTCCGAACCAACATGTATTACTCTTTAGGGAAAAAACTCCAATACATTTTTTTTTCTCCTTTAAAATATCTACTGGAAATCAAGCATTTTGGAGATATACACATTCACATTTGTTTCATTTCTAGCACTTTATTTTACATTAATTACCTGTGCTTAGTGTTTAGTTCATGCAAAGGTCTGAATATTACAATCATAAATTTTTTTGAAGATCTGTTGTTTTTCCTATTTAATATATTTACAGGAAAGTCTATTGTTATTATAGATGGCATTAGTTCTCAGAGATTATTCACCAAATATTCATGGATAATAAAACATATGTATTCATATAAATCTAATATATAAAGATTATTCACATAAAAAAAGCTATTTGTTTCTATACTGGCTAAAGGATAAAACTGTTGATAGCAATAGGTAATGTTTATGGATTATAAATATTTTTTACTGGCATTAAAATGCCATATTATTATTTTCTTAATTGTTCCCCCAATTTTGGTGGAGTTTTATTGTTATTAATATGTACACAAAAATATAATTTTCTTGGTTCAGTTTTATATAAATACATTTGAAATCTGCAGAAGCCTTTTCATACTTTCAGTTAAAGTTTGCTTTTAAAGTTCTTTTAGGACCAGAAACCTATCCTCAGACAATTCGCTCCAGGCAACAGTCACATGGAGACATATGCCTAAAGAAACAACAAGTTTCCTGATGATAACATGAGTTAATTAAACTCCATTTAGCAAATTTAATTAAGTAAAATCTGGGATAGCAGATTTCAAAAGCTAAGTCCACCTAAAGGAAGAGGAAAAGTACCCAAGCAAGTTTAACCTAAAAAATATTCTGAATAATTGATGGATTTGCAACTGAAACTTTGAAAGGAAAGAAAAATTGTTCTAGAAGTTTTGGTGTCAGACTTTCATATGAAAACCGTTTTCTCCTACCAGTCACTATATAATTTTATGTTGACAATCGATATTTCCAAGCCTCAATATTCTCACCTGTGATAGTAGCTTTTTCTTCATAAATTCATTGCAAAGATAAAGAGATATAATATGTGAAGGACTTATCACAGTATCTAGTGCACAGGAAGGAATCAACAAATGTTAACTGCTATTGCTATTAAGATTTTGAACCATGAGTTTGAACCAAATACCCACAACCTGGGATAAAAGAAGTAATTTAGACATTATAAGATCTGATTCCTAATAATTAGCAGAGATTAAGAACTCACTCTGAGCTTATTATTGCATTCCACTACAGAAAAGTAATCTTAGAGAAAGTCCTAATTTTTGCTCAGGTGTGCCAGTTTGAGACTTGAGAGTTCATTGCAACGACTTTGATCAGAGCATTCAAACTAAAGTAGAAGAAATTACACATTGGAAGGAAGTGATTTTTATGTCAGCACTATTTATCATTCTCCCTGTACAAAGGCTTGCACAAAAATAAACTACTCTGTCATGTCAATACTTTTACTTTCTTACCTGGTCTTTTCAATATGAGTGTTCATGTCCCTCAGCATCAATAAGAAGAATATTGCTTGTAAAGACAAACTTAAATAGTCATTTTAAGTCAAAAGAGTGTAATTTGATTGGAAACATGATATTATCAAAATCGAAGGATAAGAACATTTTTAGAAATCTTTATTACACTTCCATGAACACATTGTTAAGAAAGAATAGTCTCATGTCTTATGACGGGAAAATTGTGTAGTCTTATTACCAGTATTAATTTACAAGCAAAATACAAAGGAACATGTGATTCTATGACTCCCAGTATGAGGAAGGTTTATCTGGGGAATAATCTCACCAATATGAATAAGAGGAATTACGATCGTGATACTTATTATTTCAAGATTGAGAACAAATAGTTGAAAAAAAATAAGTAATAAGGTAAAAATGTAAACATATCATGACCAAGGAGCTCTCTACCTACATTCCTCTATTTCATTAACTGAGATACTGCGCATGTTCAGATGTCCCTGTTTACTATATGCATGAGAAGATTAAAGGGTTTTTGCAGATCTTGACAACTTAATTGCCTCATAAAATTGTCATTTCATTATCCTCTTTCTTCATTTTTAAGATCCTGTTTTAGCCCTACAATATTGATCATTCACTTCTATCTTCATAGGATAGTTTATAATCAACATAGTAGCTATGCTTATTCTCTCTGAATAACAGTACAACTCAAGTCTTCATTTACATCCCAGGAGATAAAACATCTACTTTTGAATTTGGGGAAAACTATTTAACATACCCACAGGAGATGATGAGCCAGTTAACAATCCTCTTAACAATCCTCATCAATGAACCCACACATTTATGGTCAATTAATTTATGACAAAGAAGCCAAGAAAATGTAATGGGGGAAAAGATAGCCTATTCAATAAGTGGTGTTGGGAAAACTGGACCGGCAGAAGAATGAAACTGGATCATTTTCTTACACCATACACAAAAACTAACTGAAAATTGTTTAAAGACTTGATGATAAGACCTGAAACCATAAAACTCCTAGAATAAAACTTAAGTGGTAAGCAGATTGACCTCAGTCTTGGTGATGATTTGACTCCAAAAGCAAAAGTAACAAAAGAAAACAAAAACAAAACAAATGTAACTACATCAAACTAAAAAGTTTCTACACAGCAAAGGAAACCACCAGAAAATGAAGAAACAACTTACCTAATGGGAAAAATATTTGCAAATCATACATCTAATAAGAGGTCACTATCTGAAATATATAAAAACTCATATAACTCAAGAGCAAACAAAACAAAACCACCTGATTAAAAAAAAAAAAACAGCCAGAGGATATGAATAGATATTTTTCCAAAGAAAATATACTAATGGCCAACAGGTACAAAAAAAAGTGGTCAGCATCACCAATCATGAGGGAAATGGAAATCAAAACTACAATGAGATATTACCTGACACCTGTCAGAATGGTAATTATCAAAAAGATAAGGCATAACAACTGTTGGCAAGGATATGGGGAAAAAGGGAACCCTTGGGTACTGTTGATGGGACTGTAAATTGGTACAGTCACTATGGAAAACAGTATAGATATTCCTCAAAAAATTAAAAATAGAACTACTATGTCATCCAATAATTTTACTTCTGGGTTATACATAAAGGAAACAAAATCACTCTTTCGAAAAGATATCTGCACCCCACATGTTCATTTCATAATTATTTACACTAACCAAGACATGGAAACCACCTAGGTGTCCATCAATGGGTGAATGAATAAAAAAGCTGTGGCATATGTATCTAGAATTGAATATTATTCAGCCATAAAAAGAAGGGAATCCTGTTATTTATGACAATGTGAATGGACTTTGAGGGCATATGCTAAGTGAAATAAGTCAGAGAAAGACAAATATTGTATGATTTCATTTATGCATGGAATATGAAAAAAAAAATCTCATTGTTACAGAGAACAAATTGGTGGTTGCCAGAGGTGGAGAGTTGGAGGGTGGTGAAATGGGCGAAGAGGGTCAAAAGGAACAAACTTCCAGTTACAAAGTAAATTAAGTCCTAGAGATGTAATAATATACAGCATGGCAACTATAGTTAATACTGTATTGTATATTTGAAAGTTGCTAGAAGAGTAGATCTTAAAAGTTCTTACCACAGGAAAAAATTATTTATGTATGGTGACAAGTGTTAACTAGACTTAATGTGCTGATCATTTTGTATATATATATATATATATATATACACACAATATCTCTCTCTCTCTAAATATATATAATATACAATATATATAATATATAATAATATAATAATATTAATATAATATATAATATATAATATTATATATTAATATAAAATAATATTATATATTATGATATATAATATAATAATACAATAATAATTTATTATTATACATACTATATAACATATAGTATATATAATATATATAATATCTCTATAATCTCTCTCTAAATATATATAAATATAAATATAGATATAGATATAAATATATAAATATAAATATATATATATTTAGAGAGAATCATTAGATTGTACACCTGAAACCAATATGTTATATGTCAATTAAACCTCCATTAAAAAAAGAAACCATCTTAATCTCTTCCTCATGCCTCTTAACATGCCTTACCAATTAGCCATTAGCTTTTACTAATTTCACAGCTAACACAGCTAACACAAATTGAATGGTTCTAGCTCATAGACACTTTTGTAAAATCCTTGTATTGTTAACTAATTTAGTCCTTGCAGTAGCCCTGTTAGAGATGGGATAAATAAATGCAGGTGTAAAGAGAATTAATTACTTCTCCATGGTCGCACACTTGTAACCAGAAATTGTTTATCAAGAGCCTTCTTTCCTAATTGCCTTACTACACAGTTTCATCTACATTATTCTTCTCCACCCGTAAGCTACTTCATTCATACATGCTCTTACCACATCTTTCCTGGAGTCACGCAGAAGCCTGTAGCCTAAGACCATCTCACTCTGGGTCCACATCTATCTAGATATTTTATATAAGATGCAATCTATACATCCCTTTAAACAGTTCCCAGTTGTTCAATAGATAAAAAACCAAATGATTAGCATAACATACAAGAGGCTCTGAAAATATTTATTGGATTAATTCATTTTTGCAATCCTGATATCTCCATGGTTCTTTTACATGCATCTTACACTTTGACCTTCATAAAAAATGAATCATCAGTAATACCCAGCACACATGTGCTATTTTAAGACTCCACAACATTGGGCACAGTTTCCTTCCCCACACTTATTTTGCAGGGAAATTCATATTCACTGTTTAAATTTTTCTTTGTATATCACCTCTAGTTTCTCAGAATGTCACTCTCTTCTGTCACATACTGTTCATCTCCTTTATGCCCTCTCTGTTCTTTATACATATTTCCATTATCCAATCGTTCATATTATAAACATTCTCTTTCTTGTATGACTTCTCTGCTTGACTTAAATTCTTGAAGCCAGGAACTTCATCTTAATCTATGTTGTAACCTCCCTACCTAAGGGCATACCTAGTAAACAGTGAGAGATATATGAACAATGATCAGAGATTATCTGTATGCCTGTATGTTTTTAAACACACACACACACACACACACACACACACACACACACATTCTATGTTAATAATGGACTTGTAGGAAACAATCTCTTCCAGTTTTCCCTACACACCACTGAAGTTTCTAGGCAATATGTGTTTTCAGTGCAATATCTAAATGAGAATTCAGTCCTATTTTTAAACTAAAATATTTGTTGCTATATGTTACCCGTAAAAGAATTTAGTTGGTATCTTTGAGTCCATAAAATTAGAAAACCCATGATAGTTACAAAGCATATTGTTACTTATCTTCCTTCCTGCTCTCAAGTGATACTAATAGTAATCAATAGGTAGGATTGAAAAATAATAGCCACAGGGAAGTAAAGAGGTGATACAAAGCTCTGTTCTAATTCAGATAATAATAAAAGAATATTACATACCCAAAGCTTTACTATAGTAGGAATCCCATGATTTCCAAAGAGTGTTAAACATGTAGTCCTGTAGACTGTAGGAGATGAAATTTCTTATTCTGTCAGTGAAAGACATCTGGTCCGTGAGTTCTGATAAAGTGGCAGGAACATAGGAAGGAGGGAATGGTACCTTCCCACAATGTTTTTCCACTGTTGAGGCTGGAGAAAACCTGAGGGAGTACATAAATGGAATTCCCAGCTTTAAAGCTACTATATCACCACAAGGAAATACTGGATCTGATATCAGGACCTCAAATTTGCTTTTCTTCAGCTTGTCCATCAGCTTTTGGTTTTTAAGAACACCATCACAGATTTCTCTAGATACCATGTGGAAGTCCTTGATGACTTTGGCTATATCTTGATAGAATCTCCAAATGGTTGAAGGAGATGGCCTCTTTTCCATCCATGTCAAAACAAAGTCCTTGATCAGTCCTTCTATTCTTTCTTTGCCAAAGGCCACCTTATATATTTCAAATGTCAGAGATGGGGTCGAGGTTGGCGTGATGAAAAGTGCACCAGAGGCAACTAAGACAGTTACATTATGCTCTTTTTCAATCAACTCATCTATAATTATCTTAATGTTCAGCCAGTGACTACCTTCCATTGGCCAAATCAGAACATTCCCACCAAGAGTGATTCCTAGGAGACTAATCTGGAGACACAACAGCAGAATGTTCTTGTTTAACATGATGTAGCTTGATGTAGAAGATTTGATGAGATATGACAAACGAATTTCTCTGTTTTTCAAGCAAAAAAGAAAGAAAAATTATTTCAGTTTTGATTCAAAACGATACCCTTAAGAGCCTTCTCTCTACCAAATGGTTTTCCTCATGGTAGCACCATATTTTATGATAATTATAGGCTTGGGGTAACATGTGTCTTACCTCTCAACCTGTTGCTTTAGCTTGGGTCATGATTCCTGCTCTCTGATCATTTTCTTAAACTTGATCCTTTAACTTTTTCATTGCATCTCATAATTGTGAAATTCTTACTGTTAAATTGCTTGAAGCTGTTGTGTACATCAACTCTACCCTCAGGCCTGGCTACTGAAGCCTCAATTTGGGGCAGAACTTATTCAGAAATGTGGAGAGGCTAAGGCTATCAGTTTTCCAATATTTAACACATTCAATATAGTGTCGATAGCAACAATGAAACATTATTATAGTAGTTACTGGTTGTTAATAGATAAGATTATTACAAAGGGAATACTTAGAAAAAATGTGAAGTACAAGCAGATAGAGTAATTATAATGTTTATTGCTACTTTAATAATATGTTTAGGAAAATATTTTATGTTAATACTGAGAAAAAATTATAAGTAAATGGATGAACTGTGTACAAGTATACATTCAAGAGATGATGGGTAACATTACTAGTCAATAGGAGTTCTTTGAAGAGGAATGCTAACTCAAGCATGCTTTTATGGAAAGTGGTGCTTGAAAGCTAGTTGGCTGGTCTGAGTAATAAATAATTTACATCAACATTCAACCTTTCATAATTGCTAGCATTAATTAAGCACTCACCGTGTGTCAAACAAGACATTGTGTAAAGTGTTTTACATATGTTAATCTCATTTATTTCTCACTAAAAAAAGATTCAATGAAGTCGATCCTATATTCTCCCATCAGAGAAGGAAGAACCATTGCTCAGAGAAGTTTAGTAATTTGCCAAGTTCACATACTAGAATAAGAAAAGAACTGGTAATAGCAGCCTTCAGGCTCTTTGGCTTCCAGAGTCTATTGTATAAACCACTAAGATAGATTGCCCTATCAGCGTGTATCATGTCCCCTTATCAAGTATAAGCAACCTACCCATGTAAACCACAAAGTGCCCAAAACATGCTGACACAATATAAATTTGTGTCACAAATTCACACATTATGAATTTGTGCAGCCCACACTGGATAATGTAGGACAAATCATCTGAAGAAAATCACCTCTATGAAAAGTGTACATGTATGTGTATGCATATATCTGTGAATAAGTAGAAATGACTTATATTTGTTTTAATAAATCTATTGAAATTAGAAATCCTATGTTTTTTAATGATGCCTTTGCTGAACTCCCCTATAATCACAGATAATCTATAGTGAGACATTTGCTGCTTCTTTAAAGCAGTTACTAACTCATCGTACAGTTCTTGGGAGTAGATTTCAATTCAAGACTCTGTATACTAAGATTTTATGGTATGCACAAAATTTTTGCCTGCTGGTGTCAACCTCATCCATAGTTAATTGCCAGGATACTTTAAAATAGTTGTCGTGATTCACTAGAATGAACAATCAGTCACAATTCACTGATATTTTACTCATGTTATTCACTATCAGGGAATCAGATTCAGTTCTAAACAATTAAACTGTAGCCTTTATTAAGTTTATTTGTGTTTATTGTGTGGCTACTAGACAGAGAACTCCCTGCTAAGTGAAAGGCAGATGAATAAAGGAGATAATCTCATATCCATTTTATGCTCTCTGTGAAGGTAATTGCAGACGTAACTATAATAAAAATAGGCATAGTATATTAGAGTCAGCATATCATGAGAAGAATTTAGGTTTTAGAATCAGGGCAAAGAATTTTGGCTTGTTTAACATTTATGAGACTCAGTTTTCTCCTCTGTAAGGTAGAAATGAAAGGCAATTTAAGAGGCTTTTATATTAAGTAATATAAGATAAATAAAATGTTTATTAATATATAATAAATGAATAACTATTCAATAAATACTATAAATTATGTAATGATATGAGCATCATATAAGATAAAGTTATATGTTTAAATAAATAAAATAATATTGATTAAGCTACAACTACAGTGCCTGGAATAAAAGACACATTTAAAATCTATTATCTCTCTCATTTAATTCCTTCTCCTTCTCCTAACTTTAGAGAAAGCGACGAGTACCTTCAGATGAAATGACACAGGTAAAATGTGTCAGAGCTTTGTACAGATTGCTTTCTGTTTTTTAGGAATTAGAGGTAGGGGTAAAGAGAGGGAAGTTTTTATTAGAAATGTGGTATTTGAGGCTCATCTTGGAGCTTGAAGTGTCTGCACATGAGTGATAGGCAATGACCAGTATTATGTCATAAATTAACTTTTTGATTATTTATTTATTTATTAAAAAAATTTTTTTTTTTTAACGTTTATTCATTTTTGAGACAGAGAGAGACAGAGCATGAACGGGGGAGGGTCAGAGAGAGGGAGACACAGAATCTGAAACAGGCTCCAGGCTCTGAGCTGTCAGCACAGAGCCCGATGCGGGGCTTGAACTCACGGACTGCGAGATCACGATCTGAGCCGAAGTCCGACGCTTAACCAACTGAGCCACCCAGGCGCCCCAACTTTTTGATTTTTTAAAAAGTATCTTACTAATGGGACAGTATTAAGAAAACTTCTCCAATTATTGAAGTTAAATTTTAGATTTGTGTTCTTAAATTTAATAGAAACCTAAGTGAAGAAATTATATTAACCATAAAGATTTGAAGAGGTTGTGAAATAAGGTTTTTTTCAAAAACTAAAAATGTGATTTTAATTATTCTGACCTTAAGATCCCTGAAGAGCTAGTCTCTTTCCAGAAAAAATTATAGGAAACTATAGCTAAACATATGACTAATATATTTATGAAATCTGATGAGTTGAAAGGAAAGCTAAAGTAATTTAAAAGAAGCTACTGTATACAAATAGTTTTATCATAGAGAGGATAATAGAAGCCGTGCTTCAATTAATTGCACAAAAAGAGAGCACACATAGTATTTACATTACCCCAATTGATCATTGCTTTTACAACAGAATTTTCTTTCTTTCTTTTTTTAATGCTTATTTGTTTATTTTGAGAGAGAGAGAGGACACGTATGGGGTAGGGGGTGGGAGGGACAGAGACAGAGGGAGAGAGAGAGAATCCCAAGCAGGCTGCACACTGTCAGGGCAAAGCGGGACACAGGGCGGCTCCCTCTCACGAACCATGAGATCGTGACCTGAGCAGAAATCAAGAGCCAGACACTTAACCGACTGAGACTCCCAGGCACCCCTATAACAGAATTTTCTTTAGAGAAACTTTAATATCCTTTTTTTAAATAAATAAATTTGACTTTGCATAAAACTTATTTGATATGTACATGTAAAATATATAAACATACAAAATACATGTAAAATATATAAACATACAAAATCCAGTACACAACATTAAGAAGATAAAATACCCATCGAAGGATGATATCTTGGCTCATCTACACATGTTATCTTAAAGATGGTAATGGTCACTGGTGAGAATCATATTTGCCTTTATGTATTTACTTCATGTGTTACCTATTAAAGGACCAAATTAACTTTTCACTGGTAGAAATTCGAGGTAATAGATAGGCCAGTGAGCTCACAGTTGTATACAACTTTAACTTTACTGCTTTGTCGTACACTTCCCTCAAGATCTATCAAATTATTCTGAAGTATAACACCCGGGGGGAAAACCCTCCAATTATGTAAAAATACAACTGAAAACTTTTCTAAAGTGATTAAACAAGCCAAAAGTTAACCCAGAACCATGTAATGATTGACCTTTCTTTTAGAAGACAACATAAATCCAAATGTACATCATATATTGCTTATATATTATTTGTCATGAGATTTTTAAATTTCTTACCTGAAGTTTCCAGCCAGAACTTTAATAGCACTCATTTGCTATTTGAAAGTTGAATTTAAAGAAATCCTAGTTGACTAAGCATAACATGATGCGAAATGTGATCTTAAATAGAGGAGAGATTATACAGATTTGTTTACTCCTAAGGCATTCCACTTCCTCTACATTGTTAAGCACCTAATCTTCTGTTAAAGGTGTTTTCTCCTATTGGTTTTCTGGCAACTATTTGCATTAAATATTGCCTTTGTTATTATAGTCTCTGCAACCTTCACCACCACCCCTTCCAACCAAGTATGTCTAGGCATGAGAAGATGCACTGGGGATGAGTATGCCAGATCAGGACCCCTGTCTTCTCCTCGTTTGTGATGGTGCGTGTTCCATTCCAGGAATCAAGCGTTTCAGCTGGTGCAGCTTGCAGCAGGACGATAGGATCCCAGGGGAGATTGAGTAATTCCCCCTCTTGCAGGAGTGGGAAGTAACTCACCCATCTTGGTGGGCAATATTCTATTGTAAATTCCAGTAGACAACACCTTTTCCAACTGGGTGATAGGACTTGGTGTTCTCAGCAGCGTACCATATTAGTCTACAGTGAGAGTTGGGGCAGTGTCAGTTTCTTAGGATTTTCATAACTTTATGGTATTGGGTGCTTTGGCAGAGGGTCCCCAGTCTGGCATATAGAGCGCAAGCCCTACTGGTTGATCATTCAAATATATTGAAACCTGGAACAGTACTTTAGTTCACCCAGCCAAGGTGGTTTTACCTGTTAACAATTTACTTTGCTGCTTTAATATTCATTTTCTTTTTCTATCAATCCTGCTCAGTGTAGATTATAGGGGAGATGGAACCTCCATTTAATGTCAAGTGCTATTGCCCCATCTTGCAAATCATGACCTTTGAAATGTGACTTCCCAATCACTATATATTCCATGAGGGTATCCATACATGGTATTCCGTTTCTCCTATCCCTACTGAAATTGGGAAAGAACCGTGAGAAATAGTAGGTGGTGTAGGAATAGTTCATGTTTTCCCAACTAGAGTGGAAAGACCTGCAAGCAGTTTAAGCAGAGTCCTTAGATATGTACTACCTCAGTGGTGGAGTAAAATTCACCCTAAAATAAGTATGTTCTGAATATGATTTAACGAACTCTATAGCACACTTCTAATGGATAAAATTCCAAATGTCTCTCTACTAGAACAAAGACCCTGTATACCTAAAAGAATACCAAGAAATGGAAATAAAAACCCATTACCCAACAATGTAAATCCATAATAAAAATTTATGAGACATTGAACAAAGTATGAATATATAACTTATAGGGTATAATATACAGTATCCCATTCAATAGATAAAATCATAGTGATGACAGATGATAGGATTAGTTGACAAGGACTTTAAAACAGCTATTATAACTAGCATGTGGCCAAAAACATAGTGATAAGCATAAGCATGTGAAGAGAGAATAAAAGAGCTCCAGAGACCTACCCATATTAAACTTCTGGAGATGAAAAATCCATCAGATGGGATTAGCACAGTATAGAAAAGATTAGACACAGTATAGAAGAAAAATTAACATCCAGACATAGTAATAGAAATTACACAAAATGAAAATCAGAGGAAATTAACCACTCCCCTCCACCACCCTCTCCAAAAGAACAGAGCAACCTACCATACATGTAATTATGGCCCTGAAAGAGGGAGTGGATATAGAAACAAATATTGAAAGAAATAATAGCCAAACTTTTTCAAATTTGAAAAATCACATATACACATGGATATAAGAAGCTCTAATAATCAATTTTTTTCAAAACAAAAAGAAAGAGAAAAGCACCTCTAGTGCATCATAATTAAGATGCTGACCATGAATGATTAAACAAAAATCTCAAAAACAGGAAAATTTAGAAAAACACATTACCTAACAAAGGAACAAAGAAACGAATTAAACATTGTAAGCAATGCAAGCTAAAAAACGGTGGAGTGACATCTATAAAGCACTAAAAGAAATTAAAACTCTTCTAATTAATATATATACCCAGAAAATTATATAACTAACAAAATTTTTACAATAAAGACTAATTAGACTTTTCTCATGGCTACAAGAACCAAGAGAATCTTCCACAGACCACAAGTTTAAGAAATGTTAAAGGCAGAGGGAAAATTATCCCCAATGGAAATGTATTTCTAAACAAATGAAAGAATACTGGAAATGGTAAATATGTGGGTGTATATGAAAGACTTTTTTGCTTATTTTATTTAATATCTCTCAATGTCAAATGACTATTTAAAACTAAAATAATAACAAAGTATGGTGAAATTTATAACACATAGAAAAAAATACATGAAAAATACTGCAAACTCTGAGAAGGGGTAAAGGATGTACACTAAAGTAATTACACTAAAAATGATACTCTTTAGAGCAGCCACTGGAAAATAAAACCAAGAGAAATATCTACTAAGCCAATAGAAATAATAATACTCTATTAATCCAAATGAAAGTGGAGAGGAAGAGGGGCGCCTGGGTGGCCCAGTCGGCTAAATTACTTTGGCTTAGGTGATGATCTCATGGTTCATGGGTTCGAGCCCTGCATCAGGCTCTGTGCTAACAGCTCAGAGCCTGGAGCCTGCTTTGGATTCTGTGCCTCCCTGTCTCTCTGCTCTTCCCTTGCTTATGCTCTCTCTCTCTCTCTTTCTCTCTCTCTCTCTCAAAAATAAATAAACATAAAAAAAAAGTAGAGAGGAAGAAAAAAAAGAACAAAGAAGAGATAAGATAAACGGAAAACAAATGGCAAGATAAGCAAATTAAATGTGAATGGTTTAATTATCTTAATTAAAAGTTAGATATTGTCATAATGGATTTTTTTAAGGAGGAAGATTAAACTGTACGCTGTCTACAGGCATCCACTTTACAAGAAAAAAGAGGTTAAAAGAATACACACACCATGAAAATATTAACTTAGTAAAGCTGAAGTGGCTATCTAAATATCAGATAAAGTAGATTTTCAGAGTAAAGAATATTATTGGGATTAAGAAGGTCACTTTATAATTAAAAGTGTCATTTCATCGAAAAGACGTCACTACCTTGAATGTGTACGTACCTAACATCAGAGCTTCGAAATACATAAAGCAAATTGATAGAAATACAAAAGAAATAGATCCACCATTATACTTGGTGATTATGGTAATACTCTCTCAATAATTGACAGAACAAGCTGACAGAAAATCAATGAGTAATAAAGGAGTCTGTATTCATGGCAAAAAAATGTATGAAAATTAGGCAATCTTGTGTAGTTTACAATATACAACATGCCTCTTTAAGGAACTTTATTTGTGCTTTTTTGCCAGCGTTAATTTTGTAAAATCTGTTTCTTTTTTATTGCTTTCATTTTTTAACACATTTTTGCCAGGTCCTTATATTTGTTTAATTTTTTTCAGATTAATTTATTGTAAAAAGCATTAAGTTGGATTTTTAACTCTAATTTCAAAGGTTTTATGTAAATGATTCTAGTACTATATTATAAATATTACAAATAAAGTGAGATAAGCAAATACTAATCTGTAAGAAGGCCAGCTAAAAAAATTAGAAATTATAAATCAATTCTTTATAGTTTACTTCTCATTTGCCCCTCATAATAATGAATTCTGTTCTTTGCATTCTCTTGAATTTCCTTGTACTGTTATTATTTTTGTTCTTATCATTAAATAGCATGTAGTATTATTTTAAATTTTTTAATCTTCATATAAATATTGTTAATTTTCTTATATGTGAACAAAAATGCATACATATATTTTTTGTGTAGAGCAAAGAAAATTGTAAACATATGGTTAAATCTAACCATTAATTGAATAAAACATTAGAAAAACCCTCATGAAATTGAAAGGTATAAAAGAGAAAGAAAATATTTCATTCCAATAGCATGTAAGTCATGAGGGATAAATAGAGCTAAAGTGACGTAGGATAATTTATTGAGAGAAAAATGAAAATACTAATTAATGTTATGAATTAATACATTTAATAAGAAAGTTAAATAAAAAACGAAGAAATAAGTTAACCAAAGTGATGCAAGAAGAAGGGGTAAATCTATTTGTCCCAAGAACCATATAAGAATATTCAATCAGTAGTTAAATAAATTCCTACAAAAACACTCCAGGTCCAGACCAGATTTCTGAGCAACTTTTGTGAAGTACTCAAAGAACAGGTAACGTTAAATTTTCCCAACCAAAACTTGATATGTACTGTACAAAAGAGAGAAATTACAGGAAAATCACTGATAAATATAGAGGCAAGTAATGACACAAATTTAGCAAAACTTTTCCAATTATGGATAATAAGCTTCAAGTACAAGTCAGGATTATTCCAGGAACTCAAGTTTAACTTTCAAAAATCAATTAACATAATCCACAACATTAAACAGATTAAAGGAAGGGAAATAATATGGTGATTTTTACAGATGTAGAAAAAGCCATCAGTAAAATTCAATATTTATTCATGATTTGAAAAAAAAATAGAATACTAGGATTAAAGGGAACTTCTTTAACATGATAAAGGGAATCTACAAAAACAAACTCTTGAATAGCTTCTTAAAATGTAAAAACAAGCAAAATTAAACTACATTGTTCAGTAATGAATTCGCATCTGAAAAGATAGCAAAAAGATTTATTATCAAAAAGTGAGGATAGGGGTAACCTTTGAAAGAAAAGAAGGAAGAAACAATAGTGATGAAGGGGTCTTCTAAGTTACCAGACACATTCTAATTCTCAAATGGGGGTGGTTACATTGGTGAACACTTTATAATTACTGTTTAAAATGTTGGAGAAAATTTCAATCTTTATTAGTCTCTTCTCTTCCCTTTACAGAGGAATCTTCCACCAGATTCATTAATTTGACTTCCTGAATTTCTGGCTCTCCTGATTTTCCTGCCCCAAAAATATTTTCAAGAGAACTATAACCACTCCAGTCAAATTCAATGCCTATCTCCCATTCCTCCAAACAAACACACAAACACTATGCTGCAGACCCATTTCTCTAGCTGTTCAATACGAAAAGAACCTTGCATTTAATTCTGGCTGAACCACAATATCATAGAAAGAACAATATATGTAGCCAGTCACTAATTTCAACTTTACTATTACTACTACTACTACACACACACACACACACACACACACACACACACATTCTTGGACAAGTTCTCAACATGAGGGCTTTGGTTTCCTTGCAGGTGAAATAATATCTTTCTCATAGAATTGTAGAGAATATATAAGATATGTATGAAATCTATTTATTAAAATATCCAAACCAACTTTTCCATAATTTGAATTTCTTTAGACTCCTAATTGAACAGTTCTGAAATAACTAATTCCTAAGGCCTAGAAAAATTTTCTCTTTTATCAAATTGCAAATGTGAATGATTTCCAAAAACTATGTTAAAACAGAATAATAGGATAATGACACCTTGTTTTTCATTGTTTTGCTGTTATTATTGTTACTGTCTTTAGATTTCCCATGGAACTGAGGAGTGAACTTCTATTGATGAAAAAAACTATTCTCCAGTTGTATTTTGAAACCCAGTTATATTTTATTTCAATAGTCTTGAGAATTACATTAGACAATCTTACATATTTCTTAAATTGTAAGGAATATATTTTTAGAAATTTTAACATCTAATAAGCAATAATTTATATCATTTTAATAATTTTATGTAACATGCCATTGAGTCCTATATGTTGCTAATGAAATCGGCTTAAACTTTTAATACACTTGTTATTTTATAAATAGCAGTGGCCCTAATGTAAAAAGACTTTCCTGGCTAGATATCAAGGAAGTTATTGATTAGAGAATAGCCATGAAATTTCCTATTATAGATGTTGTGTATATTCATGTTGGTTTTGTATATCTGTGTACATACACAGACATACACATGTAATTTGTGTGATATCATGTATTCGTTTTATACATAAACATATCTTTATATTACATATTTATATAAACACACAAAAAAGGGGCGCCTGGGTGGCTCAGTCAGTTAAGCGTCCGACTTCTGCTCGGGTCATATCTCCCAGTCCGTGAGTTGGAGCCCCGCCGCAGGCTGTGTGCTGACAGCTCCGAGTCTGGAGCCGGCTTCAGAGTCTGTGTCTTCCTCTCTCTTTGCTCCTCTCCAATCGCACACTGTCTCTCAAAAATAAATAAACATTTAAAAAATTTAAACACAACAAATATATACACAAATATATACACAACTACATCTCGATAAATCTTATATTTATTCCATGAACAAATTTAGGAAAATCCTAAGAATTCAGACTCATGATACCTGGTCAGCATTATCCGCTACCATCCACGTGGGGGCGGCATATCCCAAAGTTGGACGAACTAGGATCCGGAAAAGAAGTCCTGAGTGAGATCCAGGTCTAACCTAAGGCCTGATGATACACATTTGTAATATTATAACTTCAAAGGTGCTTTACAAACAGTTTCTTGTTGAATGGTCACAAATGTCTGTGATATTAACTTTATTTTATAGATGAAGAAATCAAGGTCAGAGAAGTTAAGAATTTCCTGACAATTGAAAGCTTTGGAATCAGAACTTATTTCCACCAATTACATACTTCTCATTTAGAGGCTAAATTGTTCTTTTCTTTTGTCTTCAAATTTTATTAGCTTTCCCATTCAGATTGACAACTATCACACATACATGATCATGGCAATCCGTCAAGGATTTCAGTTATTTAATGAAAAATTTGATAATTTTTTCTTATCTTCTTCTCAAGCTTTTCTGACTCCCCCATCCCTGTGGCTAATGGTAATCATTTGTTGTATATTTTTCCTGACTATTTACACACTCCTACACATATGTACCCACATATACCTTAATATGTATGTGTATGGGGACATGCATATGCATATATATATATGCACACAGATATATACAATATGTTTATTTATTTATAAATACTATGTTTTTTTATTTATAAAAGCTGATGTTGCTGCCTATGACATGTTTTTATCAAAATAATATCACATTGTGCGCGTTAATCTTGAGAAAGACAAAAGTAGCCTTGAGAGCTGTCAGCTGGTCTGTCCTACCATGAATATCACCTTGACCATGTTTCCTATTTAAAAGATTTTGCAGAACACCAAAATCCAACAGGCTCTGTCTGTGACTGGATAAATGAGACAAAAACAGGATCACTCTGTAATCATGACTAAGCCCAGACAAAAACAAGAATACCATGGAACAACAAAAATAGTATCTATCATTCTCTTTTAGCTAACATGGGTGACTAATAGTTCTCTAACCATGACAGCTTTAGCTTCACTCCATCCCTCCCACTACCTAGATAAAATATAAAGATTTTCATCATAGAGTTGCTCCCATTTTCTGACTGGCCCACCGTAGGACAAACCCCACCGTCATGACCCCTTTCCCAAATCACTTAAAACAAACCCAAAGTTTCTTGATGCAGTATGTAACAAGTCTCACTTTTTAAAAATGTAATCTCTTTCCAATGTGGACTTGAACTCATGACCTTGAGATCAAGAATTGTATACTCTACCAACTGAACCAGCCAGGCACCCCATACAAATTTCACTTGTATGACAGGTAGCCTTTAGCACTCTACAATTTGCTTCTTAAATTTGCTATACACCATGAGCCTTCTCAAGGTCAATATCATTGACTTATTTGGTAGTTTAGGTTTACCACAGTTTGTTGTACCAGATCCATACCGGTGTACAAAAAAAAATGCAATTTTTGTTACCACTGCAAACAATGCTACAATAAATACATACTGTTGCTTCTGTTTCTTTCCAAGATATTTTCCAATAATGACATGGTATTTAAAAAATATTTAAAAATTTTTTAATGTTTGCTTGTTTTTGAAAGAGAGAGAGACAGAGTTAATGGGGAGGGGGAGAGAGAGAGAGAGAGGGAGACACAGAATCTGAAGCAGGCTCCACACTCTGAGCTGTCAGCACAGAGCCTGATGCAGGGCTCAAACTCACCAACTGCGAGATCATGACCTGATCCCAGGTCAGACGCTTAACTGACTGAGCCACCCAGGTGCCTCTATGGTATTTTTAATTATAGTAAACTTTATTTTTTAAAAGCCTCTTACATAGCACCTGGGTGGCTCAGTCATTAAGCATCTGACTTAGGCCATGATCTCAGGGTTCGTGAGCTCGAGTCCCACATCTGGTAAGCTTGAGCCCTGCTTCAGGTAAAAAAACACAAGTCCTGCTTCAGGTGAGCCCTGATTTTATCTCTCTCCTCCCCCATTCCCTCTGCCCCTATTGGGATCCTCTCTCTCTCTGCCTTTTGCTCACTTGAGCCCCTGCCCCCCTCTCTCTCTCTCTGAAACAAAAAAAACAAAAACAAAAACACTCCGTTAAAGGAGCGCCTGGGTGGCTCAGTTGGTTAAGCACATGACTCTTGATGTCTGCTTCTGTCATGATCTCACAGTCAGGGGATGGAGCCCTGTATGGTCTCTACCCTGAGCATGAAGCCTGCTTGGGATGCTCTCTCTTCCTCTCTCTTTGCTCCTTCCTGCTTGTGTGTGCTCTCACTCTATCAGTTTTATTCTTATCTGCAGCAGTAGATGTCACAAGAATTTTCTTTGTCATTACAGAAGCTGAAATGATCTTTTACCATCTTAATAAACAGTCTTCTATTAGTGTGCTTGGGAATCTTCTTCTGTGTCCATTCATTCATTTAGTGAATATTATTTAGCACCTGCCACTTATTATTCTGCATGCTGAGCATACAGTAGCATACACGCAGATCAAGTTCCTACACTCTCGGAGTTTGTATTTTTTGAGAAAAGACAAACTCTAAACAAGTAATGAAATTAATATATGTTAGATGATGATAAGTGGTGTGGAGAAAAATTAAAGTTGGTCAAGAGAAAATGGATTGGAGAGTGAGCTATTAGGTTTATAGAGTGTTCAGAGAAGTTGTCTGGTAAAAAGACCTTTGAAACAACTGAGGGAGTGAGTCATCTGGATGTTTAAGGAAGCATGTTTCAAATACAGAGAAGAGCTGTAGTCTGAGGCAGGATCATGCCTAAAAAGCTCACAGAGCACTAAGAGGTCAGACAAGACTGGAGAGGGGAAATAAAGAGGTCCAAGAGATAAAAGGAAAGATACATTGAAACTTGAAGGCCATTATAAGAACATTGGTTCCTACTCTGGTGAGAAATGCAGTGTCGTGGTAGGGTCCCCTACCTAAAGAATGAAAAAACAAAACAAAACAAAACAAACCCTCAAGGCAACCCAGCTACACACATATGTAGCAACATCCCTCACGACCTTGTAACATGAGACCACTTAATCAGACTGCATGTTTGTGTGTTACCATATATGGGAGACAAAGAATTAGAAAATGTATTTAAAAAAAACTATGCCACGTGGCGTTCAGGGCTCAGTTCTGCATGTAGGAACCAGACTGAGCCGTGCTGACAAATAAAATTGCTTCCTGAAAAAAAAAAAAAAAAGCCTCAGTGTCACTGGTGACTCTCTGTGTGAGAATCTTGCCACAGTGTTAACAGGAGGGTTTTAGGCTGAGGAGTGGCATTATTTGATTCCTCCCTTTATGGAAGCTTTCTGTCCTGGGTTGATGGTTGAGGGTAAAGGCCAAGGGCTGAACCACAGAGACCAGTTAGGAAGTTGTTGCTATAATCAAAGCTATTAGTACCAGAAGTTTGGGGAAAGGTATTAGTGAGAGATGTGGTGAGAAGAGATCAGATTTGGGATATACTTTGAAGGTAGTGCTGCAAGTCTTAGGAAAAAACGAGTAGGGAATGATTCTAAGGTTAATTTACTTGCACAATTGAGAGAGTTGACATTTACTGACATGAGGTTGTGCTGGAAGCAGGTTTGGAGTTTGGAATCAAAATTTCAGTTTGGAACACATATATTACACTGGACACACTCATTTAACATTCAGGTAGTCATACTGAGTACACTTTTGGAGGCAGAAGTTTTAAACTCAAAGCAAAAGTCCAGAATGAAATATAAACTTGGAAGTCATCAGCTTGCAGATGATTTTTTTTTTAACATTTTATTTTTATTTTTGAGATAGGAAGAGACAGAGCTTGAACAGGGGAGGGTCAGAGAGAGGGAGATACAGAATCTGAAACAGGCTCCAGGCTCTGAGCTGTCAGCACAGAGCCCGACGCGGGGCTCGAACTCACGGACCGTGAGATCATGACCTGAGCCGAAGTCGGCCGCTTAACCGACTGAGCCACCCAGGCGCCCCCGATGATTTTTAAAACAATGACAACAGATGAGCTCATCTATGGAGTAAGTATAGGTAGAGAAGTGATCCAAGAACTGAGTTCTGGATGACTCCAGTATTTGGAGGTTGGCAAGATGAGGGGAAAGCAGGAAAGGAGACTGAGGGAGAGCAGTCAGGGAGGTAGGAGAAGAACCAACTGGGAAAACAGGCGTACCTCCTTGTATTGCACTTTTCTTTACTGTGCTTTGCAGATACAGCCTTTTTTTTTTTTTTTTTTTTTTACAAATTAAAGGTCCTTGGCAACCCTGTCTTGAGCACCATTTTATAGCTGATGGCATCAAGTCTTCTAACACCATTTTCCCAATAGTATTTGTTCTGTCACATGATGATCATTCTTGAAATATTCCAAACTTTTTCATTATTGTTGTATTTGTTACAGAGATCTGCGATCAGTGATCTATGATGTTACTATTCTCATTGTTTTGGGGTGCCACAAACCATGCCCATACAAGACAGTGAGCTTAATTGATAAGTCCTGTATGAGTTCTGACTACTCCATCAACCAGCCGTTCCCCCATGATTATCCCTCTCCTCCCTCCCTGTTCCCTGAGACACAACAATATCGAAACTAGGCCAGTTAATAATTCTGCAATGGCCTCTAAGTGTTCAAATGAAAAGGGGTCAATCAATAAGGCAAACTTCATTGTCATCTTATTTTAATAAATCACCGCAGCCACCTCAGCCTTCATCAACCACCACCCTGATCAGTCAGCAGTCATCAACATTGAGGCAAGACCCTCCACCAGCAAAAAAAATGACCATCACTGAAAGGTCAGATGATGGCCAGCATTTTTTTAGCAATAAAGTATTTTCTAAATTAAGATATGTACATTTTTTTAGACATAATGCTCACATTTAATAGACATGATATAATGTATATATAGTGTATATGTAATATGCACTAGGAAACCAAAATATTCATTTGACTAGTATTTTTTGGATATTTGCTTTATTGCAGTGGTCTGAAAATGCACCTGCAATATCTCTGATGTGTAACCGTAGTGTTCCAAAAGCCAAATGTCAGTTTTCAAGAAGAAAATAAGAACTATCTGTGTCCATTGCTGATTGTAAGCCAATTGAGATTTGCCATATAATTTAGCAATATGAAGGCTTTTGGTGAACTTGGCAAGGGCAGTGTGATAAAGTGGTGGGGGGGGGGGGAAGCCTCACTGGAGTGGATTCAAAGAGATTGTGATGATAGTCAACACCTAAGAGTTTACTGTAAAGGGAGTAGAGAAATGAAGTGATTGCTGGAGGCCAATGCAGGGTAAAGAGATTTTTGTATATATATTTTTCTAACATAGAAGGAATAACATTCATGGGATGAGGGAATGATTGTGCAAGAAAGAAGGAAATATTGGTGGAATGAAATTCTTGAAGAGGTAAGAGGGTGAGGAGAACTTATTTTTGCAATCCTTAGTTAAATACCAAGCCCCATGACCTTGAATAAACTCCAGACTACTGAAGAGTACTGAATAGAATTAGTTAAAAAAATCATTATAAAAGTGAACATTTACATCATACATCCTGTAACAATGATGGAAGTGCCTAATTCTCCTCACGGCTTTCAATGTCCATAAGGAGAAAGCACTTACTTTTTCAAGTGAACATTGTTCTGAAAAGTAACTAACCCCAAGATTAGCAAGCATGAATATACCATCCTTCTTTCTTTATCTTTAATCAAGGGGGCTCCGCATATTATCACTAAACTTTTATTTCTCAAATTTAGCTGTAGCATTTTGTAAGAAGTATATGATTTAGGATGAGGCAAAGATAAGTCTTTCAATAATTTCATAAAAACAAATAAGCCACGGAAAGAAAAATTTTGAAAGCCTCAAGTATCCAGCCTTTAGGATTCTGACTCAGATAGAGGACCCTCGCTGAGCTCAGAGCCATCTGGAACCAGACCTAAACTGTCTGGCTTAACCTGAATATCACTGTTCTCCACTTTTGCACTGTAGTCTTCTGAAAAGTTTCTGCACCTAGATGAATTCAAGTTAAATCGTACTATTTTCATCAGAAGAATTTTAAGTGGTAAACTTGTTTTGACGTCTGCTTCAGTGTAATCAACCATTACCCTGAATCAACTGTAGTCATGAAATTCATTTGTAAATCACGTGTTTTAGAACACATTTTCTGTTCTGTAGTTCTCAACCGGCCTAAACAAAACTCTTTCCCTAGGACTGATTAACTTCATGAAATATTGCACATAACAAACTATTCTATATGTCTTAATCACTGTGTAACAATAACTCTCTGGAATGTGTGCTCAGAGCTCCAAGTTGGAAGTGTCAGGAGTGGTGGGTGGCCCTACTGGTGACTGTACACCCTGTACCTTTTGTTTAGACAAATAATAATACAGGGTGAAATGTATTACATTCCCATATCTATGGACTCATATGTCAGGAAAATAAATTAATACGCCAGTGTGAAGAGAGATTAGGAAAGAAGAGCAATTTTATAAGTTGCTATTTCTTATTATTTTTTTTTTTTTACCAAACAGAAACAGCCCATAACTGGCCCACTGCTGACATTTGTCAGCACAAATGGAAGCCCTGGACCACAGCCCCAGTTAGCTCCATTTGCCACCCAAAGGGCCTCATATAAATGTATTTGGACCAACTAAGCCACAAGCTTAAGCTCTGTCCACACCTCTCCCTCCTGGCTAAAAGTTCCCACTTGACCATGCTGGGCACATGCCTGCTGCAGAGGTCAGCCCAGGGAGGACTGACCTGAGAAGAACTTTTATAGATCTGAGAGCAAGCTAGGGCTATATATGCAGGGAATTCCAAGGTTCAAGACTCCTAAAACGTAGTCCAGAAGGAGGAGCAGACTCCCTGGCTTCCAGAGAGGTGCAGCCAGAGAAGGGCCAGAGTGTGGCTCTCTAAAGCTTATGAGCAGGTAATGGCCAAGAATATATTTCTTCCAACTAAAGTATGACCGACCAAAAGGATAACAATTCCAGAGGACTAAACATGTGAGAAGAGGAAAGGAAAAGCACTGTAGCTCCATGAAATCCCACTCAGGTAGGGAGGGGGGGAGGGCGGGACTGAGCAGTAAGGGTTAGTTTTTACTTTGTGGTATCATCTAGCTGTTAGGTTTTTACCTCTTTTACAACAGGTTTGTCCTCTTGCTTCTATTTCTACGCTAGGCACCTAATATTTTTAACCAGGACTTTGCTCAAGCAAAAATCTTCTGTCTTACAGCCTACATGTAAATTTTTGTACCTAAGGAGAGCCCACAAAACTGCTTAGTATTATTTCAATGCTGGGGAGAAAATCTAGGAGGAGAACGGATTCATTCCCCCTCCTGAAGATTTCACTGCTCTTCTTTTACTTAGAATCAATAGGAAAAACAGTCATAATTAAAATCTAGGGATATTTATTCCAATGAATGAAATAGTGAGAAATCCAGATTTCAGCTATAATAGGAAATTTTGTTTTAATATTTATCTCCAACACTATTGCAGTGGTTTTTAAAAACATGAATGTAAATTTTTAATACTCCTCTCAGTAAGAGTGGTGCTCTTTACCTCCCCTTGAGAAGGGGAGTGACTGCTTTAACTGAAAGAAGACATTGAAAATGCCACTATTTAACTTTTGATGCTGAACCATAAAACGCTATGCAATTACTAACGTGTTTACCAGAACACTTGCTCTTGGAGCCTTGCACTGTCATGTAAGAAGTCAAGCTACAGTGAAGCCACCATTCTGGAGGAAGCCCAAGCCACGAGAAACAAACATGTGGCTCCCTGGTCTCCCTTACCAGCTGAGAGTAGTCTTCGAGTCAACACAACCTAGACTCCCAATGTAGGATTAAAAATGCCCCAAGGAAATTTCAGCACCCAGCCACTTGAGATTTGAGTCTTCCCAGTTGAATGTCCTAACATTACAGAGCAGAAACAAGCCACACTGTCTTCGCCTTGTCTAGATTCCCTGATCCACAGCAACTTTGAGGATAATGTTTTGCTTTCCACCACCACCATTTTTTTTTTTAATTTTTTTTTAACGTTTATTTTTGAGACAGAGAGAGACAGAGCATGAACGGGGGAGGGGCAGAGAGAGAGGCAGACACGGAATCGGAAGCAGGCTCCAGGCTCTGAGCCATCAGCCCAGAGCCCGACGCGGGGCTTGAACTCACCGGCCGCAAGATCGTGACCTGAGCTGAGGTCTGACGCTTAACCGACTGAGCCAACCAGGCGCCCGCACCACTAACGTTTTTGAATAGTTTGTTACATAAAAGTAGACAATCTCAATGCTGACAATGGCCTTTGTGTGTCCGTGTGTTCTGCATATGCATGAATATAGGTCACCTAACACAATAAGTAATTCAGCTATTTATAACTTGATCGTGTAGTCAAATGTAGGTGGAGTGGGATGGAAGGGACAAGAACACGTTAACACTAATATTGTGGGAGAAAGGAAATTTGTAAAGGAAAGAAGAAAAAAAAGAAACTTTTCCATTTTAGAATCATTACAAACAGCCCTTATTCGTCTATCAGGACTTCGTAAATCATCTTGTCTTAGAATATCAAGACAAAAAGAGAAAATATGCATGAATCCAGTTTGAAAATCCTATCTCTATAGTGACATTGTACTGTATTTTCACTTCGGAAATTTGTCATATTGGCCTTCAGAACCCAGGGGTTCTTTTGTCTCTAATAAATGAGTCATGAAACATAAAATTCAACACTTGCTTATATTTGGGGTTTCACTGACTTCAGAGGACTCATGCAAGAGCATTAAAATTTGGCTGCTACGGGGCGCCTGGGTGGCGCAGTCGGTTAAGCGTCCGACTTCAGCCAGGTCACGATCTTGCGGTCCGTGAGTCCGTGAGTTCGAGCCCCGCGTCAGGCTCTGGGCTGATGGCTCGGAGCCTGGAGCCTGTTTCCGATTCTGTGTCTCCCTCTCTCTCTGCCCCTCCCCCGCTCATGCTGTGTCTCTCTCTGTCCCAAAAATAAATAAAAAACGTTGAAAAAAAAAAATTAAAAAAAAAAAAATTTGGCTGCTATACCAATGCATTTTGGCAATCACATCATAGTATCTCATTATTACTCACATCAGAATGTTCTCACTATCTGGGAAATTTCACTGGAGAAATGGTTTCAACCAAACAGACCTGTGGTAGTTGAATGGGGCCGACTTAACACAGCTCCAAAATAAGCTTTGCCTAAGGCAGTTTGTAAATGTCTCCCAGTCCCAGGCATGCCTGTGTTTGTCCTCTTTTTCTTTTCTTTTTCTGATTTCTTCTTCCTCTTTTTTGTTTTTGAACGTGTTCTTAAGCATGTGTTTACTCAAGATTAGTCATATTTAATTTTGTTTTCCATGGTACACATGAGACAGATTGCTTTGATAAGACAATTATGAGGCAGTACTCTCTGTGTGTTTCTTTAAGAGTCATTTTTGTTTCCTAACTTTTTTTCAGAATGAATCATCTGAACACAATTGTCTGTTAAGGATTTTGGAATCCACCCTTATATATTAAATTTAAAAGTTGAAAACACATTATAATCCAGTAAGAATTTACTGATGCAAGACACTATACCAAAGCCTCGATAATATATTGTTTTCAAGTGTGGTTCTTCCTTCACAGTGTAGATTAGTAGCGTGGAGATTAATACTTCTAATCTTTTTTCTCCACAAGAATCTTCTGGCTCTGTGTGTGTAAGTGTGTGTGTGTGTGTGTGTGTGTGTGTGTGTGTGTGTGTTTCCCATTCTGCCATGTTTGTTTTAGGCATATTATCTTATGTTTGCTTTTAGAAAAGTTACGTTGCTTTCAAAAGTAAATGTGTCTTTGCCAGGCCAGTGTCTAAAGATGGCAATACATTCACTCTCTGAAATGAAGTTCCTTCTGAGAAGAGTATTTAACATTTATTGAGTCCTACTATGTGTGAATCACAATTCTAAGAGCTTGACATATGTTACAAACTTTACCCTCATTACACCATGAGTAGGAACTATATTTATGCTCATTTTTACAGAGGAGAAAACTGAAGCAGAGGGATTAAGTCACCTGACAAACATCACATTGCCAATAAGTGGCATGGCCAGGATTTGAACACAGGCACTCCAACTCCAAAGCTTACAATCTTAACAACTCTAAGACACTCTGTCATTGAATACTTTCAGTAACAGTACTACTAATATCAGCAATGACCATTTCTTACATGCCTTTTAGGTACTGCGCACACATTATGAAAACATTCTTCTTCCTTTTTTCACTTCATGTACTTTGCAAGAACTTCAGTTGCTCTTAAATTCTTCCAGGATTTTTCTGGAAGTTGTTAGGGGATGCGTCTGGTCTAGTTCCAGGCTCCTGTGGTGGTTTCTGATTTCCTCTTTCATCCCAGTTCATGGAGGCATATATCCTCTGATGCCAGTGTCCATATTGCAACCATTTACAGTACCCATCTAAAGATCATGATTTCTGAAATTCTCAATACTTCCCAGTCTCCATATTCAGTGATGGGTGAAACCGAGAAGGATTTTTCTTAGTGGTGTCTGCCCTTGTGTTGTGAAGCTCTGAATGACAGGGATAGAGGGAAATATGAATGACAGTAGTTCCTGTGCAGCACTAAGAATTACTCTACCCCTCATACTCTGGCCCACTGTCTATGAACCAAAGTTTGGGCTTCGACTCCCTTCTCCTCCTGAGTAAGCTGTATGGATCCACATGTGAAAAAGCGTATTTAGATCTTTAATGCCACCATAGACATAACTAGACAATATGTAGGTAAGTCCAATCTATCTATAAAACCATCTATTAGAGGTCCCTTATAGTAGAATGATTTTGGAGGGGGGTGCTATTCGTCAGTATCATCTTTTCTTAAAACCTCTACAAATAAAACTCAGGAGATAAAGCTTCCAACCCATAAGTTATAAGTCAACCTATTTATAACCCTCATCAACTAAAGTTTGAAAACATATTTATCCCAAGATATAGCAAAAGAAGACAATTGCCTTATATTCTAGAAACAACAAAATATCTCAATAATACTCATAATCACTTCTTCAATTTATATTTGTAAACAGATTTACAGTTTATATAAATATATTCAACAACCCTTTAGTGAATGTTTAGCTTGTGACTTTACTATGCTAGGAATTGGGAAAAAAACAGAGGTAGGATACACTGTCATTTGTGGACAATTAAAACAAATTATTTATGTATCAATGCATAATCCATAGTGGTAAGAAATACAAAAGGTTAAAAAATGTGCTTTGGTTTTCAACAGAAGAGGACAACATAATGAATACAATAAACACATAAATACATGAACTTTCATGACTTAAGACTGTGACTTTCCTCTATATTTCCTTCTGTCTATCCAGAAATGTGAATGTATATAATATGTGACATAAAAAAGAAGGGGTTGTTAAATCAGTGGAAAAGGGTAATCTGATCTATGAAATGGTATTGAGAGAACTAGTTAGCTAGTTCATTACTCTGTCAAATTATATGCCTTAGAAATGTGGCTGTAAGTTCTACGTAGGGAAAAGGCAGTAGAAGATGTGGGGATGGTTGTTTAATAGTTGTACCTGGAATAACTGGGAAAATAATATATTTATGGAAACCAGATATTAAGCTCTCTAAATAGATCCCAATATAGAGAATCCCTGCTCTCCATTGAAGTTCTGAGAAAGGACATATAAGGAAAAGATAGAAGCTAAAATAACTTTATTATTGATTGAAACCAAGTCCATGAATTTAATTTTATATTTGTCAGTCAAATAGGCTTGTTAATACTGGTCTCAAAACTAGGCAGACATAGTTGTGAGTAATTCTGAACTGGGATAGGTCTATAGGTCTATATGGTCTACAGGTCCAATAGGGGGGTGGCCTATACCCGGAGAAGCAGAGCAGAATACCTTAGTGGCCAGAATAACAGTCAGAAGGTGAAGAGTGCAGCAGAACAGTGCTTGCTTAGTTATTTTCCCCAAATTACCTAGTTTTATGACTTAACCTCAGCTTTAGAATCAGTAGAGGAGAGAGGCCTTGAATTAAATATCAGTACTCTTTTCACAGAAAGAAAACACAAAGAGGAGGAGATGCTTCCTACTAATACTCTTTCAGTATTTGTTCTCTTTATTCCTTTGGCTTAACCAATCAACTATGATCAACTAGGGATAATGTCATTTCTCTTGAATGATATTAGCAGTTTAAATTTTTTTTAAGGTTCATTTATTTATGAGAGAGAGACAGAGTGTGAACGAAGTAGGGGCAGAGACAGAGGGAGACACAGAATCTGAAACAAGCTCTAGGCTCTGAGCTGTCAGCACAGAGTCCAACAAGGGGCTTGCACTCATAAACCACGAGATCATGACCTGAGCTGAAGCTGGATGCTTAACCAACTGAGCCACCCAGGCACCCCAAGATTAGCAGTAATCAGGACAGTCCTGGTGACACCTTTCCAAAGCCACTCCTCCAATACCAGTCTATCCTTTGGGACTGCTGGTCAGTAGTTAGATTTTGGCCTTAGAAACCTGTGAAATTATCCAAACAGCACATTAATTAAGTCAACAGAAAGGCCATTCTATAATTTACTCCATATTCTATTTCTCAACCCAATTATGTCTATCCCTATTGATCATCATCAGATTATTAGAGATTCTGCAATGAAATTAAATGATATAATTAGGATAAAGCACAAAAAAAATTCTAAAAACTGCTAACAGCATAAAAATATCCCAAATTGGACTATATTCTCACTTCTTTTGTCAGATTCCTAAGAGAAGTTAAAGGTTAAACATTAAATCCCATTGCAACTCCAACTCCAAAGAAACAGAATTACCAAAATAAAATTTTCTTTCTTTTCTGAAATAGAAGTACATAATCCAGGGGCAACTGGGTGGCTCAAGACGGTTGAGTGTTAAACTTTCGTTCAGGTCATGATCTCACAGTCTGTGAGTTCGAGCCTCACGTTGGGCTCTGTGCTGACAGCTTGGAGCCTGGAGCCTGCTTCGGATTCTGTGTTTCCCTTTCTCTCAGCCTCTCCCCCACTCGTGCTTGTTCTCTCTCTCTCTTTCTCTCTCTCTCTCTCTCTTTCTCAAAAATAAATATTTAAAAAAATTCTTTTAATGTTTTTTTAAAATTTTTTAATGTTTTTATTTATTTTTGAGACAGAGAGAGACAGAGCATGAGCAGGGGAAGGGCAGAGAGAGAGGGAGACACAGAATCTGAAGCAGGCTTAAGGCTCTGAGCTGTCAGCATAGAGCCCAATGCTGGGCTCAAACTCACAGACCATGAGATCATGAGCTCATGAGCTGAAGTCAGACACTTAGCCTACTGAGCCACCCAGGCACCCCTTAATGTTTATTTTTGAGAGAGAGACAGGGCGTGAGTGGGGGAGAGGCAGAGAGAGAAGGAGGCACAGAATCTGAAGCAGGCTCCAGGCTGTGAGCTGTCAGCACAGAGCCCCACGTGGGGCTTGAACCCACAAACTATTAAAAAGAATAATAAAAATAAGAAGTTCATAATCCAAAGCCCAATTTCTCTCAACTTGGAATTCTCCTGAGTCACAGACAGATGGATTCTTAATAATTTAGTAGATTCTGGGGTTCTATTAGCAGTTGCAGCCTAAATTTTGTCATTAGAATGGACCTAATTCCTTCAGGGTCTCAGAAAATCTAACAAAAGTTTCTGATATGCAGCAGATTAAAAAGTTTGAAGAGTTAGTAACATACAAAATAATATCACGACCCTGCCACCATCTATACCATATTTAGAAAAAAAAAAAACTATTCAGCTCATCTGGTTAAGTGTCCGACTTCAGGTCAGGTCATGATCTCAGAGTTCGTGGGTTCAAGCCCCCCATCAAGCCCCGTGCTGACAGCTTGGAGCCTGGAGCCTCCTTGAGATTGTGTGTGTGTGTCTCTCTCTCTGCCCCTCCCTCACTCATGCTCTGTCTGTCTCTCTTTCAAAAAATAAATAAATAAATAAATAAACATTACATAATATTTAAAGTAAAAAAAAAGATAACATTAAAAAAAAGGGGGCACTTGGGTGGCTCAGTCGATTGGGCATCCAATTTTGGCTCAGGTCATGACCTCACAGCTTGTGGATTTGAGCCCCCCATCAGGCTCTGTGCTGACAGCTCAGAGCCTGGAGCCTGCTTCGTATTCTGTGTCCCTCTCTCGCTCTGCCCCTTACCCGCTCATGCTCTATCTCTCTCTCTCTCTTAAGAATAAATAAAACATTAAAAAAAAAAAAGAAAAAAAAAACTATTCCCTAAGGCAATTATTCCAGGCAATGTTGAGCTACTGAACCTCAATATTTAGTATTCATCAAGACCATAGCAGGAACTCAATGGTATTCAAGGAAAAGAGAAACTATTCCTCGTTTTAACTTTTCCAGGGTGCCAATTACTTTATGCCTGTTGCCCAGATACCATGTGAGGTTTTCAGGATTCTTCAGAGCAACAAAACCAATATATGTATGTATATATGTCTTTATATTCATACATACACATCCAACCATATATATATATGTGTGTGTGTGTATATATGTGTGTGTATATATATATATACACACACATTTATGTGGGAGAAAGTCTGGGTGATTGTAGGTATGTGAGTGTGTAAAGAGATTTTTTTTTAAGTTTATTATTGTTTTTTAGTAATATCTGCACCCAACGGGGGCTCAAACCCATGACCTTGCGATCAAGAGTTGCATGCTCTTCCAACTGAGCCAAGCAGGCGCCCCTGAAGAGATTTATTTCAAGAAATATGCTCACATGATTTTGGGGGCTGACTAGTCCAAGATCCATAGAGTGGGTTGGCAGACTGAAACTTAGGCAAGAGTTGATGTTGCAGTCCTGAGTCTGAAATCTGTAGGTGGCCTGGGGAACAGTAGGGTAAAGTTTCTATGTATAGTCTTGAGGGCAGAATTTTTTTTTTTGGGGGGGGGGGTGGGGAATCTAGCTTTTTGTTCTTAATGCTTTCAACTGATTGAATAAGGCCCACCTACATTGTGAAGATAATCTCCTTTACTTTAAGTCAACTGATTAGAAACATTAATCACATTCCAGAATACCTTCACTGTACCATCTAGACTAGTGTTTGATCAAACAACTGGGCAACATAGCCTAGCTATGTTGACACATAAAATTAACTATCACATCATGCCCTGTATACTTAAATTAAGCTGTGAACAAACTCCCAGAAAGATGTTGGTTTTGACACAAGATTTGGTATATTAGAGAGAGTTGAGTACATGAAGGAATCCTAAGCTTCCTCTTATTAAGTAAGTCAATAGCCAACATAAAATCATGCCATGGGAGGAGGGTAGCCCTGAGTTTGTGTTCAGTACCAGATGGGTCCAAAGTTAGCTTTTCTACAGCTCCTCTGTGGCCCTAAGCATGGAATAAAATTTGGGTTAGTGATTCTACTGTTGTCTACATCCTGCTAGAACCTGAGTTTTAGAATATCTGCTTTCTAGAAGCTGATTTCTATAATAACAAGGAATATAACTGCTTTGCAGTTTAGAAGCAACCAATACTGTTCTGCCAACCATTGACCAAAAAGCTTTAAAGGATCTTTCCTCTGTATGGAATGTTTGTCTCAGCTGCTTCAGTTGAGGACAAGCAGGGCCTGCTAAGAGGCCTCAGAGCCATACTTTATTAAGGCGCTATTGTTGGTGTTCTTGTGTATTTGTGCCTATAACTGAGTCTTTGAGTCTACTGAGACAAAGCAGAAAGTTCTGCTGTCATCTGCAAACTGTCTCACAGACCTCCATCCATTCTCTGAGGCTATCCATTTGGCTGCCTTTGGCTTGGATCCTCTTCTGGCTCTTACCGAGGCTGTTCTCAAGGAATATACCACCTTTGCCCAAGACCTGCTTGAAGAAAAAACAAAAAAACAAAAAAAAACCCACTCATTTAAGGTGAAATCCTACATAAGCTGCAGTTATCTCTAAGGCCACTATACCACATTATTGATACCAAGGTTACAGGGGTCAAAACTGGCCCAGTATAACCCTTATTAAAAAACATCAACGTTAAAAATCTTTCCCTTTATGCCAGAGATTAAGGACAGAAACAATGCCCTTTTCATTCCAAAAACCTCTCCTCATGAGTGTTTTATCTAATATTTTGTTATTTCATTTTTCAGTGTTCTCAATCCAAGCACAATTGGGTCCTTTACAGACCATTGAAGGCTACTCTTCTTGGCTCAGCTTCCGTACAATATTAAGAAACAAAATAAATGATTAAAGATGATGCAAGAATATTGCCATTATTATTGACAGAGGCCAAGCTGGAAAATATGACTTTAGGCCCTAGCCAAAGAGAAATACTAAACCACAGAGTTAGGCAGAATTTATCTTTAAAGAAAGAGTACATGCCCACTCCCAGAAGAGAGTAGCAATGAGCAAAACATGCCAGCCCTTCTCCCCAATTTACTAGTTAGATAAGACACTTCACCTCTGCAGGAGCACAATGAATAAGGGAGTGAATAGCAATTCAAAATTAAAACAACGAATCTCCTTTTGCTTTGAGGAAATCTCAGAAGTATCCTCATTATCATGGAGCAATCAATGATCATCTGTTCACATCCCCCCCTCCCACACCTGTCCCAGTCATTCATTTTTTATCATTTTGGGATTTTGGCCAGACCGGCCTGAGAAGGGGCTTCCTGGTGCTTAGCTACAAAGCCTGAGAATCATCATTGTTAGTGGGAATCATGCAGTTGGGAGGAGTTCGGCAATTAAGATATATCTTGGTTCCTAGCACTGCTAAATCCTTGGAAGGGTGCTATTTGAACCTAATTCTAACTGCATAAAGAAAAATGGATTTTGTGAAGAAAATATCTGCAGAAAAGGATATGGTTAATGAGCTCTATTGGAATAAAATAAAGGGTCAAATAGGTCTTCAGGGACCATCTGCCAAAAAGAACTCACAAAGACCTGAGGCATAAACTGTAAGCACTGTATGACATTCCTCAAATTGTTTTTGTTGTTATTCTTGTGAGCCCATTGTATTATCAATAAAAAAAGGCACAGACAAATTGGGTTTCAGGTATCGATTTGAGAAATTGCAGGTAAGTAGTAACAAAAACAATAAAGTGAGAATGTTTGGTACACTCTGCAGGCAGTTACTAGAGACAGATGACAAGGTATATAACAGATGGTGGCAATTTAAAAAATCTGTTATTAGATTGCCTTGATGAAGAATTACTTTGAAGATGATATTTCTCTATCTTCAGACTTTCCTCTAATTCTAAGCCTAAGACTAATTATGAACTATTATTATAAAAGAAAGAAGTAGTGAGAAAGGAGGGTCATGACTTTACTGTGGGTGAGGTAGGTAGAGATTTGTTTAGTAAATAGTTGTTTTCCTCTTCTATACGCAGTCTCCCAATTTTCTTTGGAATAGAAGTCATGTTTTCATCGTGGAAGTGTTAGTTAAGAAAATAACCTCAGTCCTCAAATGCTTTCAGTACATTTGTTCTATGACAGATTAGTTAAGGAAATAATTATTTCCACATATCTTTGGCAAATAAGAACAAATTCATAAAATGTCATGTGCATGATCATGTGAATCCGAGTTTACATATCTTAGTTATTTTCTTTCATAGTAGTTCAGAGCTGAAATTTGTTCATTTGAACATCTTAATTCTTAGCAGTGGTTGGCCTACCTTCTGTCTGAATGAAATTATTTTACAAATAAGAAAATAGATAAGCCTATGAATTAGAACAAGGCATACTCTTATTATACTAATCATTAGACTTTATTATTACCTGCCAAAACATAATGTGACTATGTATATTTAAAGCTGAAAATATTTTCTTGAATATCTTAGTTTTCTCAGAATTATTTGAATGGTTAGAGGTGGGGGTGTGGTATTATGGAGAGCCAGAAAAAATATTCTCGAACATTCTATTCTGGATATGTCTATGGAGGGAAAACATTTCTGGAGTTCTACCATAAAAGTATTCATTACAGAATGACTAGACTTGTTAAATTAAGCAATAAACCTTTTAGAGGAAGAGTAGAACATCTTAATGACCTGATATTAAGCAAATATTCTTACATAGGACATAACTATAAGGGAAAAAATGACAAATTAGATTATATCAAGATAATAATACCAAAAGATACCACTAAGAGACCAAAAGTTAAGTCACAGAATCAGGGAAGATATTTGAAGTACATATAATAAAGGAAATATAACCAGTATGTGTGTGTATATATATATATATATATATATATATATATGTACATATACACACACACCTATATACATCTATGTGTAAACATACTCAACACACATACACACACTCATAAATATAATAGACACACAGTATCTTTCAAATCAATTTTATTTATTTATTTAGTTTCAAGTTTTTATTTAAATGGTAGTTAGTTAACATAGAGTGTAATATTAATTTCAGGAGTAGAATTTAGTGATTCATCACTTATATGCAACACTCAAGTGCTCATCACAAGTGCCCTCCTTAATACCTATGACCAATGAGCACATCCCCTGCCCAACTTCCCTCCAGCAACCCTCAGTTTGTTCTGTATATTAAAGGTCTGTTTCTTGGTTTGTCCCTCTCTCTCTCTTCTCTTTTTCTTTCCCCTAGTTTCATCTGTTTTTTTTTTCTTAAATTCCACATATGAGTGAAATCATATGGTATTTGTCTTTCTCTGATTGACTTATTTTGATTAGCATAATACACTCTGTCTTTAGACAGTCAAGACATTGAAAATAAGTAAAAGATTTGAGCATGCATTTCACAAAAAAAAGGATATTAAAATGACCAGTTAACATAAAAAGTTACTCAACTTCACTAGTCAATAGGGAAGTGTAAATTATAACCACGGCGTGATACAAACTCACCAAAATGACTAAAATGAAAATTACATAAAATAAGTCATGGGGAGAATGTGGGACTGAACACCAGTAATGTAATTGAAAATTAGTATAACTACTTTAGAAAAATCTATGTGGTATTTTTTAAACCTGTGAATATCATATTTAACTCTTAGGTTAAATTTAAGGAAAATACACCAAAAATATGTCTGCCAAAAATATGAACAAGAATGTTCATAGCAGTAGTATTTGTAAAACCAAACAGGAAACTCTTTCAATGCCATCAAGAGTACATAAATATTGGTATATTTCCACAATGAAATGTTATATAGTAATGAAAATAAAAAAAAAAACAAACTACTAGTACAAGCAACATGGATAAATCCTCCAATTATAATATTGAGTGAAAATAATCAGAAAGCCAAAGAATCTATCCGTATCATTCCAATAGTATAAATTTCAAAAAAAGCAAACCTAACCCGTGGTGTTGGAACTCGGGATTGCAGTGTCATTGTGAGGAATACTGACCGGAAAGGGGTCTAATGGAGGGGAAGGTCGCTATGCTGTTCTTCTGTTTCTTGAGTTGTGGATCTAGTTACCCAGATGTGTTTACTTGGGCATATTTATCCGGATACTTAGGATTTGTACATTCTTCTGAATGCATGTTATGCTTCACAAAATGTAAAACTGTATTGACAGCTGAAAATTCACATATTGCCATAGAACTTCTGTAACACTAAACACTATGCCTTCCCTAGTAGGCTGCATTGAGCTTTATTTTATATCTATTTACTTTATGTCTATTTGTTATGTATTCCTGCCTTTTTCTGATTTACTTTCCTTGGGTATTGGCTTTGTTGTAGAAATCCAGTGTACTTCAAGTATAAGACCTCAAAATATGTCCATAAGGACAATTCAGGCAAAACAATGCAAGAACGGAGTTTTCACACATAACAATCTGTTTAGAAATTTAGCTTTTAACCAATGGAAGGAATAACATTCATGAAATAAGCAAAAATGTTAATGAAATGGAATTTGCACCAATTATTTAAGCTAGTGAATAGGTCACACATTGAGCAAACTGTCCTGGAAAAGTTACTAATTTCTTTTATTTTGAAACAGTGCACATTTGGCTAAAGGTCCAAGGTAGAGCTGTCTAATTCACTAAAATTCCTTCCTCCTTTCCAATTATTTTAAACCACTGGTTTTAAGTTTTATTTGCTGAATTTTTTGCATTTCCAAATAGGAATCCAGTCAGTACAAAAGAGTATCTTGATAGCTGTTATCTTTCTCTTTCTCTCTCTCTCTCTTTCTCTCTCTCTCTATCATCTATCATCTATCATCTGTTTATCATCTATCATTCCTGTCTCTATCATCTAATCTATCCATTTATTATCTATTTATATATTATCTATCTATATCTATCATCTATCATCTCTCTTCTATCTTTCATTTATCACTATATCTTTATGCATCATCTATCTATATCTCTCTATATCTATTATCTATCTATTTATCTATTATCTATCTATCTATCCATCTCCATATATACTTATCATCTTTCCATCTGGTATTTACTTGGAAAACACGAATAGCTCTTCATCACTTGGAAATAGCAATAGGTAATATGGCCATTGGTTTACCTTTGACGTTTACATAAAATGTATAATCTGAAACCACTAATCAGGCTTAGAATCTCTAAGGAGAACCACAAGAATTTTACTTTCTTTACAAATGCTTGAATTTCAGTATGCTCAAGAATTTTGGTACTCCTGCTCAATAGCCTAGAAGAAAAGAAGAGATATAGAGGGTACAAGTTGCAAGGAAATATTTTGTCCTTTCTCCTCCTTCTCCTCCCCTATTCAAATTTGCACGAGAAGTTTCTCCACAAGATTTATGACAGCTTGTTTTCTTCCTCCCTGAATAGGAGAGAACAGGACAGGGTACGGTCAGTCCTCATCTTATGAATAGACTGCATTACAAAAACTATCATATTAGTTATGTATTTGGACTGTTAGTGAGCTTTTAAATCAACACTCAAAGCACACAGTAATTTAGTTGAACTTGAGCTATGCTGATGCCATCTTTTTAAAAATGATAAACAAATGCCAATTATACCATAGTTTATCAGAGAAAAACATTCACAAATCTAACCTTGCACGGGTTTGCAGGCGGTGTCCCTGCAGCAGTAGGTCTCTGAAAGTGGACAGAGCTTGGAACATTTACATTGTAAGCTCGGACATCTTTACCTGAATACATTTATGTTAGTGCTTTGAGAGGTCATCTCATATCTAATACCTGAAGGAGATTATTTATATATAATTCTATGTAGTGTCATATAATTGTTGAGAATGACATTTTGGAGTAAACCAGACTTAGATCTATTCCTAATTTAAAGTTTCAGGTTTCTCACTGTATTTTCTTCCAGTTTTATTAAGAAATATTTGACATGCATCCTTGTATAAGTTTAAGGCATACAGCATGTTGGTTTGATTTACATACAGTGTGAAATGATTGCAGTGGGTTTAGCTAAGATCCATACTCTCATAAAAAGAAAAGAAGAAGATAAGAAAGGAGAAAAAAAAGGAGGAAACATCTCCTTTGATGAGAATTCTTAAGGTATACTTATACTTTTTTTTTTGACAACTTCCCTATTTATCACACAGCAGTGTTAGACATAGTTTTCATGCTGCACATTACATCTCTAGCACTTCATTATCTTATAACTAGAAGGTTGCACCTTTGACCACCTTCCTATAATTCCCTTTTTTTTTTTTTTTTTTTAATTTTTTTTTTTCAACGTTTTTTATTTATTTTTGGGACAGAGAGAGACAGAGCATGAACGGGGGAGGGGCAGAGAGAGAGGGAAACACAGAATCGGAAACAGGCTCCAGGCTCCGAGCCATCAGCCCAGAGCCTGACGCGGGGCTCGAACTCACGGACCGCGAGATCATGGCCTGACGCGGGGCTCGAACTCACGGACCGCGAGATCATGACCTGGCTGAAGTCGGACGCTTAACCGACTGCGCCACCCAGGCGCCCCTATAATTCCCTTTTCCACTACTCTTTGTCTCTGGTAGCCACCGTCTCATCTCTTCTGAGTCCCCCCCCCCCCACTTAGATTCTTTTTTCTTTTTTAATATGAAATTTATTGTCAAATTAGTTTCATACAATACCCAGTGTTCATCCCAACAGGTGCCCTCCTCAATGCCCATCACCCACTTTCCCCTCCTCCCACCCCCCATCAGCCCTCAGTTTATTCTCAGTTTTTAAGAGTCTCTTATGATTTGGCTCCCTTCCTCTCTTTTTTTTCCTTCCCTTCCCTCATGGTCTTCTGTTAAATTTCTCATGATCCACATAAGAGTGAAAACATGGTATATGGCTTATTTCCCTTAGATTCTTCATATAAATGAGATCACACAGTATTTGTCTTCTCTGTCTGACTTATTTCACTTAGCACAATGCCTTCAAGGTCCATCCATATTGCTACAAGTGGTAAGATTTCCTTATATTTTCTTGTTGAATAATATCCCATTATCTATATATATATCTCTATATCCATATCTCTATCTATCATCTATCTGTTGCATTTTTTAATTCGTTCATCTGTTGATGGACACAGCGTTTTTCCATGTATTGCCTATTGTAAATAATTCTCTCCTATGCTTTCTATGTTTTGGTTATTGTAAATATTGTAAAAAAATGTTTATTTTATATACATGTACTATCACCTCTTTATCCGTTCATCTATCAATGGACACTTAGGTCATTCCCACATTTTGGCTATTGTAAATAATGCTGCTTAGAATATGGGGTGCAGATATTTTTTCAGGTGAGTTTTTCTTACCTTTGGATATACTCCCAGAAGTGGAATTCCTGGATCATATAGTAGTTCAATTTTAATTAAAAATTTTTTTAACTACTTTAATTTGTGAGAGAGATAAAGAGGGAATGAACAGGGGAGGACTAGAGAGAGAGGGAGAGAGAGAATACCAAACAAAGACTCTGAATTGTCTATGCAGAGCCTGATGTGGGGTTTGATTTCACGAACCGTGAGATCATGATCCGAGTCGAAATCAAGAGTTGAACACGTAACCAACTTAGCCACCCAGGCACCCCTCTATTTTTAAGTTTTTGAGGATTTTCCATACTGTTTTTTGTAATGGTTTTTTACCAGTTTGCAATCTCACCAACAGTGCATAAAGTTTCCCTTTTCTCCACATCAACACCAGAGTTTGTTATCTCATGTCTTTTTGATAACAGCCATTCTAACAGACATGAGGTGATCCCTCATTCTTGTTTTAATTTCCATTTCCTTAATGACTAGTGATGTTAAGTAAATTTTCATGTACCTATTGACATTTTGCATATCTTCTTTGGATAAATGTCTATTCAGGTGCTTTACCCATTTGTTATTTGCATTATTTGGTCTTTGTTTGTCTTTGCTATTGAATTATATGAGGTCTATATATGTTTTGGATATTCATCCTTTATTTGAAAAGTGGTTTGCAAATATTTTTTCCCATTCTGTAGGTTGTCTGTTCACTTTATTATTTCTTTTGTTGTTCAGAAGTTTCTAGTGTGATGTATATCCATTTATTTATTTTTTTATTTTGTTGCTTGTGCTTTAGGTGTCATGGTCAAAAAATAATTACCAAGACACATGTCAAGGAGTTTGTTCTTTTCTTCTAGGAGTTTCATGGTTTCAGTTCTTAATGGAAGATTTAATTTATTTCAGGTTAATTTTGTGAGTGGTGTAAACGTGGGTCCAGTTTTATTCTTTTACATGTGAATATCTAATTATCTCAGCACCATTTATTGAAGAGACTGCCTTTTGTCCATTGACTATATTTGGCTCCTATGTCAAATATTAGTTGACCATATGTGCTTGGGCTTATTTCTGGGCTGACAATTCTGTTCCATTGCTCTCCTTGTCTGCTTCAATGCCAATATCATATTGTTTTTGTTTGTTTGCTTTAAGTGTTTTGTAAGATTTTCTTTTATTTAAAAGATTATTCACAAAATGCCATACCCATAGATTTACTTTCTGACATACAGCTGAATGTGGAATTCCATTCTTACATTTAAAAGTCAGCTGGATTGCACAGTTTAGATGAATTTGTTTTGTTCTTAAGCTTTCCACATTGAAGATGTAAGTAGTCATCTGAAAGCATCAGGTTTGATTACAACCACATAATACATGTCTTTCTTAAGTATTGGTGTTACACAAATGGTTCTTATTTTGGAAGGAGAGGTGGCAGGTAAAGGAGGGAAAGGAGAGAGAGTTCATAGTTGCTGAGACCTCGGGACAGAGACACAGTGAGAGAAGCCAATGATGTCAGCTAGTGAGGACAACTCCCTAAGCACACTGCTAAGTAGGCTAGGGGACCTTGTAGCACCCCCTTCCCCTCCCACTGGCTGGTCTCTTCCACTGGCTCTAGTTGCTGGCTGGCCCTGAACTACTCTCAATTGGAAGGACCGGGACTCGGTGCAGGACCCAGGTTGTTCACACACAGGCGTTGGAGCTCAGAAGCAACGGCCCAGGCCCTGGCCCTGGGTATGTGCCAAACACAGTGTGTGGGAACAGGCAACTGTGTCCTAAGGAGGAGACCTGGTGACTTATAGCCTCTGAAGGCTCTTGACAGCTCTGCAGAGTAAAATCCTCAATTCATCAAGTGAAACAGTAAAGTGCCAGATTTTAGGCCCATTTTCATTATAAAATTCAGGGAGGATGGTAAGCACAGCATCTCACTGTTACGCCAAGGAACAGACAGATAAATGCAAGGCAGAGACAGGGACACACACATGACAAAGGTCTGAGGAGCGCCTGTGTCCTCACTGCGAGCACAGCCTCTGTCATCCAGTCCACCTTTCCTGAATCCAAAGCCACTTTTATCTTGTTTTGTGTCTTCTGCAATGTCTGCATGAAGTGACTGATCACCCAACAATGCACCATCATATGTCAAGCCTTCATTATGGGAATCCACCTCATCAAATTCTACATAGCAGAATTTGTCTGTGTTTTTGTCTCTGACTAGCGGTACATTCCTTATGCTGAGATCCTTAAAGATAGCATCTGTGTCACCCTGAACTGTGTTAAAAGGTAGATTTCCTACATATGCTGTGTAGCGGGGCTCTGTGGGCATCTCCTTCTGGCTATGGGAACCATGGCCACAAGCACTGCCGCAGGACCCTCTGCCGTGCCAGAGCTGCTGTAGGACCTATCATGGTAGCTATCACCAGAGTCTGCCATTTGCCTTCTCCTCTGGGAGAGGAACAAGTATCATACTGTTTTGATGACTATAGCTTTATAGGATAGCTTGAATCAAGAGGAATGATATCTCCTGCCTTGTTCTTTCTCAAGGTTGCTTTGGCTATTTGGAATCTTTTGCAGTTTCATATAAATCTTATGAGTGCTTTTTCTGACATCTGTAAAAAATACCATTGGAATCTTGATAGAGATTGCATTGAATCTATAGGTGGCTTTTGGTAGTATTGACATTTTAACAATATTAATTCTTCTAATCTGTGAATATGGGATGTGTTTCCATTTATTTGTATCTTTGATTTTTTTTCATCAATGACATAGTTTTCAGCATAGATATCTTTCATCCTTCCTAGAAATTGAGACTAACTATTATTGTAATTACTGGAAAGAAAATTTTTCAATATCAGATGGACTTAAATTCTTGGCTTTCAACAAATAACAAGGAAGGAGACTTAATAAAGTTGTCATCCAATAGATTATTAACATTTTAATTTTTTTGATGATTTTTAATATTTGATTTTTGTCAGATAAATCAGAACAAATGGGATGTATATATATACACACACACTACAAATGTACATGCATATATGTGTGTGTTTGCATATACATATATATGTATATATCATGAGATTTATTGCAAAAAGTTGATTTGTATGATTGTAAGGCCTAGTTAGGCAAGTCTGAAATCTGTAAGGCAGACCTTCAGACTAGAAACTCTAAGGCAGGAATTGATATTGCACTTTTTAAGTGGAACTTCTGAATTACTTCTTCCTCAGGTATATCTCAGTTTATCAATGAGAAGCTCCTTTACATAAAATCAACTGATGGTAAAGAAGATATCCAGATGCCCAACAGACACATGAAACGATGCTCAATGTCACTGATCATCAGGGAAATACAAATCAAAGCCACACTGAGATACCACCTCACCCTGGTCAGAGTGGCTAAAATGAACAAATCAAGACTATAGATGCTGGCAAGGATGTGGAGAAAAGGGAACCCTCTTGCACTGTTGGTAGGGATGCAAACTGGTGCAGCCGCTCTGGAAAACAGTGTGGACGTTCCTCAAAAAACTAAAAATAGAACTACCCTATAACCCAGCAATAGCACAGCTAAGAATTTATCCAAGGGATACAGGAGTGCTGATGCATAGGGGGCACATGTACTCCAATGTTTATAGTAGTGCTTTCAACAATGGCTACATTGTGGAAAGAACCTAAATGTCCATCAACGGATGAATGGATAAAGAAGATGTGTTTTATACATACAATGGAATACTACTTGGCATTGAGAAAGAATGAAATCCTGCCATTTGTGGCAACATGGATGGAACTGGAGGGTATTATGCTAAGTGAAATAAGTCAGTCAGAGAAAGACAGATACCATATGTTTTCACTCATATGTGGAACTTGAGAAACTTAACAGAAGACCATGGGGGAAGGGAAGGGGAAAAAATAATTACAAATAGAGAGGGAGGTAGGCAAACCATGAGACTCTTAAATACAGAGAACAAACAGGGTTGATGGGGGGTGGAGAGAGGGGAAAGCGGGTGATGGGCATTGAGGAAGGGCACTTGTTGGGATGAGCACTGGGTGTTGTATGGAAGTCAATTTGACAATCAGTTACAAAAAATAAAAATAAAAAAAAATAAAAGGAGTCCTTATCCCACATAATGAAGATATTTCATTTTGGGACTTCACATAATCTGTGTTCTTTTTTTTTTTGTTTATTTATTTTTGAGAGAAAGAGAGGCAGACAGAGTGCAAGTGGGGAGGGGCAGAGAGAGAGAGAGAGAGGGAGACACAAAATCTGAAGCAGGCTCCAGGCTGTCAGCACAGAGCCTGACAAGGAGCTTGAACCCCTGAACCGTGAGATCATGACCTGAGCTGAAGTCAGACACTCAACCGACTAAGCCACCCAGGTGCTCTGTCACATAATCTATGTTCTTTTGGGAATATTCTTTTGTAATAAAAATGTTATTTTCATTAAAAATTTCAAAAAATAGTCAATTGATGGTAGATATTAATCACATGTATAAAATACCTATTCAGCAACACCTATATTCATTTGATGAAATAGCTGGGTAGCGCAGGCCTATCTAAGTTGACGTATAAAACCGATCATCGCACATACCAACCTCAGTAAATTAATATATCGATATAGTGTTGTGTTAAGAAGGTGTCTGAGGCTACAGTTTAATTCAGCAGAGAAAAGTGCCTTAATCTATTAGTGCAATACATATATATGCTATGTTTGTTTAATTTGTGTTATTTAATGTGTATTGAAATAGATTGTGAATTTGCAAAAGAGAGGTTTACAAATAAACTTTATGGGATGAGTTCAAGTGACTCTAATGTCATCATGCAGAACATGGAGCTTGCACTAGGCATTGTGGAAGCACTAAAAGGTGAAAGCCAGTACTTGTCATCAAAGAACATAGCTTAATTTGTTGATAGGTAGGTAGCTCCAAAAGCATAATGGTGTTTTAGGAGAATACCTCTTTAGTTAGTAACTCAGATAAATTATCCAGGGGACAAATACTAGAAGACTCGGATGGAAGGAGAAGTTTCTTTGAGAGAGAGTGTGGCAAGAGAAATGTTTATTGAAATGAAATTAGTAAATAAACTTAAAAAAAAAGAGAGAAATAAAATTAGAATTGGGCTTTTAATCTAGGGAGGTGGAAATATGGCATCCTGGATGTTTGTGGGAGTGAGTTGGGAGGAGAAAGGCATGATGTGAACAAAAGCACTGGTGCAGAAACACAAAGAACATTCAGGCACTGATGAAAACAGTTTGATTATGGAAGCATGAGGCCAGGATAGCCATAGTTTTAGAGTTTTAGAATATGGAGGAAACACGAACTGATTAATTTTACAGAATGAGAAACTAAAATCTATTTCTTTTGTTTTCTAAAATTTAAGCATTTCACTAAAGGAAAATCCATGATTAAAACACAGTTCCCTTGGGAGTTTTTGTGGCTTTTTTCTGTTTATCAGTAATGGCAGTTTTATAATAGGCACCTACTCTGGACAAGTGCCAGTACTTGCTTTGAATGCCACAATGAAACAATATTTGTGGACACATTTGGTTTCTTGGAAAACGGTCTTTGATTGATTAGCAAGGGGCCAAGGATATGAAAGTAATCTCATCCTTGCCAGACATCTGCTATCACTATCCTTGAGGTATGTGCTTAGGTAAGAGAAAAATAGAATGAGATTATTCTAATTTTTTTTTGTTTGAAAATTATACGGATGATTGTTGAATAGGAAAAATAATGATAAAAGCATTATTTTAGGAAAATTAACTTGGTGGCAGTTTTTAAGTGATTTTAAAAGATATCAGGCACTTCTGAAATTGGAATTCTAGTAGGAGTGTTACTCTGTAGTGTGAAGCTTGAGTTGATGAGAGAGTGAACAGAGTTCTGGCATTTGGATCAGAGGCAACACCTGTAAGAAAAGTAAATGAAAATCTAAATTCGATTTGTTTCTCCACTCTATATCCAGTGCCTAATAAAATACCTGGGACATAGTTAAAGCTTACTTAATTTTTTAAAAATTAAAATCCAGGTACAGCAACTTATTTCCACAAAGGAAAACTAGGGAAAATAGAAACTATCCTATCCTGCTAGTGAAGGCAGTCAGTGTAGCCGATCTATTACCCAGATTAAAGACTAGTTCAGAAAGACACATTTTTTATTCAAAAATATACCATATAATCCAAAGCATGTATCACATTAACTGGTTAATAAAGATAATAAATCAAATAGATCTGTGATCGGCTTTACTTTTGTGTTGTTAAGCATATTCTAGAAAGCTGAAACTAGTTCACCATATCCCTAGGTATTCAAGATTAACTACTACTAAACATATTTCTAAGGAACATACAAAAATAATTTATAATACATATTATAATAAAACTATCAAAACAACTATTTCCAAAATCATATATATATATCACTCCCAGGAGATTTGCAGTTGCCATTAGATAAACAGTTTGCTGGGGCTAGGGAGGAGAGAAGTTACATGCCTGAGGCTCTATTCCCACTTCAGAGGCTGATGGCAGCCATTTGCCTATGAAGGCAAAACACCATCACCCAAATTACTGTAGCTGTCTCAGTCGTGGCTCAGCTCCAGAACTCTTCTCCAGAACAAATAAGACCCAGGACATTCTCACCAAGCATGAGTTTGGGAGGTTGGGCCTGGCATGCAATTTGTCACATGCCGATATTATCTGCAGATAAAAGATCTTGCTGCACACGGAGATATAGATAAGTACGTCTAAGGCAAAGCTGGAGTTGAGAAACAAATGTCCCAAGGAAGCATTTTATCAAAGAGCCCAAGCTGATGGGCATAGGTTTTGGATGGTACACAGAAGGGAAATGGGGTAAGAAGGGCATAGTGGAAATTCAGAACAGAGTCTCCCTTTGGTACCAGTTTGATAAATGCCACACACACACACCAAAAAAAAAAAAAAAAAAAAAATCACAAAATGAAGTAACTGAAATTCCTGAATGCTGCCCAGAGCATGGCAATAGACAATTCTCAGCCTTGCAGTAGAGACTGTTGAGGTTGGGGAGGACTTTGCACAGGAAGCAGGTTGCTGCCTCAGTCCAGGCTCTCAGAGCAGAGCTACAGTTCCCATGGAAGGGTCTTAGGGAGACCAGTATAGGCCTTTCACCTATGGAGACCCAGAAATTGGATCCTCATCAATTAAAAATTTGTATGCTTAGAAATTAGGTATAGGAACAACATTTCTGAAATCTGAACCACATCATCTGGGACATGAACTATGTTATCCAAATAGTGACACTGTGAGAAGATGATCTATGACCCAGGGAACAACTTGAAACCTGGAAGACAGCAATGGAACACAGTGTCCTGAGTCAAATTTTCAACAAAGGGAAGCTGGGGCAGAGCTAAAAAATATAGTTTCAGGGTGCAAATAGGACTTCTTGGACCATGTTAATAGGGAGGGGAACAGAATTCTCAGCCACAATATGTAGAGATTGAGTAGGATATGTACTTTGCAGTTCATACTAGTCTAGGAAAAGGCAGGAAGATCCTACAAAAAGGTAACAATTGGCCCTAACTTTAGGGAATTTGGAAGCTCAGAGTCAGGAGTGAAACTGAGACCTGATTAATGACGCTAAAAAAAAAAAAAAATCCATTTTAAAAGCACATTTTCTCCTTTATAAGTCCATTTGACTGCCCAAGTAAAGTCATAACTGCCCATTTTAACAAATTACAGCTCAGTTCTTCCTCCTTCAGATTGGCAGTGTAGGCTCTTTAAATCTCTGTGCGGAACTGAAGTGCAGTTCCAGACATTTCCTTCTTGTAAATGGCATCAAATTTCTCATTTTGGGCCACTGTGAAGTAATTCTTCCAGTCACCTGCAATCCCTAAAAATAAATAAGAAAACATGAAGGAGTAATATATTTCCAGTATGAGGGAAAAGCTAATGTATACTAAAAGGTTAGAAAAGAAAGACTTTCCTTGTATTTGAATACTTTAAAATGTCAGTTCTCTTTTATCGGTAATTCCTTCCATCTAAAAAGGTGGCTTATAACTAAACAGAACCTGAATTTTTTTGAAGTATAATTGACATCCAATATTAGACTCGTTTCAGCGTACAATATAGTGGTTCGACATTTCTATCCATTAAGAAATGATCAACATGATAAATGAAGTTATCATGTTATTACAATATAATTCACATTCCCTATGTTGTACTCTGCATCCCTGTGACTTATTTATTTCATAACCAGAAGTTTGTTCCTCTTAATCCCCTTCATTTATTTCGCCTATTCCCCCACTCCCCTCCCCTCTGGCAACCATCAGTTTGTTCTTTTATTTATGAGTCTGTTTCTGCTTTATTTTGTTTAATATTTATTTTTTTTAAATTTCACAATAAGTGAAATTGTATGGTATTTGTCTTTCTCTGTCTGACTTGTTGCACGTAGCATAATACCTTCTAGGTCCATCCATGTTGTTGCAAATGGCAAGATTTTATTTTATTTTTTATGGCAAGTAGAATTCCATTGTACGTATAAACCACATCTCCTTTATCCCTTCCTCTATTGCTGAACACTTACATTTCTTCTATATCTTAGCTATTGTAAATAATGGTGAAATGAACATAGGGGTGCATATATCTTCTCAAATATATGGTGGTTATATTTTTAATTTTTTTAAAAAAAATTTGTTTTAACGTTTATTTATTTTTGAGACAGAGAGAGACACAGCATGAACGGGGGAGGGGCAGAGAGAGAGGGAGACACAGAATCGGAAGCAGGCTCCAGGCTCCGAGCCATCAGCCCAGAGCCTGACGCGGGGCTCGAACTCGCGAACTGCGAGATCGTGACCTGAGCTGAAGTCGGACGCTCAACCGACTGAGCCACCCAGGCACCCATTTAATTTTATTTTTAATTTTAACCTCCACACTGTTTTCTGCAGTGGCTACAATTTACATCCCAACAACAGTGTACAAGGTGTTCCCTTTTTTCCACATCCTCTCAGCACTTGTTATTTCTTGTCTTTTTGATACTAGCCATTCCAACAAGTGTAAGGTGATATCTCATTGTGGTTTTGATTGACTTTTAAAGAATCATTCTGAAACTGATTAATTTTCTTGTCAAAATTTACAGGCTGTACAATAGTTTCCTGAACGAGATTCTTTTAGTGTTTCTGTTTGTCATGGGTCATAAGGTTACTACTGGGCATTGGATCAATGGTCAGGGCAGATTTTATCTCATGAATTAGTTTTGGAAACTATACAAAGGACTGGTCATCAGCAAAAACAATCCATGAACTAGAAAGTTGATAAGTATAATTTCCCATGAATTTATAAATGAAGATGGCATGACACCTGGAGGATCCCTGCTTTCCTGAGTTCATTAGACTTCTACTGTATTTGAAGTTTAGATGAAAAGAATAGCATTTAAAATCAAATATATAACATCTCTGAACCATTTTTACAAAACTTTTGGGATACAAATTTACATTTATTTCTTATACTTGGATGCTTGTAAATACTTATTTGGAAAATAAATTAATTTTTAAATTTTTTTTAAAAGTTTAACGTTTTTGAGAGACAGAGAAAGAGCATGAGCAGGGGAGGGGTAGAGACAGAGGGGGTCACATATTCTGAAGCAGGCTCCAGGCTCCAAGCTGTCAGCACAGAGCCTGACGCCGGGCTTGAACTCACAAACTGTGAGATCATGACATGAGCTGGAGTCAGACGCTTAATCGACTGAGTCACCCAGGCGCCCCCCAAAATAAATAAATTTTTAATGTACTACAAAATGTGCTTGGAGACAAACATCTACTTTTGCTATTTTATAAAATATGAAGTATGTCCTATTGAATTGCAAGCTACATTAACTCATGATGACTTGATGAAGATTTCAAATCCTTTTATTGAAAAACATCCCCGTAAACAAGGTTTTTCCCTGGTTATTATACTTTGTGTTCTATGTTCACTCACTATGCTCTCTAGGGTTAAGAGCTCTTTGAAATGCAAGAGTAGTGTATATTTGGAACAGTACATCTATAAAGATGCCATTAAAAATAAAAAGCACGGATTAAACAATAAAGAGTTATATATAAAGTATTCCAATGATCTTGTATTTTGAGTATTAATTATATAATATACATAAACACATTTGCTTCACAAGAGTAAGGGAAGTATAAATTTTTTTGACAACATAAATGCTGGTCAAAGCCCAGATTTTTCTGTTTTATTGCGATTGGGGACATAAGCATGAACATTGTAGATCATCTATCCTCTCCGTACTACTTTTACTATTGTGTAACTAAATTATGACCTTGACTTAGACAACATGGCATCCTTCAAGACTGAGTGCGCCTGGCCCTTTGTTTATACATCAATCTGAACCCTGTTTAACATCCATTTACATGCATGCCTCTTGCATTGCATTATAAGCCTCTTAAAGCAGATGCATGTGTCATTCATCCAAGCATGTTCTAGAGAATACATGCTGCATTCAGGTGTTCATGAAGAGTGTTTCCTATACGCAAATTAATGAATAAATAAGGATTCTTTAAGTGTCTCTTGAGTGCATGAATGAATAAGTGGATAAACTATTTAGACTAATAAGACTTGTTACTTTTTAATGTATTATTTATGGTCAGAAAAAACATTCCAAATGTTTACATGTCATTTACCATAATCCTCCACCAAAATTTATGACACAGAGCTTGTTACTTTCTCCATATTTTCAGTGATATAGCCAGACCTTTGGCAGATTGATTCAATGTATTCAAAGTCATAGATTCAGGGAGTGGAATAACCTGGATAAACACCAGATCAATCTGCCCTCAGAGAATATGTTTTTTTTTTTTGTTTTTTTTTTTACCACTTCCAGAGAAGATGTAAAGACTGACTCTCCCATTAGACCAGCATGCACTCTTTTCTGTTTGAAGGTGGAGAAACACAGAATCCAGTTATGGAACATATTTCATCTACCTCAATACTCTAATGAGATATCATGAGGTCGTACCAATTTTCATATGGCTGGGAATAAAACTCTCTCTTGGAAGTTACATTCAGATAATCTGACAAAATGACAATTTGCCTTATTTAGTAAAGGAGCATTCTTTTCGGATTTTTTTTTTCCTTTCTGCCAGCAAAATGTGTGTATGTGTGCATGAGTCTTTGTTTAGACACCACTTACAATGAAAATTTTACTTTCTAGAGGTTAGGTTTGAAAAGTTAAATGTAATGCTTTTGAAAATAAAAAATAATTTGAAAACACCAACACTATTTGCTATTTTAATAACTAATAGAGAAAAATGTTTTAGAAAACAATTTAACCATGTAAGTCTTTGAAAATCAAGGGTTTTCAGCCACATGTTCATATGCACAGTACATTTTAGGGTTGTGTTTACTTCCTAGCACACTAACTGTAATTTTACCCCTTTCCCTCCCACTTCAATAAAGAATATTGAAAATAGAAGGTGACGTTATTAGGTGGATAACTTCTCAAATTTGTTTGTTAATAATTTGTTAAATGCATTATTTTTATCACTAATAAAACATCTTTTGACACAAATCCTGTACAAGAAGCCACAAGCTAAAAGATTTGCTTCAGTGGAATCAATAGTGAATGCCATATTCCTCTCTTGTCATCTTTTTAATTTAAATTTAGATTCCATGTTTCCTATAATTCAGATGGTATTTTTAGGGAACAGAATCTTCCCATAGGGTAAAAAAAAGTCCTTTCTCCTGGTGAATCCTTAACAAAGTGACCTCCGTTTTCTAAGTGATATGGGGTAGATGGTTCTGTATTGAGTGACGTTAACCAATTACTGAGGAAGAGAGGGAGGCCTATGCCTATTTAGGTAAAGATTCAAGATTTAAGAATAAAAATTTTGGAATGACTCACATGAGAACTGACAAAACTAGTCCCATTTAGTAGCAGAGTAAATAGGAGAAGAAATACGCATCAAATACCCAAGGTATTCAGATAACAGGTTTATAAGCATTATTTCCTCTGGTAATTTCTAATCTAGTTCAGCAACTTTTTGTGGCAGGTATTTTTAATGTCCTTATATTACAGATAAAGAAATTGGTGCCCAAACTGGCTAAGTAACTTGTTAGAGATCACAAAGTTAATCCTCATTTCAGAGTAATTCATAAGAAAGTGAAAAGGGAAATTAAATTCAGCAAAATACTTACCTTTACGCATAAAAGAGGATTTGCTGTGATCCATCACTGTACTTGGTATATGTGTGTAATTCACCAGAGGGTTGTCTTTCATCATTTCAAATGAGGTGTGATGGATGATCTTATCCAAGACCTCATCATTCAAATTCTTCTCTAGAAATCTTATAATCTTCTTGACTTCCTGCTTTGGATCCTATCAGTGGGTAAAGAGAGACATACCCAAGAAAATGGTAAACACATCATTAACATAATGTGAAAACTGTAATATTTATAATTTGTTTTCTTAAGTCTTGGTTCTGAATATTCAATCCACATTTTGTTGGGTCATCAATGTTTTTTAAAATTAATCATGAAAATGAAAAAATCAATAATTTATGTTTGGGAAAAATAGGCTAGAAATATTTTGTTTATTCTAAATTTCATATTGTATTAGTTTATATCAAAAGTAAAATAAGAACAAAGCTTGGCTAAATAGTAACAATATATGGAGGAAAAAAAGCAGCTATTTTAAGTCAAGTTGTAATCAGATTTGAACAGTGAAAGTTTAGGGACCCAGTATTATTTTTTTATTCTTCCTGGCTTTATTTATTTGTTCGTAATCGAAATTCCTTTCTTTTTTTTAATTTTTATTTAAAAAAATTTTTAAATGTTTATTTATTTTTGAGAGAGAGAGTGAGCTGGGGAGGGGCAGAGAGAAAGGGAGACAGAATCTGAAGCAGGCTACAGGCTGTGAGCTGTCAGCACAGAGCCTGACAGGGGGCTCGAACCCGTAAAATGTGAGATCATGACCTGAGCCGAAGTCCGACTCTTGACTGAGCCACCCAGGCACCCCATCCTTTCTTGTTTTTAATAACAATATTTAAAAACAAAAATAATAAATTCATGAACAACTTCAAGTATGTTTGCCTTAGAGTCTTTATACCTTCAACCTTGCTTGGATATAAACTATCAAAAATAAACTCCCATGAAAGCGCAAAGATATCAAAACTTAAGTTATTCATGAATAATTGAGGATAAAAAGAACAAAATTTGATAAACGGATCACTTTCCGGATTCTAATGACATAAACTTAATATTTGTAAATTTAAGGAAGCTAAACTAAACTCTATATGGGTATGTCTAGAAATACTTTGAGAAGGTGATAGCTAAGCTGAGTTGAAAAAGGGAGTCAGAATTTACCATGATGTGTGGTCTGCTGAGGTGTTGGAGAGTGCATTTCCAGTAGAGAAAACAGTCAAAACTTTTGGGGGTATAGGGTCTCATAATATGTTGAAGGAAGAAAAAAAAGGAAAGAGGTTGAAGTTTGGTCTGAGTTGTTCATAGGAGTGAGAGAGGGCTTTAAAACTGGAAAGATAAATTGGGGTAAAACTGAGAAAGTCCTTGGATGTCCTGCTGAAGGATTTGTACTTTATCTCTTATGCAGGGAAGCAACAGCATTTAATAATATGTCATTAACTGTATGTGTGTTCATGTACACACATACGTACATTTTGGCAGGGAGTTCCCTACAAGGGAAGGTCTGCCAATGTCTTATATGTCAGACAATGAGAGCAGAAAGAGATGACTAATTAAGGGATGCTTGGAAGAAGTAAAAGGTCAGAAATGATGATAATGGAAACAGGGCCAAAGAAAAGTTAATAGTGGTGCTAGGAAAACCACAGATGGACAGACAAATAGAAAACAGTTTCTATTAGGGATTCAAAGTGTTTGGAGAATAATCTGGCCACTGCCTAAATATCAATGAGCATGTTAATTTATAGCGCAGTACAAGTGAAAGCGGGGAGCTGGCTCCTACAGAATCTCCTTCTGCTGTATTACTCTTTCACCTCATTGGTTAAGAATTTATGCAGATGCTCATAAACCTGATGTAAATTACTGGACCTGTCTCTGAATTTTATTACTGATATGCAATTATAATTTTGTTCTATTGTTGATAGAATAAACTTCATATAATATTGTCTAAAAATGACTGGTATGACAGGAGAAAAAGATCATCTATTAGCACTATGATTGTAGCACGTTTGAGTGGAATTAAAAATATGCTTATATTCATATAAGACATAAGATATGCTTATAAAGCTGATTGGGTCGGACCATAAATCAGTATGAACAAGTGGGTTTGAATAACACATTTTAGCTAAATAAGGAGATACATGGTTGACACAAAAATGTCATGTAGAGGACAACATGCTGTCAGACTCAGAATTTGGATACCAGCCCGGCCCAGAAAATGTACTTCCCCATCCCTATGGAGATAAAGGACTATATTCAGAAGCTAAAATTGATCCTTTCATAAAGTTATTAAGGGCTATGCTGGGTCTAGGAAGTGAAGAAACATAGAACAGAAGGACAATTTTCTCTCTTATGAATTCATGACTTAACTCTGGCTAATCAAACATTCATGGGATAGTGTCACTTTTTAAAAGTGTTCTCATAATACCACTTCAGTTTCACAGCTGCATATTACCAGCAAATTGAAATAAATTGCCTCAAGCCCTGTGTAAGTGGACAATAGTAAAGCTTAGACCATGAATTCTCTATGGGCTGCAAACAGATGTGATGGAAGATGGGAGCCTGGGCAGAGCAGAAAAATTCAAAGGACTCTTTTGGTTAAAATGTGAGAAGTACCCTGAGGCATTTTCAGAAATACTTGGATCAAGGGAAATTTTACATGAGGCAGGATTTCTGTTATAACAAGTAAAATTGGTGTCTCTAAAAAGCTTGTTATTACTGCTCATTCATTTATTTATTCATTCAAATAATCAATTATCCATACAAGTTATCCTATGAGTCCCTCCGTATATGTAAGGTGCTATATTATGTACTGTGAATGCAGCCATGAAAATGATAGCTATTGTACCTTCCATTATGAATCTGAAAGGCTAAAATGTATTCTCATTTTTATGTCCAGGCTTTTCAAATAGAGAAACTTGGTTTCCACATATTTCTCGTGTGTGTGTGTGTGTGTGCGCGTGTGTGTGTGTGTGTGTTTGCCTAATTTAAGTAAAATAGCCTCAGAGTAGGGCTGGAACTATGCAGTATTTGAAGTAATAGTAGTTCATACAGGAGACTACATGAATGCTTATGACTCTCCAAACTAAGAGGGATATAGTAAGAGAGTAAAGGAGAGGGGTACATTTCAGAGTTATAATAGATAGGTCATATGAACCAATGAGATGCTCACAATAGAGTGGAACCATATCCACTATATGGAAGCCAATGAAGACAATATATTTTCAAACTTGAAAATTAATGGACAAATGACATCGTTAACCAAAGAGAGAATAAAAGGAGAAAAGGCTTACGCGTTGGAGAGAGAGAGAAGCAAAATGAGTTTAGTTTTGAATGTGTTAAATTTGAGGGTCATTTTAATTAAAGCATGCATCTGAATTAGGGTGGAAGTTAAAATGGGGTTTTGGGGGATCATTAGCACATAAATAGTTTTGGCAACAGTGGGCATGGGTATGATCACGAAAATGTAGCAAGCAGCTTAAAAAACAAAACAAAACAAAACAAAACTAAGTGATAGAGATCCACAGGAAAACCAGAAGAGTATGATAACTTGTTAAATGTAGGAAAGAATTTCAAAAAGAAAAGGTGCTCAAAATAAACAATGGTGAAAAAGTATGAGAAGATAAAAATGTCATGGATTCACCACTAGAAGTCACTAATGATCTTAGAAAGATTTGAGTAAGCAGGCATGGAGAAGAGGCAAAATAATCGTAACGTTTTTTTAGTCCATAGATTAAGTTGAAAATATATATTACCCCTTGGCCCCAACCCTTTGGATGTAGTGGGGGAATTATCCAGAATGAATTTCTATTTACCTCTTTCATATCTTCATAGTGCAAGAAAAGTATTGGGTGTTCTTCCTTTTTCTTCCACCAGCTCTTAACATGATTAAACCAGGAACCATAGGCCACTAATTCCAGGAAAAACAGTCTATTACCATAAGCATTCATCAGATTAAAGATTTGTTTCTAAACAATAAGCCAAATTGTACAAATGTTTTGTGGAATTTAGTAATCAAGGGAACTGAATATATAAGGCCAATTAAAAAATAAATAATTATGAATGTACAATTAGATTTTAAAAATAGAAAGTACAAAGTAAATGTAAATTTCAAATGAAAGTGCTTTGAGCTCCAGTGGGTTTTACTTAGCCTCAGGTGGAAGAAAACTATCCTACTAAGTACTCATATTAATTATTTGTCTAAGTACTATTTATGTATAACAGATCTAACTAAAGATATGGGCATGTTAAGCAATTTCTATCATAAGCAGGAAATGAGAATGGATTCCTAACAACTGAAAAGACATTGGAGAAAATTTTCATCAAGCCAATGTAAAACACCAAATCTACTTATTGATGTCATAATGTGATATTAGATATAATTGATCTAAGTTTTTTAAATGCTATTTAAATATACTTGTTACTGACTTTGAAAAGTGTTTTGATAAGAAAAGCCATACCAGTAACGCTTATTAGTATTATTAAAAATAAAAAAAATTATGTATTAATTTCAAGCCGAAGCCTACCTACCATTTCCAGTCATGAACTTCTCCAGGTATTCTTGCCAGGTGCCAGGAACAGGTTGCAAATTATTCATTAAGTCAAAATGGTAATACGAAACTGCAACATCCTTGGCATTTCGAGCCATATAAATCATCTGCAGGAAAAAAAAAGGAAGGAAACCACATGGATTTGAAATCCATGGAAATTAATAACAGGAAAACACTAGGGCAAATTAATGAAACAAAAAGTTGGTTCTTTTTAAAAATCACAAAATTAATAAACATCTAGCAAGGCTAATAAAAAAGAGAAGGCACAACTAATATTAAGGAAAAAAACAGGCCGTATCACAACAAATCTTACAGCCATTAAAATTATAAGAGTATGAAAAGATGTTACACATCATATGTCATCAGGGAAATGAAAATTAAAGTGACAATGAGATATCACTCCATACTTATTAGAATGACCAATATCCAGAAAGCTGACACCAAATCCCGATGAGGATGTGGAGTCAGTGACAGGAACTCTCATTCACTGCTGGTGGGATTGAAAAATGGTACTGCTACTTTGGAAGACACTTCGGCAGTTTCTTATAAAGCTAAACAATACTCTTACCTGCAAGCCAGCAATTACACTACGTGGTATCTACCCAAAGTTGAAAAATAAGGCCCACACAAAAACCTGCAAGTGGATACACAGAGCAGCTGTATTCATAATTACCAAAATGTGGAAGGAACCAAGATGTCTTTTAGTAGGTGAATGAGCGAACTGGAGTATATCCAGACAATGGAATATTATTTGCCACTAAAATGAAATGAGCTATCAAGCCATAAAAAGATATGGAAGAACCTTAGATGCATATTACTAAGTGAAAGAATACAATGTGGAAAAGCCACAAACTGTATGATTCTGACTATATGACATTTTAGAAAAGGTAAAACCATGGAGGCAATAAAAAAGATCAGTTGTTGCCAGGTTGGGAGGAGAAGGGGATGAACAGGTGGTGTATGGAAGGTTTTTAGGGCAGTGAAACTACCCCATATGATACTATAATGGTATATATATGTATGTCATTATACCTTTGTCCCAATCCATAGAATGTACAACACCAAGAGTGAACCCTAACGTAAACTATGAACTTTAGGTGATAATGATGCGTCAATGTAGGTTCATCGGTTGTAACAAATGTCCCACTCTGGTGGGAGCTGTTGAAACTAGGTAGCTATGCATGTGTAGGGGCAAGGGATATATGGGAAGTCTCTTTCCCTTCCACTCAATTTTGCTGTGAACCTACAATTGCTCTAAAATAAAGTAGCTATAAAAACACAGTCTGTTCAAAGAAAGAATAAGAAGAGAATTATAAAACACTTTTCATTACAAAACTCAACAACTTAGAATTCCTCACACATCACAAACCAGTAAAAATCAGTGAGGTGGAAATAGATACTCAGAATAGCCCCACAATTATTGAAGAAATTGAATTTCAAATTTAAAACTTCCCCAGAATCAAATATTCAGGCACAAATGTTTTACTGGAGAATTTTACCAAATAATCAAATAAGAACTCACATCTTTATGTTGAGTTTTGGGAGTAGGCCAGAACATCTAGAGACCGCTGGGGAATAACAGTAGCAATACTGTCCTGAGATGGGGATCCTGTTGCTACCTGCCTTTGGCAAATTTGAATACATAGGTTTAGATTGAAATATATGTATTTTTTATTTAACCACTTTCTTATGTAGCTCAGTTCTCATAGTGACAAGTAAACAAAACATTTGAGCAATCACTATTTGTGTGATTAAAACAATAAGGTCACATTAAAAAATTGACTTGTAGGGGAACCTGGGAGGCTCAGGCAGTTAAGTGACCGACTCTTGGTTTTGACTCAAGTCATGATCTCGCAGTTTTGTGAGTTTGAGCCCCACATCAGGCTCTGTGCTGATAGCGTGGAGCCTACATGGGATTCTCTCTCTCCCTCCCCCACTCACACCATCTCTGTCTCTCTCAAGAATAAATAAATACATTAATTAATTAATTAATTAATTAAAAAATTTTGGCTTGCAATGTGGAATATACCTTGCAGTTGTTCTCCCAGAAAGACTTAGGAAGGAGATCAATTGGTAGATGTGTCTTCACAAGCCGGGGTGAGGGATTCTTCTCTAATTGTTCTATTCCTGGGAAAATTTAGTTTGGTATAGAGATACATTAAAATCTTCAAGGAGCCTGCATTTCCTGATTTTCTACAACCTGGTAAAATATTTTTGAGCAGTATATAATGCTGCTAGATTTTAAACCAATCACAGATTTTATTTAATCTGGATTCTAAGAGGCAATATTGCATCATGGTTAAAGGCATAGTTCTGAGGTGTTGGAATCCTAAGTCTGTCACTGAACTCATCATGAGACATTTGAAAGTATGTTAGTCTCTATGTTTCATTTTCTCCACCTCCAAAACGAGGGGTGATAGCATTGGATTTAGCAATTTGTAGTTTTATCATACCTTGCATTATTATAAATAATTACAAAAATATTTTCTGTATCTCAAAGAGATATCAATAACTAGTAATTCTCACATCAGCTATTATGGTTTAGACAATGTTATTTCTGTAGAGCATCTGCTGTTGCACCTACGTTTTTATTATTTCCTTTATGTGTCATATGTATATATATGCAAAATGAAAATGTTGTGTAATTTTTAGGTGTTAGCTGGACTCACTAAAGTCATACAACTAATATGTGGGAAACCTGGCTTCAAGTCTTTGTATAAGGGATATGTGAATTTCCCTGAGATGGAAAATATCCATTTATTTTGTATACTCAGAGCTAGAAAGATCCCAGCACCCTGTATCTCACTACTTAAGCGACTTTGGTCAGTCTGAAGTCACTTCTGGGGTAAAGGCACACTCAGAGAATTCCTGACATAGACTAGGAAAGGCTGGGCCTATACTTTTAACTTACTATTCTTTTAATGCACCCAGTGGCTTTACCATAGCCTAGATATATCTGTTAATGATGCTATTTCCTGTTCAGTCACCAACACTTAAAATCTCAATTATTGTTGTCTCCTCCTTCAGGTTTCATATCCAATAAAAAAGTCCTTTGCATTTTTTCACAATATTACTTATACCCAGTCTAACCTCTAGATTACCTGTTAATCCTACATTATCTTCCCACCTTTTGCATACAAGGCACACCTGCTCAAAATTGCAGCTGACTTATTCAAAACAATCTTATGCTTCAGTTGTTTACAAAAAGTTATTACATATGCTAAAAAGCCACTGCATCTCTATTAAAACATCCTTTTAAAATGTTCTGTGTAAGGTTTATTTTTGTTTCATAGTTTATTACTTGTCTATTTACTTATTGTCAGTTCCCATGCCTCTTCCTCATTCCCACCCCAAACACACACACTCTAATGGAGATCCCACAAGAGCAGAGATCTAGCTTGCTTTGTTTACCAATGAATGTTCTGTAGAGAAAAATGTATGGCACATAGTTGTATTAGGAAGAATCTCTTAATTTTAATGTGGATAGGCTTGGCCAACTTAGGAAACAAAGATCAAGAATCTTAGTTAAATTTGAATTTCATGTAAACAACAGACATCTTTTAGTGTAAGTATCCTCCGTCTAATATTTGGGATATACTTATGCTAAATAAAAGAGCTATTTATCTGAATTTCAGATTAAATGTGGTATCTTGAATTTTATCTGGAAACATTAGTTATACACCTACAAAATTCACCAAGTATTTCATTATGCTAATACTGACCTGATAGTGACAGTCACCTTACAAAGCATATAGAAATGAGAAATCATAATCTTCCATAACTCATTATTCCTCAATGCCCATGACATGAACTCTTACGTTTGTTTCTCTTATGAAGTTTTTCCCATAGCTGGTGTTCCTTTTCACTCCCTAACTTCCTTAAAAGATTTCTCAACCTCTAGGTTGTAATTGTTTTACCACGTAAGGTCCTTCAAATGAACCCTTTATTGCACAAATGTGAATGTGGGGAATATGTAATGACATCACACATATTCATATTCAGGCTCCAGAGTCCATCTGAGTGTCATTTTACCCTCTATTACCTGCTGAACCTCACCTACTCACTCTCTGGTAATGCTACAAGGCTTCACTCCCTACTCTTAACCCCCATCTGCCATTAGTCATACCTGAGTCTCCCACCCTGATTATTCTGATTCTATTGCTTTTACATTTCATACTTCTTTATGGCTTTGGAGTCTGATCTCACTCTTCAACTCACTTTGTTTGCTTATCCCAGAATAACTCTTTTAGCACCAAGATTCAGCATTTGCTCTGACTTCAGGCAACCACACAGAAGGAATGACACCTTCCTTATTGGTTCTTCTCTGCTTGTGGAAGTAACTAACTCTGGTAGGATACAGAATTTGGATTCTGCTCTTTAAATTTATATAAACATTCACCACCATACTTCTGTCTTTTTACCCCAGGTTTCCAGCAGCATTGGAGAGCTAGGTCTCACTTCTTAAGCCCTTCTCACTTGCCCACAGGACATCATACTCCTGATCCTCTCTTAGATCACTGAGCATTTCTTGAAAACTGCAAGCCCTTCTTTCCCCCTTTCATTGTTGTTTAATCCCTGGACTGTACCAAGGTCTTTTCTGCATCTAGGACGTCATACCTACTATTTCATCACCTGAAATGTGTTTTCTCCAACTATGTGCATGACTTTATGTCTCATTTCAAAGTAGAGTTCCCTAAATATCTGAGCTAAAATAAACTCTCTTTTATAGAGCCCTATTCTTTGGATACATGAGCCTAATAATATTCACATATTATTATTTACTTTTTTAATAACAGTATTACTGTAAACTCCTTGGGAATAGGGCATTGAATTTACTAATCATTTTATAGCCCATAGCACAGTGCATAATTCTTTAGAAGCATTCAAAAAATATTTGTGGAATGAAAATGAATTGTATTAATAATAAATTTTGTGTTTGAGAGGCATTGGTACTTTACTTATTTAACTACAGCAATATCCTAAATTATGAGCTTATTAATCCAATCTATAAGATTTTATACAACAAAAGTAAAAAAAAAAAAGATAAGGAACATTTTTTATGTTATCAACCAAATTTTTAGTTGTTTTCTACAACAAAATTCTTTCATCTGAGGCTATCATACCTGGATATGCAATGTATTTAAACTACAGTTTCTCTATATGTATTGGTGATTGTACTGCTTGCAAACTTCCATTTTATGGCACCAAATTGACTCCATTTTCTTTGAATGGAAAATGCAAATACAATATTTAATGTGTTGTATAAATAATACTACCAAAATATAATTCCCAGCTGGTTTACAATTACCTGAAGTTCTTAGTCCAGGGACGGCCATTTCCAACATTGGAACTTTAACTGTTATAAAATCCCGCTTACATTTTTCAACATCTCCATTATTTACAACCATGTCCACAATTTCACTAACCCAAGTGGTACCTGCATTGAAAGGCAACATTTCGTGTAACTATTATTGAATCTGGAGGGAAAAAGTACCTACAGGGAGTTTGCCATCTTACTGCATTCTATTAGATACTTAATTCTTCTTTCTGTGTCCCAAATGCTCATCCAAAATATATTCAAAGTCGATGGCCAGACTGACTGACAGGAATAATAATTTTATTTAGGATGATAATGATTTTATTCATTTATTTTTTAAAGTTTATTTACTTTGAGAGAGAGAGAGAGAGAGAGAGTACAAGCAGGGGAGGGGCAGAGAGAGAGGGAGAGAGAATCCCAAGCAGTCTCTGCACTGTCAGCATGGAGCCTGATGCAGGGTTCAAACCCACAAACCACAAGATCATGACCTGAGTCAAAACCAAGAGTTGACGCTTAACCAACTGAACCACCCAGGCACCTTTAGGATGATAATGATTTTGTAGAGAAGCTGATTTTCAGGAAACAAAGGCTAAAGTCAGATATGTATTTGTCAGGCTATAAAACTCACCTGATTTGGGGTAAGTGGCTATCACGATGTCATCGGGTCTGCTGTGGAACTGTTCAATCTTTTCCCAGTTGTTTGTAAATGCATAGACCATGGGACAGCCATGAATCATCTTCAGGTTTTTTCTCATGATGTCGTTTGGGGAAGTCATTTTTATACCAGGTTGTACAAATTCTTAAGATATTGCTATTTTCTGACAATCCAGTCTTGGGAGAATAAAGAAAATAAAGATTAGAAGTTGAGTAACTAATGTTATTCTTAAGACACTGTTAGTTGATATAGAGTGAAATTGGCCTTTAACACACTCAGTGTTCAGAGATCTAAATACAAAGGGCATTTTTGTGGGTGTAAAGCTGTAGATTGCAAGAGCAGCAACTGGCCCAGTGACAAGCAGGACAAAGGTCTTTACTGGAAGCCTTGGAAACAAATGAAACAGCACATCTTAGAACTGGAAATCAGATTTTACAGAAATATGCCAAGAATTATCTGGACTTAGGGCAAAATAAATCTAACACTCATCATTACACTTCAGTTGTACCTCATTTTTCCTTGTAGGAAATCCATCATCTTTCTTACCTTTGTTCTTCTGTACATAACACCTCTGCCTTTTTGGTCTGCTTCTAAGATTTTCTTTTTTATTTATTTTTTTGAGTATAGTTGACACACAATGTTACATTATTTGCAGGTATACAACATAATGATTCAACTTCTCTGTACTTATCTATGCTCCCCACAAATGTAGCTACCAGCTATCACTGTAGAATGCTATTAAAATGTCATGGACTATATTCTCTATGCTGGGCCTTATATCCTTGTGACTACGATTTTCTTTTTTTCTATCACTGGTTTTGAGCAATTGAATGATGATATGCCTTGGTATGGTTATTTTCACAGGGAGTATATGTGCGTGTGTGTGTGTGTGTGTGTGCATGTTTTAGATTTATTGATCTTCTTGGAATTATGGGTTTACAGTCATTATTTCTCTTGTTCTTCCTTCTGAAACCTCAGGCCATGTAAAGTTATTCATAGCTCACTGATGCTTTATTCATTTTAAAAAATTCTTTTCTCTCCTCGTGTTTCATTTTATTTATCTATTTATTTTGAGAAACAGAAAGCATGAGCAGGGGAGGGGCAGAGAGAGAGGGAGACAAAGACTCCCAAGAAGGCTCCATGCCTTCACCACAGAGTCCCATGCAAGGCTCTATCTCACAAACCGTGAGATCATGACTTGAGCTGAAATCAACAGTCCGATGTTTAACTGACCGAGCCACCCAAGCACCCCTGTGTTTCATTTTAAATAACATCTATTGCTATGCCTTCATGGTCATTGACCTTTTCTTCTGCAATGTGGAGTCGATGTTAATGCCACTTATTGCTTTTTTATCTCAGACATAGTTTTCATCTCCAGAATATCATTTTGGAAATGATTATACTTTTGTTATCTCAATTTCTTGAGCATATTGAATACAGTTAAAATGATTGTTTTAAGGCCATCATTTGCTAATTCTAACATCATATTAGTTCTAGGTAGTTTTCAATTGAATAAATTTTTTATTATTTTTTTTTTGTCTGCTTCTTTGCATGCCTTGTTTTTGTTTTGTTTTGTTTTGTTTTGTTTTGTTTTTGGATGTCTGTTCTTATCTCCTTGTGGCCTGGGGATTCCTTCAAGGCAGTCATCTGGAAATCACAGGGCTCAATTTTTTTCCTGTTACTCCATCTTGCTTAGGAGCTATGATGGTTAACTTTATCAATCAACTTGAGTGTAGCATGAGATGACCAGCTATTTGCTTAAATATCATTCTGAGTATTTCTGTGAGGGTGTTTTTGGATGACATTAATATTTAAATTGGTATATTGAATAAAGCAGATTGCCCTTCTTAAAGTTGAAAGCCTGAATAAAACAAAAAGACTGGCCCTCCCCCAACTAAGAGAGAATGCTTCTTGCCCGACAATCTTTGAACTGTGACATCAGCCTTTTTCCTGTCCTCACATTGGAACTAAAACATTTACTTTTCCTGAGTCTGGTAACTGACAGCTTTCAAGCTAAAACACTATCAGCTCTCCTGGTTCTTATGCCTTCTCCAGTCTCAGACTGGAATTAAATCATCAGCTATTCTGGATCTCCAATTCGCCAATTTATCCTGCAGATCTTGGGACTTGTCTGCCTGTAAAACCTCATAAACCAATTAGGTATAATAAATCTCTTTATATGTATATGTGTGTGTGTGTGTGTGTGTGTGTACATAATGTACATATAAAAAATTCCTTAGTAAACTGTTTGATGTAACTATCCTAATCCTAATCATACTAACAATACTAACTCCAAATTAGAATCTCATTGCTCTGTTAAGTCTTCAAAAAAATTTGAATCCTAGGACCATATTATACTATTATTCTCTCTTCTCCAGAGAAACAGAACCAATATTTTATATATATAATGTATATCTTAATATATTAAATTATATATAAAATATGAAGTATATATATTATTAAAATTAATATGTTATATATATAAATTTATTTATATATAATAAAAATATATTTATATATATTTGGAGAGAGAGAGAGAATTCATTATGAAGAATTGGCTCATGCAATTATAAAGACTGACAAGTTCCAGGACATGTAGATGGCAAGCTGAGACTCAGGATAACCAATGGTTTAGTTCCAATCTGAAGGCCAGCCAGCTTGAGACCCAAGAACAACCAACGCTTCAGTTTGAGTGTGAAGGCAGAAAAAAAAAAACTGATGTCTCAGCTCCAAGGCATTCAGGTTGTATGAATTGTCCCTGACTCCCTGGAAGAGGAAGTCTTTTTGTTCTATTTAGGCTTTCAACTAATTGGATAAGGCACATTCACATTAGAAAGGGAAATCTGCTTTATTCAGTCTACCAGTTTAAATGTTAGCCTCATCCAGAAATACCCTCACAGACCTAGTATAATGTTGCCCAAATATCTGGGCTCCCTGTGGCCCAATTAAGTTGACACATAAAATTGATCATCGCAGAGAGTTACTAAACTTTGTTGAAGGTTTTTTTTTTTAAGTATATTTATTTATTTTGAGAGAGTGTAAGTACGTGCATGCAGGTATGGGTAAAGAGAGGGAGAGAGAAAGAATCCCAAGCAGGCTCCACACTGTCAGTACAGAACCTGATATAGGGGCAGAACTCAGGAACCGTGAGATCATGACCTGTGCCAAAGTTGGACGCTTAGCTGACTGAGCCACCCAGATGCCCCTTTGCACTGAACTTTGTAAATAAAACTCTAGCTTTGCTTTTACTACTGTTTCTCATTTTACAACTCTCTCACTCTCTCACCCCGCATCCCCACAGAATGTAAAAATCCTAGAAATGGAAGGAAATGTAAAACATAGAAGTTATAGGACCCTTGGAGCCTATTGTTCCATTTATTTTTGAGACTCTTGTAATAAAAAAATAATACATAGTATATATTACACATGAATAGAGTTTGAATTAGCAATCTGAATTATATAGTATCTTAGAAGAACTCTTATTGTCGCTAGCAAAATAACTATAACTAGACTTCAAAGATTGCCAACTAGAGGTTCTTAAATGGATTGATATATACATACATATATATAATTTTTATCATGTAAATATTTTGTAAATGATTTAGTGATTCCAAGATTCCTTGAAGGAACTTTAAACAGTGATGAAGATTTCAATATTTACTTGTATAATTACACACACAAAATCACTAATTTAAAAGCTACCTGCTGCTTAAACTGTTATGCCTAAAATTAATTTGTATAGCAAGAAGTATGTTTTTGATTAGGAAAAACTTGTTAATACAATAGCCTGGTGTTTTAGAGGTAATTCTTCCACACATCCCTGAAAAATAGTCTAGAAGAGAGAAATCTGGACAAAGATTTCTTCATTTTACATTATAAGACATGTATTATATATCGTAATTTTATATCTTATAATTAATAGGTATGCACACAAAATTAGTGTGTCTTTTTGTCTCCCCAGTAAAAGTTGTTACTAAATCATGGGCTTGTCTTTAAATATATGGTATCTTGGGGTGCCTGGGTGGCTCAGTCGGTTGAGCGACCAACTTCAGCTCAGGTCATGATCTCATGGTTTATGAGTTCCAGCCCTGTGTTGGGCTCTGTACTGACAGCTCAGAGCCTGGAGCCTCTTCAGATTCTGTGTCTCCCCCTCTCTCTGCCCCTCCCCCACTCATGCTCTGTCTCTCTGTGTCTCAGAAATAAATAAACATTAAAAAAATTTTAAATACACGGCATCTTATGCTAGGAAAACAGTAAAAATAATCAGGATTTTTCATCTTTATTACTGCTCATAAAGGAGCTGGGTCCTTTGGAGGCCTGAAGAACAGTATAATGATGGAAAAGCAGAGGTTTAGTATAAGTAGACACATGAATTTAAGGCAGATGAGATCCTAAGATGAGATGCCGATAAAAGCTGAGTGACCAGGGCATTTTAAGAAAACTATATTAAATATTCCATATTAATTTGTTGCCTTCTCTATGCTTCTCAATCATCTTCTATTTGGTGGTAAATATTTGGTTGCCTTAGCAGTCCCTTGTTAGTGCAGGAACAGAGTCTAGTAGAAGAAATTCTCCAGCATGAATTACTGTGGAATACGTCAGCAGCCCCAAGAAGGGAACAAATAATGTGGTTGGTCAAGAACCCAGCAGAAGCAGGAAGTAGAAAGGAGTGAAATAGATTCTATAAGCTCTGTACTTGGAGTGAAGTAGATATTGAGTGAACTGAATGAGTGAATGATTAAAGCTGCATGTCCCACTTAGATAGAATCTTCTAAGATCTTGGGGGTAGTGATACTTCCTAATTTGGATATACAGGCAGGAATGAGTGACAGCAGAAGGCAACATAATATATTTGGATATTAGACCTGAGTTTCACATAATAAATGAAACCGTTTTTCCTAAAACGTTTTGTTCCACTAATTTATTAGCCAATTATTTCTGCCCAGATTTTATAAAGGTAACTATTGATCCCAAATATCATTCGAATGCTTATATATTTTGAATTAATTGAGGAAAGTAAGTAAGGCTCTCTTTTTCTTCTTTGGTTCCACAATACAAAATTCAGTAGCACTATAACCCCGCTACCAGCTCTTATTATGCATATAGATTATTATGGGAAAGCAAATAAATACTGAGGACACAGCACCCCCAATTTTGTACTGTCTGCTACAAATCATGTGGACAAATTCGTTCCCCACTCGGTGGGTGGTTAATGTTATTTCATACGTTTATAATATCATTCCTGGGTCCATTCATGTCTTCACTCATTCTTTTTCATTAAATCATTCATTTTGATTCATTTGTTCTATTTTTAAAAATATTTATGTAATCAATTCACAATTGCTATTCAAATACAGTTCATGTACAAGCACCATGTACTATCGGCATCACCTAAGAGCTTGTTAGAACTGTAGCATCTCAGGCCTCAACATAGAATCAAATTTATATTTCAACAAAGTTAAATTGTAATTTGTATGCACAAGGTAATTTGTATGCACAGTAAAATGTGTAAAGCATGACTTTAAACCACTTTTAATCTACTCTCTAACAATATAGGGTAGATATAAATGATATATCAAACTGAATTCATGTCTTCTATAAAACAAATTGTATCGACTGTGCTACCCACCCCAATGGTGAGTCTCACTTTCATTCTGTGGAAGAGATTAAGTATCAAGTGCAGAGAATCTGCTCAAAGACATACCACAAGTGAGTGGCAACCAGAAACAGACTTTGATTTATCTCATCCAAATGAGGGTGTTCATAATTTGTAAGGAAATTTTTCTCTGACAAAGCAGACTTGCCTCTGACCAAAACCTTAAGCTATTAATGCTGCAGAAATGTTGTCAGAGAAGCATGTATATGAGTAACAAGATGAAAATAAAGCAGCTGATTCTGAATACATACTCGTCACATCTGGAAGGTGGGTGTAACCAATTCAGGAATCTAGGAGTAGTAGTCCTGAATTGCACTGCCTTTGTGTGACCCACGGATAATGATGAATTCAGAATTACAGGGGGAGATGGATGCAGTGGGGTCAGGTTGGAAGACATAACGTAACTAATGTCACTGAGCCTGATACCCTGGAAGGTGGTTTATGAATGATATTTAAAATTATAAAAATTAGTTTATAAACATCTTTTAAATCCTATCAGAAAGTGACATACAATTTTATGTGGTTATATATGATAGTTTACATGACATGATAGGTCTTCCTACTTGAGCAATAGGGAGAAAATTACAATATCTAGATTAGTTTTTAAAAAGATCAATGGTAGGGGCTCCCAGATGGCTCAGTTGGTTGAACATCTGACTCTTGATTTCGACTCAGGTCATGATCTCAGGGTCATGGGATTGAGTCCTGCCTTGGCTCTGAGCTGGGCATGAGCCTGATAAAGATTCTCCCCTCACCCCCTTCTGTCTCTCTCTCTCTCTCTCTCTCTCTCTCTTCCTCTTGCCCTTCTCCTCTCCTCACCCATGTGCTATCTCTCTCTCTCTCTGTCTCTCAAGAAAAAAAAAAAGAGACCAATGGTAAAAAAGAGAAAAATGAAAAACAACTCCCCTCTTAGGAGAAACTAACTGAGATAATTGACATTAAAACTGAACGGTTCTTTTAATGAGAAAAGAATATTTGTTTCCATTTGTTTCACCCTAATGAAATCCAACTTTATTCCCCTATGAGGCATGCAGTTTCATAAGAAGACCCCCAAACCTGGCATGCTTCAGAAAAGTCCAACTGACCCTAGAAAAAGAAATGTGATCACGGAAAGCCCAAGAGATTGTGCACAGCATCAACAACAATACTGAGTTTCCTGTGGGAAAACTGGAATTAGGCAACAGCATTTAAATTGCAAACATGTGTTCAAAATGGAAATCACTAAAGAAGCCCAATGCTTTATGGCTGCAGGACAAAAACTTCAAGGCAAGAAATTTTAAAAAGCAAATTTTACCTCACGATTTAATCTCCTTTTTCAGTGTTTATTTTCAGTCAGTGGTGCTGGCACCGAAAAGAACCCTGGGAGCTGATGGTAGTCCCAGGATGGCAGGGCGAGGGAAGCCTGGGGAGGCTCACTTCTGAAGCCAGGACAAAAGCAAGTTCAGGATTGGCTCTGCATATAGTAGTCAGTGACTTTACAGGCAGTTAAGATATAAAAAGTTTGAACTACACACACATTCACACACACAGAGGCGGGCACTGCTGTTTCAACAGCTGACAGAACCAGGAAGCAGAGAAGGAAATGGATCAGGGTGGTGACCAGAAGTAAGCACAGTCAGATTGCCTGGATTTGAAGGTTTCCACAGGGTTTCACAGGGTTTGAGAGAAATGCCTAGGGAAAAATCTGAAGCATCAGTGTATGTAAGCCTGTTGCTCCTCTTATAAGAATGTTTTCTAACATTTTTTTTAAATGCTTATTTATTCTCGAGAGATAGAGACAGAGCATGAGCAGGGGAGGGGCAGAGAGAGACACAGAATCCAAAGCAGGCTCCAGGCTCTGAGCTGTCAGCACAGAGCCCGACGTGGGGCTCGAACCCGTGGACTGCGAGATCATGACCGAGCTGAAGTTGGACACCTAACCGACTGAGCCACCCAGGCGCCCCATAATAATTTTGATTATGATGAAAAGCCATTGTGTGTTTGTGTGTGTGCTTCATCTAAAAGCAAGTGTAAACGTAAGTTTACAATATCGCAGAAAGGGCAAACATATACAAACATTTACTGACAATGAAATAATTTCGGGAAGCAGAAACAGGGTAGAACTGATGGTTTCTGTCACTCTAATTTCTACAACTTCTCAACATTTTATTTTTATATACTGAGTCACTATACACAAAGAAAGATTAAACAAGAAGCTATGTGTGGAAGGGAAGAAACTTTGCCCCAGAAATAGGCTCCTGTTCTCTACCCTTATCTCAACCACTCTGTAAGATTTGCTTATAGTCTGCTTGCTGTAATCAATCCTTTAGTTAAGGCCACTTAACAAGATAGATCCAGCTATAACTGCCAAGCCCTTGTCCTGGAGATTATACCTATGTAGTTCTGGGAAATCAAACAGCCTAGAAGGAAACTAGCACATTCCTTAAGACCCTCCATTTTACTTACAGATTGTTAAGGACATTTTATAATTTTTTTCTTTTTTTCTTTTAGAAAGAGAGACAGAGAGAGAAAGAGAAGGTGGGGAGGGGCAGAGGGAGAGAGGGGCATTTATATTTGGGCCTAGTCATGATCACCAAACTAGTAGAAATGATATTTTAATTTTTTAGAGATATTTTTATAAACACCTGGATTCTCAAAATATTATAATGCCAAATATGGAAGTTAAATTGGTTGGAAGTTTTAATCTGATATGTATTATTTTCCAGTTTGATTCAGCCAAATTTCTGAAAAAGACTCAACTTGCTGAGTCATATCCCAATACAATGGTACTTCAACCGATTGAAATAGATTGTAGACAATTTTGTCCTTATATTTGTTACTTTAAAGACATTTCTTTTAATTTTAAAATACATATTATGTAGAAATAAAATTTTACATAGGTTTTAAAATGAAATATAATATTTTAAGGAAATTTTATTTTTGATTTGGGTTCTACTTCTGAACCTGTCTGCTTTCCCCTCCCCACACTTAGGATCACATTTACCTTTGTCTTTTGTTAAAGATCCTCAACATTAGCTTTGAGAAGGGATGACAAGTCTGGAGTAGCAAAAGCAAATGTCTACGAATAGGGTGACCTATAATTTATCATCCAAACCAAGACACTTTGGAGACAAAGGTAAGACTGAATAATTATGTGGAACAAAGGTATAAACTGAGTCTCTCCCAGACAAACTGGAAAAATGAATCACCCATACATTAATAGACAATTTATTATTTTTTTAAATTATTTTTTTATTTTAAAGAGAGAGAGAGTGCAAGTGGAGGAGAGGGGCAGAGGGGGTAAGAGACAGGGAGAGAGAGAGAGACAGAGAAATAGAAAGAAAGAGAAAGAGAGAGAGAATCATAAGCAGGCTCCATGCTCAGTGCAGAGCTCAACACAGGGCTCCATCCCATGACTGTGAAATTATGACCTGAGCCAAAATCAAGAGTCAGACTATCAACTGACTGAGCCACCCTGGCGCCCCTCATAGACAACTTATGAAATAGCTTGAGATTAAGATAAACAACAATTCACGAAAGATAGTACTTTGTCTCTGTAGTGGGTGACTAATGTGATGATGATGCCGGATCCAGCGTATCTTGCCATGCAGAAAACGAGGGCAAAATTTTTAGAGATCTAGATTCTTTTTGTAAAAGTGTCCGAATGCTAAATGTTCAAGTATGGACAACTAACCCCATGCACCAATTAAAATAAACATAAACACTTTTGTATGACACATGGCAAAGAGTGCAATTTGCAAAGTTTGGCACTAGGTGTTAATTTCAGAAAAACTCTATTCAAATGTGTATGGATTGCCTGGCAACTACATTATCAATGAACTCATCAAACTCTAATCAGTATATACTAAGTCAACAGTAACCTAAGTCAGAGATTCTTAAATAAGAAGCAAATATTGGAGGACTTCATAAAACACAGATTCTTGAGTCCCAACCCCCAGTCTCTAGGATGGAGCCTGAGAATTTGTAATTCAGACAAACTCCAGGATGATGCTGATGCTACTGGTTTGAAAAGCACACTTTGAGAATCATGAATAGAAATTTGCCCTTGCTTTCAAGGAGACACCGATATTCCAGGGTCAATTCTTCCATTAATCTATCTATCCATTCATTTATTTACTTAGTTCCCAAAACTATCATGTTCCAGATACTATAACAGGGAAAGAAGAAAGGTATTGTGTTTGCCTTGCTGATTCATAAATCATTATTGATTTAGGGCATGCTTAACGTCAGTAACTCAAATTTTACCTATGAAATTCAGAGATTCTAAATGATTTGGCTAAGGGTTTATCAATCCTGGGTAACAAATCAACTTCAGAAAACAACTTATGACTTCCAAGTCATGTAAGCTTAACACATAAAATAATAGAGATGGAAGAGAGATTAAGAACGACTTACAGGGTCACCTGTGTGGCTCAGTCGGTTAAGCGCCTGACTTCGGCTTAGGTCATCATCTCATGGCTCGTGAGTTCCAGCCCCACATCAGGCTCTCTGTTGTCAGCATGGAGCTGGCTTTGGATCCTCTGTCTCCCTCTCCCTCTCTGCTGCTCCCAAAATAAAAATAAACATTAATTTAAAAACAAGACTTACAGAAAAGATTCACAGTGAATGTATTCCTTTTTCTTTGAAATTGGTCCTTACCAGTCTAAACAGAAGTATTTAAGAAGTTTAGATTCTTTCAATGTCATTCTCCAGTAAAATAAATAAATAAGCAAATAAATAAGCAAATGAATGAATGAATGAATGAATGAATAAATAAATAAATAAATAAATAAATTCTATGAGGTGTTATATAAATTAGAAAATTACTTTATGGCAGGTGAGAAAAAAATTTGAGAGGAACTTAACATTTTAAAATATTTGCTTTTTGCAGGGTGCCTGGGTGGATCAGTCGGTTAAGCATCTGACTCTTGATTTCAGCTCAGGTCATGACCTCAAAGTCGTGAGATCAAGTCTGGTGTCGGTTCTGGGTCGGGTTCTGTAATGGGCATAGAGCTTGCTTAGTATTCTCTCTCTCCCTCTCCCTCTGTGCCCTGCTGCTTGCATTTTCTCTCTTTCTCTTAAAAGTGATAATAAAATAATAAATAAAATATTTGCTTTTTTCTGTTTATAAAAATAAAGAGGCATATTGTAAAATAATTCTAGAAGATATAAGAAACATGAATTTAAATTTGTTCTAAATTTCACTTACAGAAACAACTATTAATATTTGGGCATTTAAAGAACATTCTAAAAGTTTTGCACATTTTACCCCCAAAATAAAATTATATTATATATAACAGTTTTATGCTGAATTTCACTATTAAGTAAAATTATTTCTTCAGAAAAATTTTTAGAAGCAGAATTTCTAATCAAAAGTATGTAATTGTAAAGTCTCTATCAGTTTAAATTCTCATCAACAGAATACCAATGGACCTTTTACTCATTCTAGTGACTTGGAAAAACTTTATGGTACTTTATAATCTTACATTCAAAAATGATCAGTTATCTCATTGTTTTAATTGACATTTTTAAAATTATATCAGAGCTTGACTTTTTTATACTATCTCGATTTAATGTTGCTTTTAATAGGGTGGGTAAACTATTATTAATCTGTTCCAATTTTTCTATTAAAATATTTATGTTCTTGTCATTTTAAAACTCTGTATATGTCAAGGACAGTAACCATTTTTCTTCCATAAATAGAACAAATATTTCCCAAAGTTGTCATTTTTTGTGGCATGCAATTTGCCTATGTATAAAAGCTTGGCATTTATTAATAAATTTTAGTTTTTTTTATTATCTTATAAGAAGATAAGTTCCGTGAAGACAGAGAATGTGTCTTATGCTTTTGAAAATAGCAGCTATGTGGATGGAACTGGGTGGTATTATGCTAAGTGAAATTAGTCAGAGAAAGACAAAAATCATATGACTTCACTCCTATGAGGACTTTAAGAGACACAACAGATGAACATAAGGCAAGGGAAACAAAAATAATATAAAAACAGGGAGGGGGACAAAACAGAAGAGACTCATAAATATGGAGAACAAACTGAGGGTTGCTGGAGGGGTTGTGGGAGGGGGGATGGGCTATATGGGTAAGGGACATTAAGGAATCTACTCCTGAAATCATTGTTTCACTATATGCTGACTAATTTGGATGTAAATTTTAAAAAATAAAAAATAAAATTAAAAAAATAGCATATGCAAGGCAAATACAAAGAAATGCTGAATACATACTTTCTTTTTATATTTGCATTGGTATGGAAAAGGGTCTCTAAATTTTCACCACAGTCTTATAATGACCACAGTGCATGGTATATCTTACTGTATGTTTATAAAAATAGTAGCCCCAGATTATGAACCTAGTAATACTGAATAAATGTTCTAATTTTTTTAAAGAGCAAGTTCAAAAATGGAAAGTGGGAAGAAATGTTGAAACCCGAAATGATATTTTTGTGATATTTAACTCAAGGCAAAAGAGATGACAGTTTTTCCTCACATTATGATGTTTTTCTAGTTCCCTTCTACACTTTGAGGACATTTGTTTTTATTTTCCTTATACGAGTGTGCAATTTACTATCCTAATATCTATCTATGTTCTCCAAATGTCATTGTTTTTATACCAGTGGTTTCTGCATGCATATTTTTCTGTTACACTACTTAGGAATGTGTGAGTCCAAAGGAGAACCCAATCCTTTTAGCAACTTTTGCTTCCCTACAAATTATTGAGCAAAGGGCCATCTCTCTCTTTCTGTGATAGAAAAAATGCTAAGAGTCATTTCCTTGAAATTCCTTGTGTCATCATAGCTCATCTACCTAAGAAGGCAGGGACTAGGGTGGAGATGAATCTACTTCCCTCTGTGAAGGCAGGTTACACGGACATATGTCACCAAAATGCTTTCTCCTCATTTCCTTCTTCCCTCATCTGAATATTGACATCCCTGTATGCCTCAGTCATCTTTAATGAGGAAGAAGATGACAGTAATGAAGGGTCATTATTGGGTAAAGAAATATCCACAAGAAATATGGGGTGCTTGGGTAGCTCAGTTGGTTAAGCACAGGGGTCTTGATCTCAGCTCAGGTCATGTCGTGAGATCAAGTCCTGCATGAGAGTCCATGTTGAGCATGGAACCTGCTTAAGATTCTCTCTCTCTCTTTCCCTCTGCCCCTCTTCCCTGCACGTGCTCTGTCTCTCAAAATAAAAAAAGTTAAAAAATTAAAAAAAATAAAGAAATGTCTACAAGAAACAAAAATTATTGACATTGAAAACTAAATGAAAATATCCAAAAGTGGGCTGGCAGAATCTGGACCTTCTTTCTTTAGATGTCTTCAAAAGCAAGAGTTCACTTGTTTAACCCTAGTTCAAACTCCTTCGATGGCAAAACCTAGAGCTTATTCCTATTCATAAATGAATTGTCTTTCAAGTACACCACGTTGTGCACTGTAATATGAATGACCTGGAATTGTAGAGTGCACAACATAAAGAAATATATTTGCTGGTGCTATAGACTAGCAACCCTTTGAATGCACTTGCTAAATGTTTTGATGAATGAAAGGCTTTTAGATTTATGTTAATAAACATAGTTATATGATATATTAATAGGAGTTTTTAGTCTTAGATATAAGAAGTAGATTAATTTTATTTAGAAAATTGTGTTTGATAAATACTAGCATGTAATTAACCTCACACTTATTTTACCTCTAATCGTTAATTTGGCCCAAAGTCCAAGTAATCATCCTTCAATGAGACCATAGTACAGCAATGAGATCATGAACTTCAGTATCTGGAAGATGAACGAGTTCAAATTCTTCAACTTACGTGTTGCTTGTGGGGTATACTCCACTGAAACGAAAGTGAGCACAAAAGTAAATTCTCATATATAACTGCCACCAATCAAATATATTCTCTTCTTCCTCAAGAAAGGGAAGTTTGTTTAATTAAGCAAGACAAGGTTGGGGCTGTGTGTATGGATACATATTTTTTTTTCTTTTTCATTGTTAGTAAAAGTGATTTTACAGAACAATGGAAAGTGAATGTCTCAGCACCAAAGGTTATAATCTTGGGTGCTCCAGGAGTGTTTAGTTTCTTAGTTGCCAAAGAGAAAAGCCGTGTTTGATAACCATGGTTTTTGTACATGATCCTGGCTTTCCCTTGCTCCTGAGAAGGAAATAAAACCTACTACCTGATTTCCAGTCTCTTTCACATCTAGCCGCACTCCACCCCACCCAACTTCAACACACACACACACACACACACACACACTCACGCACTCCTCTCTAGGAAGAAATGGAAGACAAGAGAGCTGCTTTCCTGGGAACCAGTCCAAGGCACATACAGTCTGACTCACAAAAATACAAGGTGGGTAATCCCACTCTTGGGATTAACGTCATAATGCTAAGGTATTGAGTTGAAGACATTCCCTCCTCTTACTCCAAGTGGGGGAGAGAAGCCAGTGGAAACACAGGTTGGCTCTTTACTCCTTCAGGCCTGGGAAAGGTGAGCAGCTGCTTCCACTGTCCATACTTCTGTCTGTGGTTTCCATTTCCTGAAAAAAGAAACAAAAGCTCTCTTAAGGAAATGAGCCTTTGGCCTGAGACCTTACAGCTGTCTCAGCAAAACATAGAAATGATATTTTCTGTTTACATGTAATTTGCACTTCAATATCAACCTTTGCCCATCATTTCTCCTTCTCTAATCTCTACAGTGCTGGAGACACCCGCCCTGTATCAGAACCTTGTTCATCCTCAGCCTGAGAAAGTGTGTGGTTGGGCAAGAGTCTCTGTTGAATACATCACTTGGTATAAGGTTTTTTAAAAAATGAATATTTAGTAATGCCTATTTTAGATTGAGAAGTAGTTCTTTGGATATACATCAACAACTTTGTCAAAAATCCTATATAACCAATTTTTTAAAATATCTTTAGAAATTATAATTTCATAGCTGAATAAGTTTTTAGAAAAGTTTTCTGCTCCCTCTTAACCACTTACCTTGTAGATTTTTATTCAACTTGCTCTTGCAAATAATTGCTATCATTTACTGCTTTTGAAGAAGTTGTATTGTTAATACTTTTAGGAGTCTTGACTTTCATAACTAGATGAGGTAAACATATGAAAGAACAACTAGTCTAAGATGTTTGCTTTATGACTCTTTGAAATGCAAAACAAATGGTTGCTTTTATTTTACCTTCATGAAATTATATATATATATATTTCTTTTATAGGGTGTAATAATGACATTTTCATTTCACTTTTGATAAAATTAAAGTGATCTTATACGTTGTAGTTATTGAACTTTCCAAAGATCAGATTAGCTTGAGATCTGGGAGACCCTTTTGGGTTTGTATATATCTAAAGAAATAAAGAGCTTAATGTCATGTTATCTGGATATACAGTATTTTAATTGACATAGAAAGTTGAATATACACCCTATAAATATCTGAATGTACTCAGAAAATAAAGACATTCCATCAAGAAGTAAATATGGAATGGTGATTCAAATTTCGGTAAATATAGGTGGCTCGTGTATTTGCTCTTCTTGGTATCATTTTTAACTTTTCCTGAAGAGCTGTAACTCTCTGGGACAGCCAGACTACACCAAATATCTGTGAAGGGAGAAGTATAGAAAGTGTAGATTGGTGAATTACAACTCAAACCCTCACCTTATGCACATTGTCTGTGTGTCCTTTGTCCAGGATGTAATTACCTCTGTTTTGTTGTATCATGACTTTAGTTTTAAATCCCCTTCACTATCTGGTCTGCACCATTTTCAGCCAATCATGTTAGAGATTTTGGGCTGAAAGTCAGAACTGAAGATACTTTCTAACCTAGTCTCTGCCCCTTTCTATCAGGAGAGCCTGGAAGCATTTTTAATTTTTCCAGTGCCAATTTTATAATTTATGAAGCACTAACTTTGGTTAGGATGAGGTAGGGTTGTGTAGCAAAGCAGAATTGACTAGATTCAAATACCAGTTCTATTGGACATTGGGGAAGCTACATACTATCTTTGTATTTCAGTCATGTCTTATGTAAAAAGGGGATAATACTGAGCTAAATTCATAAAGACGATGTGCAAATTTCAAAAAGCATTTGTGAAACACTTAGTACCATGCTCCAGTGGTAGTCAGCACTAATGCAAGTATGAACTTATTATTTCTCCTGTGTTCACTTCCTAATACAATAGCAGGATAGGCTGGAGCAATGAATATGGCCTCTGAGCAGTGCCTAGACAGAAATGAGCTATTTTACTGAATTTTTAATAAACCAGATGCAGTTATGCTCAGTTTTGTCCACAACAGGAATAACTTTATTCCCATGGAACTGCCAACCATAGCTGGCTTCCCCCTCAATGATGCTACATCTCCTTTGCTTTAGAGGACAGTTCCTAGAAATTATGTTTTATGTTTTCCATTGTGTTGTCTCAGAAAGCTCCGTGGGACACCCAGTATTGCTACTATGTACCTATATTTGCAACTAAAGTGTCAGTGTGTGTTTGAATTCTTCCCCTTCTCTGGTTTTCTTATTGTCTTCTTTCTTAAAAAAAAAAAAAATTTTTAACATTTAGTTATTTTTGAGACAGAGAGAGACAGAGCATGAACGGGGGGAGGGCCAGAGAGAGAGGGAGACACAGAATCCGAAGCAGCTCCAGGCTCTGAGCTGTCAGCACAGAAACTGATGCGGGGCTCCAACTCACCAAGCGCGAGATCATGACCTGAGCCGAAGTCTGACACTCAACCGACTGAGCCCCCCAGGCGCCCCTTTACTGTCTTCTTTTATCAGCCCAACCCCCAAAACTCACACGCCATAGGCATCCACAGGAACCATTGCTCCCTACGCTGTTCACATTTGCTCTTACCAAATTTGTTCCCAGGAATTTTGAAACCCCCATAGTGCTTGGGACATAGAAACTCTTAGTAAAGACACTGCTATAAAAACTGTAACTTCTGTTTTATAGATAATTCATTTGCTCTCCGAAGAAAAATCTACCATGGATTGCTGAGTTAAAATATGGTCTTGATTTATCAGGTCTGTTAAAACCTTTCACAGATCTCTGACAAGGTGATGTAAGTGGAGCATGCTTATCAATGCAAGTTATTTGACCCTCAGAACTATACAGGTTCTATACAAGTATACAAGAATACAAGAATACAAGTATACAGGTTCTATACAGAACTATACAAGAATAACAGATGTTATTCTTTTTGGACATTGTCTTAAATGAGGAGTGTTTGTGGTCTGAAAGTGGAACAGAGCATATGGCATCATAATTATTAGTAAGAATTCATACTCGTTAGAACTTGGGCTTAATATAAAACCGTTTCTTTTCTTTTCCCAGTTTCGTTCCCATTGCATACTAATGGAGTGTGGTTTCATGGACACATTTTTGGGAGTGTTGTTTGCTGTAAAAGAACCACCACAACCCACCACCAAACTCCACAGTGCCGAAGCCACGGCTGCTTCACATCGCACTTCTAAAGTTTTGCATGGTCCCTGTTTTTCAGTTTTTTGGCCAAGAATGCATAAAATCTTTTACCTGGTGCCATTTTGTAGTAGCCTCCAGTCACCAGCAGCTGTTTGGAATCAGAAGGAGAAAATGAAAACACAAACCAGGGTTTTTAACTGTGGCAAAAGAATGTTCAAAGAACCCTCTCTATGATAAAACAGAATTTATTGCCACAAGTATTGCAGAGCTAATGAAATCAGGAAAACCCCACAATGAAAGATGTGTCTCTCTGGTAAGACTGTGAGTTGATAATGTTAATAACACCCCATTAGAATTTGTTACCATAAGCCTTCACCATGTGGGTCTGTGATCAAATGTGCATGATCTATATAGACCTGCAAAGTATTAAAGCTGCAATAATATTATCCCAAGTTAGTAGTGGCCACTGATGCCTGAGAAATGCAAATACAAATATTCTCTGATGAATACTGTTCTAAATATGGGTCTTTCAGGATTGCAATATATAAAGTTCACACAATTATTACCTCCCAATAAAATTCCACAGTACAGGAGGAAATAATCCACTACGAAAAAGAGATTGTGGAAACAAAGTTAATGGGATATAGGTTTTTCAACATATTAAGGGTTGGTTTTATCACAGAGAGTTTAAATTAACTATGATAAAATATTTTAAGAAATAAAATAGCAATACAAATTAAACTATCAAAATGATTATGCAGCTATAAGAAAATACTAAACAAAATTTTTAAAAAATTAAAATCATAGAAATAAAAAAATCAATAGATGGGCAAGCAACAAAAGAGTAAAACTTAACAACACTAAAAAAGTGAACAGGTCTAAAAAAGAACCAAAGCAAGAGACAATGCGAAAGGAAAGAGGAAGAGAACACACGTGTAGAAAATAAGATAAAATGGGAAATTCTAACATATGTGTAATAAAAGTTCGAGAATGAGAAAACAGAAAGAATAGGGGAGATCAGTTCTTTAAAGAAATTATGGATGAGAATTTCTAGAAATGATGACATACGTGACTTCCCAGGTTCAAGATACACAACATATTGCAGACAAGATACATTTTTTTAAAAATTCCAATTATAAAGCTGCAAATATCAAAATAAAGAAAATATCTTAATTTTCTTAATGTTTATTTGTTTTTGAGAGAGACAGAGTGCCAGTGAGGGAGGGGCAGAGTGAGGGAGACACAGAATCGGAAGCAGGCTCTGGGCTCCAAGCTGTCAGCACAGAGCCCAATGGAACCCGAGATCATGACCTGAGAGGAAGTGGAATGCTTAAGCGACTGAGCCAGGCAGGCGCCCTGAAGAAAATATCTTAAAAGCAAGAAAAGAGATGATGTGTAAAGAAATAACAATTGGAATGCCAGTCAAATTCACAAGCAACAATAAAAACTCGAGGCTGTAGAATAATATACTGAAGCACTATGAGAAAATATCTGTGCAATTTGAATTGTGCATGACAAAATAATTCTTTAGGAGCAAAGCCAAATTAAAAACATTTTATGTCTTTAATTAAAAGCTAAGACTTTACCACCAGTGGAACTTCACTACAAGAAAAGAATAAAAGAAAAAATATATATATATAAGAAAAAGAATTAAAGAATAAAATTCGAGAAGAAAGAAAGCAATCCTGGTAGAAAGTTCTGAGGTTCAAGAAGGAATGTTGAGAAAGCATGATAGTAAATATAAACAAATTCTAATTGTATAAAACTAAAAAAAAATGTGAATCATAGGATTAATAATATATGGGACAACTTAAATACAAAATTAGCATATTACTTGAAGAGATGAGTAGACTGTTATATAGGATTCTAAGTTCCTTCTATTAATCAGAATTCAAGTTTTTGATTATTTTTTATATCTTGTTAATTAAACATGAAAAATTTTGTGAGAAGTTACTAAAATAATAATAATGATAATAAAGCTTCTAAGCCAGTAGAAGTGGAAGCAAGAATAGGAGGAAGGAGCAGGAAATGAGGAAAAAAGAGAAAGGAGACAGGGAGGGAGGAGGAGAAAGAGGATAAATATAAAGTATAAAATAAAATAGCAGAAATAAATCCAAATGTATCTGCAACTGTAGTAAAAAAAAGGATTAAATTTATCATCAAAATACAGATGATACTTGTCATGTTGAGAACTGGGAGTTATATATAAGTAATGAATCACTAAATTCTACTCCTGGAAACAATATTACACTATATGTTAACAATCTAGAATTTGAATAAAAATTTGAAGAAGAAAAAATAGTAAATAATAAAATAGTGAAAAAAACAGATTACTAGATCAGGAAAAAAAATTCAGTAAAAGTCTTTTCCAAGAAAATACCTAAAGCATAAAGAAAGAGTAAGACTAAAAGTAAAAGGAAGCTAAAGATATATTTGCAAAATGCTAATCAGAAAAAAAAAAAATTTAGACACCTTAAGATCAGCTAAAACAGACTTTAAGACCCCTACCATTTCTAAAGAAAAGCAAGTCATTGAATAGTGATATAAATTTTATTTTAAAATTGCAAGTTACTGGACACAGACCTTACTCCCTCTACAAAAATTAACTCAAAATGGATCACGGATCTAAATGTAAAATGCAAAATGGTAAAACTGCTAGAATATAGCATGGGAGTAAATCTAGATGACCTTAGGCATGGTGACAACTTTTTAGGTATGACACCAAAGGCACAATCCATGAAAGAAAGAATTGATAAACTAAAATTTACTAAAATTAAAAATAGAACTACCCTACAACCCAGCAATAGCACTAGCAGGAATTTATCCAAAGGATTCAGGAGTGCTGATTCATGGGGACACATGTACCCCAACGTTTATAGCAGCACTTTCAACAACAGCCAAATTATGGAAAGAGCCTAACTGTCCATCAACTGATGAATGGATAAAGAAAAATGTGGTTTATATATACAATGGAATACTACTTGGCAATGAAAAAGAATGAAATCATGTCATTTGCAGCAACGTAGATGGAACTGTAAGGTAGTATGCTAAGTGAAATAAGTCAGTCAGAGAAGGACAGATACCATATGTTTTCACTCATATATGGAACTTGAGAAACTTAACAGAAGACCGTGGGGGAGGGGAAGGGGGAAAATTACAAATAGTTACAAATAGAGAAGGAGGGAGGCAAACCATGAGACTCTTAAACACAGAGAATAAACTCACGGTTAATGGGAGGTAGGGGGGAGAGGGGAAAATGAGTGATGGGAATTGAGGAGGGTGCTTGTTAGGATGAGCCCTGGGTATTGTATGTAAGCAATGAATCATGGGAATCTACTCCCAAAACCAAGAGCACACTGTATACACTGTATGTTAGCCAGTTTGACATTAAATTATATTTTAAAAAATTTTAAAAATTTTGCTCTTTGAAATACTGTCAAAAGAATGAAAAGACAAACCACACACTGGAAGAAAATATTTACAAAAGACACATCTAATAAAGGACTATTCTCCAAAATATACCAAAAATCTCTTAAAACTCAAAAATAAGTAAACAAACAACACCCACACAAAAAAATGGGCCAAAGGCCTTAGCATACACCTCACCAAAGAAATTATACAAGTAGCAAATAAGTATATGAAAAGATGCTCCACATCCTATGTCATCAGGGAAATACAACTTAAAACATCAGTGAGATGCCACTAAAAATGATTAGAATGACCAAAATCTGGAACATTAAGACGTCAAATCCTGGCAACAGGAACTCTTATTCATTGCTGGTGAGAATGTAAAACAGCACAGCCACTCTAGAAGACAATTTGGCAGTTACTTAGAAACCTAAACATACTCTTATTATATGACCCACTAATCCACCCTCCATGGCATTTTCCCAAAAAAAGTTGAATATTTATGCCTTCACAAAAACATGCACAGGGATGTTTATAGCAGCTTTATTCATAATAACCCAAAGTTGGAAACAACTAAGATATCCTTTGGTAGGTGAATGGATAATTAAACTCTAAACAATAGAATATTATTCATCCATCAAAAGAAATGGGCTACCAAGCCACAGAAAGACATGGAGGAAAATTAAATGCTTATTACCTAGTGAAGCGAGGTAATCAGAAAAGGCTACATACCATATGATTCTAATAATATGACGTTCTGAAAATGGTAAAATTATTGAGACAGTAAAAAGATTGGTGGTTGGCAGAGGTTAGTGGGGAAGAAGGGATGAATAGGCAAAACAGGATATTTAGGGTAGCAAAACTACTCTCTGTGATAATGGATACATTAATATGTGTTTACATATAACTATATACATAAATTATGTATGTTTATATATTTTATATATAAATATTATACCAAGTTTGTATATAAAATACAGTCCATTTTTTCTTATCTTAAAAAAGTAAATCTGGCTGTGATTATATTCGTTAAAAATTTTCAGGAATTCTCCCATACATTTTGTTGAAGTTATAAACCCTTTTATTATAAATGGGGTCTTTCTTAAAGTCCTTGGTTGAGATAAAAAATTTAATATTTTTCCACTTTCTTCAGCATACTATCTGTGGGTTTTTTTTTTCCATTTTGAAAAATAGAAATACAGGACATACTAATGGACAGGATTCATAAGGTTAGTTTATTTTTGATTTAAACTGTTCAAGGAGTCCCATGTAATTCTATACTTGCTCAAAAGATAAAACATTTTACCTCCCTAAAGAACTGGAAGCAATGCAAGATAAGTTTCCATTTCCCTCTTTGGATGCTGTAGTCTTGGCATATATAAAATGGAATTCTCTCTCTCTCTCTTCCTCTCTCCTTCTCTTCCTTGCTTACTAATTTTTAAAAACTATCTTAACCATTTCTTTCTTTGTCTTATTTAACATTTAATATGGAAATTCTGATCTACATCTATTACTGTTTGATTCTAATAATTCTCACCACATCTTCCTGGTCCGTATCTTTTGACAAATAGACCAGTGATAGTTAATTGTTTAGAGAGTTGTAACTTATAAAATTCTAAAGAAAAATGCCCCTCTTGGGGCACCTGGGTGGGTCAGTCCATTAAATCTCCAACTTCAGCTCTGGTCATCACCTCTCTGCTTGTGAGTTCAAGCCCCAAGTGGGGCTCTGTGCTGACAGCATACAGCCTGGAGTCTGCTTCAAATTCTGTGTCTCCCTCCCTCTCTGCCCCTCACCCACTTGTACTCTGTCTCTCCCTGTCTCAAAAATAAACAAACATTAAAAAATATTTTTAAAAAAGAAAAATGCACCTCTTTCCTTCTAGAGATGAAAACAGTGCTGACAGGCAATATGTACTCTGTCTCTCACAGCTGAAAGAAATATCTTATCAGAATTTCTGAGATATTTAATGTCTGAACAAGACAATGTAACACTTAATATGTAGTCCCATGTCTCTCTTTGATTTATTCAGTTGTAAGCTCCCCAAAGACAAGAGCCATGTGCTCAGCATTTGTTTGTTTCTAACATGAATAATGTAGTGATAGAAACATAGATCCATGTGTTCATGAATTGGTTGATGGAAACCAGGGAAAACCAAGCATAGGAAAGTGTGGTTTAAAGAAATAGTCCCATTTAATGATTCCTTAAAGTTCTGTTTATATATATGGTTTTAATTTTTCTGAATATTGCCATTCTGAATAAAATATGTATGAATTTAAATCATATATGTTTTTATTCATATTCTCCTTCAATAGGAACAGCTCCACTTTTTCCCTTTATTTCTTTGGGCTCTGCATAAGCAATAAACATCCTAAAATATTACCTAGGTTGGTACACACACATATTATTATAACATTGCATAATATAATAATATGGCATTATACTTTTATAGTTAATATAATTATTAACATTATTATATCATAGTATAATATATAATATTATATGGTTACTGAATTTATAAAACAGTTCACACTTTATAAAATTATTTAATCAACTAGAATAGGTCTGTTTATAATTACGTATCAGGAGGTTATTAGTTTGCTAAATTAATAGCATAAGGAAAGTGACTACATCTTTCACTGCAACATAAAAGCAACCACCTACAGTCTTAGTCTTGAGTATGTATTCTTTTTCATTTTACTTTTAAAAGTGTCATGTGAGTGTGTCTAGAATAGTATCAGAGCAACTGTCTTATTTGTTTCAGGTGAATGTAAGATACTCAAAGTATAAATACCACATTTAAAAAAAAATTTATTCACTTATTTTGAGAGAAAGAAAGAGCACAAGCATGAGCAGGGGAGGGGCAGAGAGAGAGGGGCAGAGAGAAGCCCAAGCAGGCTCTGCACTGTCAGCTCAGAGCCCAACATGGGGCTCAAACCCCATGAACTGTGAGGTCATGCCCTGACCTGAAGTCAAGAGTCAGATGCTTAATCGACTGAGCCACTCAGGCACCCCACTACCACATTTTAAAATAAAACCTAGGAACGTGCATGCCAAGTTCAATTACTCAACTGCTAATTTCAATAAATTGAGATCTCCTCTCTTCAAATTAGAGCTCTTGAGAGTTATTATAATATAGAATAATTGAGAGTTGAAAAGGACCTGGTTGATGAAATTATAGTATAGTATTTATCAATAAGAAAACGCTTCACATCATTTGAAGATAAAATGGTTTACATCAAATGTAGATTTTAGGTAAGTGCATTTGAACTCTTCCATTTCAATTGAGTGCTAAAGATAGACAGTATTTACTACCTTTATGCCCAAAGTGTTATTTTTATACTAAGTCAAGAATTACAAGTGCAGTGCTAATGTTTTCTGAATCAAAATACTGGCAACGTGGTCTGAAAATTACCTGTATATCCATGACAAAAAGCAGGCAAAGTATCTGAAATGAGAGACATTATGAAAATTCAGCTTATGTAGTTACTGTAGTTCATGGCGTGGTTTTCCTTATCAGAGCATTCATGCCATGTTTATAGTTTCAGTGCTGCACTGAATAGGAATTATGTTTTGTCTACATTTGCATATCGACTATATTTTTTAGAAATCTGAAGTGTGTCCGATTCTCTGCTGTTTTTCTTCAAAAACAAAATGAAACAAAATTCCGTGGATGCCAATGTATTTTTATTTTTCTTAATGTTTTATTTATTTTTGAGAAAGAGAGAAGGTGAGCAGGGAGGGGCAGAAAGAGAGGGGGACACAGAATATGAAGCAGGCTCCAGGTTCCAGGCTATCAGCACAAAGCCTGATGTGGGGCTCGAACTCACAAACTGTGAGATCACGACCTGAGCCAAAGTTGGACGCCTAACCAACTGAGCTACCCAGGCGCCCCTGGATGCTAACATATTTTAAGCCAAAGATAATATCTTGATTCATTCAAAATACAATTTTAAATCTTCATTGAATAAAGGGAGCACAGAACATAGAGGATATTGGCAGAAATTTGAAATGACCACTTGTTCATTTCAATGACATGTATTGGAAAACCGATGTTGGTCATTTGTATTATAGAACAAATCTCATTACTTCTTAAATGTGTGATTTGGGGAAAATCATTTAAATTCTTTGTGATTTTCTCTATCTTTAAAATAGTCATAATTGGGGCCCCTGGGTGGCTCAGTTGGTTAAGCGGCCAACTTCAGCTCAGGTCACGATCTTGTGGTCCATGAGTTCGAGCCCCGTGTCGGGCTCTGGGCTGATGGCTCAGAGCCTGGAGCCTGCTTCCGATTCTGTGTCTCCCTCTCTCTCTGCCCTCCCCCGTTCATGCTCTGTCTCTCTCTGTCACAAAAAGAAATAACCGTTAAAAAAAAATAAAATAAATAAAATAGTCATAATTATTAAGACTATAATGTGAAGAAAGGTGAGAGGCACTTCAAGATCTAAGGTAAGTCAAAATAGAAAATAAATATGGATTAAAAGAAGTTTGAAACCTCAGTTTGTGGCATCTAAAACATATTATTTATTATTAAATCGCTACTATGTGTATATATCACAGTAAAAAAAGTTAAAAATAAAATCCAAGAATAGCTATTACTTATTCCTACTTGAGGTTTTTTGAAGCAACGCAGTTTTTCTTATTGTTTCACAATGCATGAAATTTGAGAACTTCTGTTATTTTCCTCATCAGAGAAGATTTTCAGTGATCTTGGTAAGTTTACATCTGAAATAGCTGGTAGTCATGAAGTGTGATTAACACACAATGGCAGGGATTTGAAAACATGAAAGAGGGAGAATACAGAATAAGTCAGAGAGGAATGTGAGGATAAGAGTTAATAAAAAAGGATCAGAAACCAAACTGGCCTTTCTTTATGCCTTCACAGAATATTTGTTATGTGTGTACTGATAGTTTACTGACTATGAAAATTGGGAAAAATTAGAATACCTATTTTAAAGAATTGAATGAAGATCAATATGTAAGTGATGAATCATTAAATTCTATTCCTGAAACTAATATTACACTATATGTTATCTAACTATAATTTAGATAAAAACTTGAAACAAAAAATTAAATTAAATAACAATAAAAAATAAAGAATTGAATGAAGATCAGTTAAAGTATAGCCACGTAAATTGTATAGCACAGTGCTTGTTACGTAGTAAGCTGTCAGTAAATATCAACTACTGGTATTGTAGCTATTTCTTATGTTCTTACAATTATTTCTCTGTATTTCCTTCCTTTTTTAATGTTAATTTTCTTATTTATTTATTTATTTATTTATTTTTAATTTACATTCAAGTTAGTTAGCATATAGTGCAATAATGATTTCAGGAGTGGAATTCAGTGATTCATCTCCTACACATAACACCCAGTGTTCATCCCAACAAGTGTCTTCCTGTGGCCCCTTGTCCCATCTCCCCACCTACAACCCCTCCAGCAACGCTTAGCTTGTTCTTTATATTTGAGTCTCTTATTTTGTCCCTCTCCCTGTTTTCATATTATTTTTGCTTCCCTTCCCTTATGTTCATCTGTTTTGTACCTTAAATTCCACATATGTGTGAAGTTATATGATATTTGTCTTTGACTAATTTTGCTTAACAAAATAACCTCTAGTTCCATCCACCTTGTTGCAAATGGCAAGATTTCATTCTTTTTGATTTCCAAGTAATATTCCATTGTGTGTGTGTGTATGTGTGTGTGTATGTATATGTATATACACATCTTCTTTATCCATTCATCAGTTGATAGACATTTGGACTCTTTCCATATTTTGGCTATTGTCAATAGTGCTTCTATAAACATTGGGGTGCATGTGGCCCCTTTGAAAAAGCACACCCGTATCCCTTGGATAAATACCTAGTGGTGCAATTGCTGGGTCGTAGGGTGGTTCTATTTTTAATTTTTTGAGGAACCTTCATACTGTTTTCCAGAGTGGCTGAACCAGTTTGCATTCCCACCAGTAGTGCAGAAGGGTTCCTCTTTCTCTGCATCCTCACCAACATCTGTTGTTGCCTAAGTTGTCAACTTTAGCCATTCTGACCGGTGTCAGAATTTTTTTCTTAGTGCTAATCTGGCTTAAATTTCTTTGAACTCATATAAACTATAACAGGAGACTACTACTGATTGATATACTATCCAAAATTTAATCCATAGTAAACCATTTTAGAGTAATACATTTCAGTGAACTCTGCACAAAAATGTCATTAAGCTTATATTACACTGGTATCATTCTAAGCATGTAACAAAGAGAAATTAAAGCCTTTTTAAGGTGAATATTTTGGTTCTAATCCATCCATCTTGAAGACTGTCCTAAATATCTTCTTTGCAAGTCCAATGACCCAGAACTTGAATTAAAAAAAAAGCAATGAGGCATCACCCACATCAGTCAGTTAGCATCCAACTCTTGATTGCAACTCAAGTCATGATTGTACAGTTCATGAGTTCAAGCCCCCCATCAGGCTCTGTGCTGACAGTATGGAGCTTTCTTGGGATTCTCTGTCTCCTTCTGTCTCTGCCCCTCCCTGTTTGCTATCTATTTCTCTCTCTCTCAAAATAAATAAATAAACTTAAAAAAATAAAGCAGGTATGTTTATAGGTTTAAACTTCATTTTATTATTTTGTCTTTAAGAGTAGTAAGAACATTAATTAATTAAATCATAGAGACTATTGATTTTTTATATGTAGACTCCAAAATTCTTTGAATATTCTATTACAAAACACTACTATTAGTAAGTAAAGAAATATTTCATGCAGAATTTTTTTCACTAAATGTTTGAAGGGATTTTTTTTTCTAATTTAAGGGTTAGGTAAAGGAGTTGGAGAAAGAACAGTATTTCTTAAATCTCTGAACGAAACGACAGTGTAGACCCTTTCATTTTCTTATCATATTCTTTTTCAAATCTCTCATACTGGGCTACAGTGAAGTGATTTTTCCAATCTCCCAAAATACCTGAAAAGAAAGATAAAATGACAAATTTGAGACATCTATAAAATTTCCTTCTTAGATCAGTTTTAATTTGAATTACCATATATATATATATATATATATATATATATATATATATATTTAATTTAAATTCAAGTTAGTTAGCATATAGTGTAATAGTTATTTCAGGAGTTAAATTCAGTGATTCATCACTTTCATATAACACCCAGTACTAGTCCCAACAAGTGCTCCCCTCAAAGTCCATCACCCATTTAGCCAATAACCCCACCCACCTCCCTTCCAGAAACCCTCAGTTTGTTCTCTGCATTTAAGAGTCTCTGATGGTTTTCCTCTCTCTGTTTTTATCTTATTTTTCCTTCCTTCCCCTATGTTCATATTTTTTGTTTCTTAAATTCCAAATATGAGTGAAATCATGTGATATTTGTCTTTCTCTGATTTATTTCACTTATTTCACTTATTGCACTCTTTTGTATCCTTTGGATAAATATCTGGTAGTGAAGTTGCTGGGTCATAAGCTAGTTTTATTTTTATTTTTGAGGACCCTCCATACTGTTTTCCAGAGTGGCTGCACAGTTTGCATTCCCACCAACAGCATAAGAGTGTTCCCTTTCTTCACATCCTTGTCAACATCTGCTGTTTCCCGAGTTGTTCATTTTAGCCATTCTGACAGGGCTGGTTTTGATTTGTATTTCCCTGATGGTGAGTGATGTTGAGGATCTTTTCATGTGTCTGTTAGCCATCTGGATGTCTTCTTTAGGAAAGGATCTATTCATGTCTTCTGCCTATTTCTTCACTGGATTATTTCTTTTTTGGGTGTTGAGTTTAAGAAGTTGTTTATAGATTTTGGATACTAATCCTTAATCAGATATGTCATTTGCAAATATATTTTCACATTATGTGGGTCGCCTTTTAGTTTTGTTGATTGTTTCTTTCACTCTGCAGAAGCTTTTTATCTTGACGAAGTCCTAATAGGTCATTTTTGCTTTTGTTTCCCTTGCCTATGGCGACATGTCGAGAAGAAGTGGCTCTGGCTGCGGTCAAAGATGTTTCTGCCTATTTTCTCCTCTAAGAATTTGATGGTTTCCTGTCTCACATATAGGTCTTTCATCCATTTTGAATTAAGTTTTGTGTATGGTGTAAGAAAGTGGTCCAGTTTCATTCTTCTGCATGTCACTGTCCAGTTTTCCCAACACCATTTGCTAAAGAGACTGTCTTTCTTCCATCGGATATTCTTTATGGCTTTGTTGAAGATTAGTTGGCCATATATTTGTGGGTCCATCTTTGGGTTCTCTGTTCTATTACATTGACCTATGTTTTTGTACCAATACCATATTGTCTTGATAATTACAGCTTTGTAATACAGCTTAAAGTTCAGAATTGTGATGCCTCCAGCATTCAGGGTCTTTTGTGGTTCCATACAAATTTGAGAATTGTTTGTTCTAGCTCTGTGAGGAATGTCGGTGTTATTTTCAAAAGGATTGCATTGAATGTGCAGATTGCTTTAGGTAGTATCGACATTTTAACAATATTTATTCTTCTGATCCAGGAGTATAGAATGTTTTTCCATTTCTTTGTGTCTTCTTCAATTTCTTTCATAAGCTTTCTATAGTTTTCAGTGTAAAAAGCTTTTACCTCTTTGGTTAGGTTTATTCCTAGGTATTTCATGTGGTTTTTTGATGCAATTGTAAATGTAATCAATTCCTTGATTTCTCTTTCTGCTGCTTCATTACTGGTGTATAGAAATGCAACGGATTTCTGTATGTGGATTTTGTACCCTGAGACTTTGCTGAATTCATATGCCAGGTTCCAGCAGTTTTTTGGTGGAGTTTTTCAAGGTTCTCCACATAGAGTATCATGTCGTCTGCAAAGAGTGAAAGTTTGACTTCTTCCTTGCCAATGTAGATGCCTTTTTTATATGTCTTTTTGTTGCCCGATTTCTGAGGCTAGGACTTCCAATACTATGTTGAACAACAGTGGTCAGAGTGGACACCCCTGTCATGTTCCTAACCTTAGGGTGAAAGCTCTCAGTTTTTCCCCATAGAGGATAATATTAGCTCTGGGTCTTTTGTATATGGCCTTTATGATGTTGAGGTATGTTCCTTCTATCTCTACTTGGTTGAGGGTTTTTATCAAGAAAGGATGCTGTATTTTGTCAAATGATTTTTCTGCATCTATTGAGAGAATCATATGATTCTTATCCTTTCTTTTATTAATTTGGTGTATCAGGTTGATTTATTTGCAAATATTGAACCAGCCCTGCAGCCCAGGAATAAATACCACTTGGTCACAGTGAATAATTCTCTTAATGGACTGCTGAATTTGATTTGCTACTATCTTGTTGAGAATTTTTACATCCATTTCATTAGGGATATTGGCTTCTAATTCTCCTTTTCAGTGGGGTCTTTGTCTGGTTTTGTAATCAAGACAATTGGTTTCACAGAATGAGTTTGGAAGTTTTCTTTCTACATCTATTTTTTTGGAATTGTTTGAGGAAAATATATACTATTTCTTCTTAAATGTCTGGTGGAATTTTCCTAGGAAGCCATTGGCCCAGGATTCTCGTTTGTTGGGAGATTTTTGATTACTGATTCAATGTCTTTGCTGGTTATGGGTCTGTTCAAATTTTCTATTTCTTCTTATTTCAATTTTGGCAGTTTCTATATTTCTAGGAATTTGTCCATATCTTCCAAATTGCCCAGTTTGTTGGCATATAATTTTTCATATTATTATTCTCACAATTGTATTCTGTGGTGTTGGTTGCAATCTCTCCTCTTTAATTCATGATATATCTATTTGGGTCCTTTCTCTTTTCTTCTGGATAAGTCTAGCCAGGATGTTATCAATTTTGTTAATTCTACCACACTTGTATTTTTAAATCTTTAATTTTAGAACTCCATAACTCCATCCCTCACTCCCAAACTCCCAGGCCTCCTTAGTTTTCCAAAATACCTATGGGTTTTTCCAGTATCTTATATAAAGAAATAATCTCTCAAATAGCTTCAAGAAATGTCACTGAAAGAAAATTCAATGTCTCACAATCTTTATTCTTTGCCCTCAAGAGCTTTGTTAACAAAAAATGATGTCTAACATCATTTAAGCTGGCTACTGACCACAGAAAAAATTGTAAGGCATGTGAAAAATATCTAGAGAGTTCACACAAATGAAAGGCATTCTTCTGACATAGCAATGGATGCCAAGACTCATGTTTATCAATGTATAGGCTCTTGAGTAACCATTTCTCATTAGAAGGTCTGTCTTACATGATAGGCTTACAGGAATTACAGAGTTTATTTGCCACGTATTTCCCCTAAGTTTTTGTTGCTGTTGTTCCTAATTTTTTTCTTGTCAGCATACTCAATCTCTTTCCATCTCCTACAGTATTGCTCTTAGCTCTCCACCTATCTATAATGTAATTAGCAAACTAGTATATGATTTCTCACCCTTTCTCATGAAGGGAGAAATGGAATGATCCATACGAACTCCTGCTACAGTGGTATAATTTGTAAATGGATTCTGCTTCATCACATCAAAAGAGCTGTAATAGAGGATTTTATCCACAGTTTCTTCTGGCAGATCTTTGTCTAGAAACTTTAACAATTTCTGAATTTCACGCTTTGGATCCTAAAAAATTATAAAATAAAAGAATTATTTCAGGTAGACATAGTCATGCAATAGGCAATGTATTTAATATGGTTCTACATATCTCAATGCGATCGAGAAAATGATTTTACATTTTTATGTGTATGGTTTACTTTGCTTTCCAAAGTACATGTCCTATTCTTGGTTATGCCAGGCAATCACCCGCTACAAAGAAGATTAAATTCTGTTTCAAAAAATGCAAAAAAATTTGGGTTAATATTCAACCTTTCACACTCAAAAATAAAATTAACCAGTAGAATAACAAATGGTAATAAAGCAAGCTACTATTATCCTAAGGTATAATTTTCAAAATTTTGATCTCCTTTTTTAAAGTGTATCTAACATCAAGAATAGATTACCTATCAAAAATTTAGAGAAGAATTAATATCTATCCTTCTCAAACTCTTCCAAAAAAGTAGAAGAGGGAGTAACACTTCCAAACCAATTTCACAAGGTTAGCATCACCCAAATGCCAAAAAAAGATAAGAACAGCACAGGAAAATAACAGACTAACATCTCTGGTGAATATCAATGCAAAAATACTGAACAAAATACTAGCAAACAAAATTCAAAAGCACATTGAAAGGTTTGTATACCATGATCAAGTGGATTTATTGCAGTGATGGAAAAGTAGTTTGACATTAGCAAATCAATGTGATACACCACATTAACAAAATGAAAGATAAAAATCATATGATCATTTAAAAAGATATGGTAGTAGATGCTATGAAAAAATCAACAGCAAAAGAGACTTTTTAAAAGTTTATTTATTTATTTTAAAAGAGAGAGGGAGCAAACATGCAGAGTAGAGAGAGAGAGAGGCAGAGACAGAATCCCATGCAGGCTCCATGCTGTTAGCACAGAGCCCAACACAGGGCTCAATCCCATGAACCGTGAAATCATGACCTGAACTGAAATCAAGAGTCAGACACTTAACCGACTAAGCCATCCAGGTGCCCTGCAAAAGAGACTTTAATAGATAAGACAAGGTGAAGTATTTGACATTATGGACATGAAAGAACTCTCTGGAGAGTTAACATTTAACTTAAGACATGAAGAATGAGGAAAAGTTAATTTGAAAATAGTGGGGAAAAATATTTCAGGCAAGCTCACTTAGTAAGAAAAACAAAGGTGATACCAGAAGAGGTTGGAGAGAGATAGGGACTAAATAATGCTGAACTCAAAATTATCTTAATGATTTTGTATTTCATGTAAGGACAGAAACCACTGAGAGATTTGAAGAAGGGAGTGGGCATACTCTGAGTTTTCAAGAGGATCATTTTCTCTCGGTGGACAATAGAAGCAAAATGAGGTACTCCAAATAAGTCAATATAGTTGTCTGATCTAGCGCAGGAGGCAGTAGTGGTAGAAAAATAGGGGATTGAGTAAAATATCAATTTTCAAGGTATAATTAATAGGATAGTGGATTGATCATATTTATAGATCAAGAAGAAAGGAAAATGTGATATAAAAAAAGATGAACCTTAGTTTTCGTTAAAAAGTAAAAGAGAAATTGTACTGTAGTTGCCTCTCACCTCTTTCATGTCTTCATAGAATAGGTAAAGAATACGATAATCATTCCTCTTCTCCCACCAGCCCTTCACATGATCATACCACGCACCAAAAGCCACTAAATTGAAAGATACAATGTTTGGAAAATTAAAACCATTTGCATAGAGAACTGTTACATATTATTCCAAGTCATCATTATCAATACAAAAGCACTTATCAGTTCAAGAAATTGGGCTAATAGGGTAATTACTTCTGTTTTCACTAAATTTACAATTTACTTGGAAAGGAGTGGCAGGTAACTTTATAGAAGAAGAGAGGGAGAGAAAATGATAGGGGTGGAGAGGTTAAGAAAGGGCTCTGGAGAAAGAAGAATGTATTTGGATCTAAGAGGAAAAATTGGGCTTTGATAATAGTAAGAATGAGTAGACATTATATGGACAGAGAATCATCCAAGCAGTAGCAGGAGTAAAAATTTGCAAGACACCATTGAGATGGACTTGCCTTGAAAAGAGAGTTTTTATAGAAGAATGTTTGTATGAGAACTATATGTAGAGCTACTACTATTGGCATAAGTATGTTTCCCTGAAAGACGATACACAGGTAGAGAAACAGAGCCTTAAGGATAAAATCTTTACTCAAGAATTTTCAGTCTAGGTAATAAAAATAAGGGACTGGTAGAGAAAAGAGAGCCTAAGAAATACGTGTAAAATCGAAACAATACAATGGCTGCACAGCAAGGGATGAAAACACTTAATCGTCACTAAGCACTAATGAAACAAGACTAATAACTGAAAAATCTATGTTACATATTCCCTAAAAGTTCTTAAAGGGAAGAGATGACTATGTATTCGGCTTCTTCTATAGTCTTTCTAATTCATTAGTAGAGTGCTGGGCACATATTAGGTTTATAATAACAGATTTATATTTGAACTTTCTATCTTCTTGCAGAAAGACTTTTCACTATGGGGAGCCTGGGTGACTCAGTCAGTTGAGCCTCTGACTTCGGCTCAGGTCATGATTTCACGACTCGACAGTTCAAGCCCCCAGTCGGGCTCTGTGCTGACAGCTCGGAGCCTGAAGCCTGCTTCAGATTCTGTGTTTCCCTCTTTCCCTACACCTCCCTTGCTCACACTCTGTCTCTCTCTCTCTCTTAAAAATAAACATTAAAGGGGCCCCTGGGTGGCTCAGTCGGTTGGGTATCCGACTTCAGTTCGGGTCATGATCTCACAGTTTGTGAGTTCGAGCCCCGTGTCGGGCTCTGTACTGACAGCTTGGAGCCTGGAGTCTGCTTTGGATTCTGTGTCTTCCTCTCTGTTCCTCCTCCACTCACACTCTGTCTCTCTATCTTTCTCTCAAAAATAATAAAGATTTAAAAAAATTAAAAAATGAATAAAAAATAAACATTAAAAAAATTATTAAAAAAAAAAAAAGACTTTTCACTATAGAACACCTTGAGTAAAGTAAGAGTTGAACCCACCCTTTCCAGTCATGAATTTATCCAGGAACTCTTCCCAGGTGCCAGGCTCTGGATGCAGTTTTGCCATCTGGTAGAAATAATAGTAAGACACAGCCACATCTTTAGCGTTTCGTGCCACGTAGACCATCTGTGGAGAGATATGGCAAATCATCATTTCATTTATATTGTTTAATATTTTGTAAACTTGCTTGTCTTGCGAGAATGCTTATTTTCTCCTATCAATGTCCTGATCTCAGCATTTATATATATATCCTGACATGGAATATTCACAACTATGTATTGTTTAACACAAAGATTTGGGCCTTCACACCCTGTTTCTCCTTAGCTTTTGAAAAGAACATCTCTTAAAACACAGAAAATCAAATATAATAAGAATTATAGTAAATGTTATATTAGCAAAAATGAGCTAATATTGTTCTCAAATTTAAAATATTATTCTATATCACTTACTAAAACATGTAAAAAGAAACAGAAATTATAAAACTTATAGAAAGCTAAAGTAAAATTTTTAAAACTGAAAAAATGCCCTATTTTTAATTGAAAATAAATTTTTTATAAGGATACATTTAATCAATAATGATTAAACATTCTTCATTTTGTTCGTGACCATGGATATATAACAATTATTGCTGTTTATAGTGATTTGCTGTGAGATTAAAATTTATTTTATGTATAGAGACTTTAGGACTCTATAAGAAATTTTGACTTAGGACTCAAAAAGAAATTTTGAACATATTCTCCAAAAGAAATGACATTATTATGTCTCAGTGTTAATTGGATTTTCAGGGAAGTCCACTGAAATCCATAATCCTACTTTTCCCCTGAAGTACATCTAATAATCCTGAGGTCCCAGCCACCCATGCAGTAAACATAACTCTAAGGGAAAATGCATTCAGGAAGAAATCTCATTTTCTCTAATTAGAATCAGCTTCCTTCTTCTCTTCCAATTGATAGGAAAAAGAAATGGGAAGTTTTATAATCCCAAGTCACTGATAGTAGTTCTCATATTCTGGGGCAAGGAGAGAGAGAGAGTAAAAAGAGGTTTTTCAAAAGATTGAGTATAGAGTTCTAAGAGTTGAGACTATTGCTGATCCAATTTCTTGAGATAAACATTTCCAATAACTTCCTATTTCAATAGCAGGAGTATATGGTAACAAATCAATCATTTTATTCTATCATCATGTTAAGTTCTTTAGTGCGGACTGTTTCCACTTCCCACAGTGTAGATACAAGGCTATCCTGAAGATATGCCCCAATTCTCTTAATAGCAAGACCATGTGTTTCTGGGAACATCTAAGGATTTTTACCTTTGGAATTAAGATGATAAACTATATCCTTGCTTTCTTATCATTTTTTGTTTTAATTAGAGTTTGAATAAAAAAGAAAGTCACACATAAGTGCATGTACAGACTTATTTGTATAAGCTCAATAGTATTCATAAGAATTAAATAAAATATCATGCTCTTAGATGGCAGAGAATGTCTTATTTGTGTTTGCATTTATAATGACAATTACAATATTGGTACATACACAGTAGCACTTCCATAAATGTTTACTGGTTATATGCTTATTGAAGAATTTTGCTTACAGGTAGCTGAATCAGAACTGCAAGGAGAAATTAAAAATTTATAGTCAGATTTCAACATCCTTCTCTCTATAACTGATAGAAAAATATGAAAAGATGAGAAATGTGATTCTACATATATTAAAAGAATGTTAAAGGAATATCATGAGCAACTTCATTACAAAAATTTGACAGCTTATTTTTAAAAATTTTTTTGAAGTTTATTTATTTATTTTGAGAGACATAGAGAGCTAGTTGGAGAGGGGCAGAGAGAGAGGGAGAGAGAGAATCCCAAGGAGACTCTGCACTGTCAATGCAGAGCCCAACACGGGGCTCGAATCCATGAACTGTGAGATCAAGACCTGAGCCAAAACCAAGAGTTGGACACTTAACCAACTGAGCTACACAGGTGCCCCCCAAATTTGACAGTTTAAATGACATGGACCAATTCCTTACAATGCATAAACTACCAAAGATCATGTAAAGAAAAGTATATAATCTGAATAATACTAAATCTATGAAATACATTCAATTTGCAGTTAAAAATCCTTCCAGAAGAAGAAAATTCCAGGCTTAGATCGCTTCACTGGTGAATTGTACAAAATATTAAGAATGAAATAGTACCAATTCCAACCAAACACTTCCAGTAAATTGGAAAAGAATAAATACCTTTCAATTCATCTTATTAGTCCCTATAGTACCAAAGGAAGGGGTTATTCCCTAATGATAAAGACATTACAATGCAAAGGAAAGTAGAGTTCAATTATCTCCCAAAGATACAAATTATTTTTTAAAAATTAGTAAGTTGTACTCAATAATATGACAACACCAAATTAATACATATCATAAATGAATACAATCAATAATTAAATATAAGATATGCAAGGTTGTTTTAACATTTAAAAAATCAATTGGTGTAATTAATCATAGTAACCTAGACTAAAATAATGGAAAACTGTATGATTGGTCTTTTTTTTATGTTTATTTTTGAAAGAGATAGACACAGTATGAGCAGGGGAGTGGAAGAGAGAGAGGAAGACAAAGAATCCAAGGCAGGCTCCAGGATCTGAGCTGTCAGCACAGAGACCTACACAGGGCTCGAACCCATGAACCAGGAGATCATGACCTGACTGAAGCTGGATGCTTAACCAACTGAGCCACCCAGGTGCCCTCATATGATTTGTCTTAATGGGTACAGAAAAAAATCATTAGACAAAATCTAGCATGCATTCCTGATAAAAACTCAGCAAAGTAAATAGAACAGAACTTCCTCAGCCAGGTAAAGGGCATATACAAAAAAACCTACAGGTGACGTCATCATACTTCGAAATGAATTTTCTCTAAGATCAAGAGCAAGACAAGTGCATCTGCTCTCACCACTCCTATTCAGTATTGTATTAGAGGTTCTATCCAGTTCAATAAGGCAAAATTAATAATAATAATAATAATAATAAGCAAAAAGCATTCATAAAGAAGAAGTAAGAATATTTTGTATTTTTTATTTACTAACAGCATGAGCATCTACATAGAACAATGAATGGGATCTACAAAAAAATCTATTAGATCTATTAAGTGAATTTAATAAGGTTTCAGGATAAAGGATTTATGCCCATATACCAGTAACAAACATTCATAAAATAATGCTAGTGTGTGTTTGTGTGTGTGTGCATGAGGAAGACAGAGAGAGGGAGAGAGAGAGAGAATTACTATTATATGAGAAAATTTAAAAAAGAACATCTTTCTTATAGGTATTAGATATTTAGGTCTAAATGTGATAACTGAAACAATAAAGCCAATACAATTAAACAGAAGAGAAAATATCTTCATAACTTTGGGGAAGGCATTCTCTTAAACAAATATACACACACCAAAAAATAAAAAATAAAGAAAAAAACTGATATATTGACCAACGTCAAAATTAAGAACTTCTTTAAGACATTATTAAGGAAAGAAAAAAAATAGAGTGAATTAGGATATAAAAAAATTCAATGATCTCATCCAAGGACTTGTATCCAGAATATATGGAGAATTTCTACTTTAATAACAAAAAAAAAGAAGCACTTATTGGAAGAAAAAGGCCAAGGAACTTGAACAGATACCTCAGGAAAGAAGATATTTAAGCTATGTAAAGGTGTTTCACCTAATTAGTCATTAGGGAAATATGAATAAAACCACAATGAGATGCCACCATACATCTACTAGTAGGGCTAAAATTAAATATTTTTAGGTATATTTTAGGTTGATGAGGATGTAGAGTAACTTTAACTCTTGCACTACTGGTCAAAGTGTGGATTGGTCCATATGTTTGAAAATATCTATTGAAGCTGGTTACATGTATACACTAGATCCAGCAATTCCATCCCAAGATATAACACCAAGGAGAAATGTGTACACACATGTGTAATGAAAACTTTTGTAAGAATGTGAATTGAAGCGTGCCTGGGGGGCTCGGTAGGTTAAGCATTGGACGTCAGCTCAGGTCATAATCTCCCAGTGAATGAGTTTGAGCTCCGCGTTGAGATCTCTGCTAACAGCTTAGAGCCTGGGGCCTGCTTTGGGTTTGGTGTCTCCCTCTCTCTGCCCTTCCCCTGCTTGCACTCTGTCTCATTCTCTCTCAAAAATAAATAAACATTAAAAAATAATAATAATCTGCATTGAAGGAGTGACTGAGTCTTGATTTTGGCTCAGGTCATGATCTCCCCAGTTGTGAGTTCAAGCCCCATGTTGGGCTCTGTGCTGACAGCGTGGAGCCTGCTTGGGATTCTCTCTGTCTCTCTGCTCCACCCCCCACTTGCTCACTTTCTCTCAATAAATAAATAAATAAACAAACTTTAAAAAAAAAGGATGTGCATTGAAGTACTATTTAATTACTGACGACTAACAACCACCAATAATACTGTGGGTAAGTAGGTTGTGAAATACTCACATAGATGTAATGAAATGCCTTATATCAGTGGTTCTCAAACATTAGCATGACTCTAATTCACCTGGAAGTCTTATTAAAACTCATATTTCTAGACCTCATCCCTATAGTCTTTGATTCAGTAGGTCTGAATTGGGCCTGAGATTTGCTTCTCTAACACGTTCCTTTTGTTCAAGGTACCACATTTTGTGACATATGATATAGCAGGCTACATTAAAGAAAACAAAACAAAAACAAGATAACAAGCATGATAAGAATTGAACTCACAAATATGGTGTTAAATGAAATAAGTTAAATATTCAAGATTACATACTTTCTTATTACAGACAAAACAGGCAAACTAATTTATGGTGAAAACATTTAGGATAGTAGTTATCGTTGAATACAGGGATTGTTGCCCAGAATGTCAAGAAACAGAGTTTTTGGGGTGTTAGTAATGTTCAATTTCTTGATTTGGATGCTGGTTTCATGGATATGCTCACTTTGTAAAAATTCATCAAGCAGTATGCCTAGGATTTATGTACTTTTCTAAATGTTATAATTGAGGGGTGCCTGGGTGGGTCAGTTGGTTAGGCTTCCGACTTCAGCTCAGGTCATGATCTCACAGTCCGTGAGTTTGAGCCCCGTGTCAGGCTCTGTGCTGACAGCTCAGAGCCTGGAGCCTGCTTAGGATTCTGTGTTTCCCACTCTCCCTGCCCCTCCCCTGCTCATGCTCTGTCTCACTCTGTCTCAAAAGTAAATAAAAACATTAAAAAAAATTTTTTTTAATGTTATACTTGAATTTAAAATGTTATACTTGAATTTAAAAAAGGAAGTTTAACTGAATCCACATCCATATATGTGTGTGTGTATGTATATATATATATATATATATATATATACATATATAAGTATATATGTGTGTATATATATAATTATAAATCCATATTTGTAAATTATAATTATATTGAATTCATGAATAAGCAGTTATTGGGTTATTTAAATATTTAAATATTAAATGTTTGAGTATTTATATATTAGATATTTATTTTAAGTATTTATTTAAATACTTAAATATAAAATATTTAAAAGTAGGTAGTGAGTGAAGGGATTTAGACAGAAAAACAGGCATTTTAGAGAACAGAAAACCTGAGAGAGTCTCAGTGCTTGGGCGCTAAGTCTACATCTATTTATCTATGGCACTGGTGTCCTCTGGTGTCTTTTTCAATCTTTGGGGTATAGGGATCACATTATTATTTTTGCAATTATTTATCCAGGGATTGCAATCGCCCACCGTAATTTCTGCATGATTAGTAAAAGAAATTTCAACACAAATAAGGATTTGTTTTCTTTAAAATTTGCTACCTTGCAGTTATTCTTCCAAAATGAAGAAGGGAGAAGTTGAACAGGTAGGTGTGTTTTCACTAATCGAGGAGACTGCTTTTTTTTCAAATCCTCCACACCTACAAGCACAAAAGTTAAACTATATTATAAATGTGGAATCATAAAGGTTAATGGCAATGTAATCTAAGATTTTGTAGACATTAACCCCACTCACTATATGGCTTGAAATGATCATATGGCTATATGACTTCATATAAAATCTATAATGAGATCAAAACTGATAAATTCTGGCTACTTATGTGTTTTATTTCACATGTATTACAGTCAATAACTGTCTGTAATATCCTCAGATACAGTACCTTGATGAGGTGGAAACAGCAACAGGTCCATGTCAAGATATCCAAATTTTTCCTTCATTTATCTTTCTCTTTTTCTTATTTACAATATGGGGAAATGGAACTAGAAGATTTCAAATTCCTTTTCCAGCTTTCTTATATTCAAATTATAAGATTAAATTGAACCTTGAGGCTCATAACTAACACAATTTTAATAATGCATTACCATCCATTGTTCTGTTCCTTGAATCTGTAAACATCAGCTAACAAGAAGTAGACATGATTTTATATTGAATCAAACACTGAATTTTCTGTATATAATGATTGTACAACATTTAAACATTGAAGACTTCCACCTGTGCTATTAAGAAAAAAGTATTCTCATCAAAATCTCCTCTAATACAGATATTATCTTTGGATGCAAGAGGAGTATAATATTGGTATAGCCGCATTCTTACTCTTCTATTATAGACACTTATGAGTCAACTGTCCAAGTTCTGTCTATATCCATTCTATCATGACTCCTTCAGACACCACAAAACAATAGGGGGATTTATTGCTATGGGGAAAAGAAACATTAAGGGAAAATACCATTATCCAGTCCAGGAATTATCAATTCCATGAACGGCACTCGTTTGTATATTGCGTTCTGCTTGCATTTCTCCACATCCCCATTATTATAGATCAAATCCAATATTTCACTGATCCAGGTTGTCCCTAAGGGGGAAAAAATCAAACAACTTTACACATTTCTGTCAAAAACAGTATAAGAGAGTCAACAGAGGTAGAGGAAACAGAAAGGTGCTCTTCATTCCCATTCCCTTTCTCTCTTCTCCCTTTTATAGGAGACAGCACCATCTACTTGAACATATGCATATGTATTGTGTATATGTGTGTGTGATGTGTGAGAGAGAGTAAATATGACTAAAATAATTATAAAGTAAGTCATGAAAAGTAAGTAAAACATGGATAATGCAAAAGACAGGAGGTAAGTTATGTAGCAAACCCTCCTGAGTGGAATGGAGAGGGAAGTGGCCAATTTCGATTTGTACGTTTCTTATTAATATCAAAAGATATTACTAGGCTTTGGGACTGAAGAATACTTGAGGTAAAAATGTTCAACATTTGGTGGAGGTGTGAAGAGAGGATACAAAGAGAACTTTGTGAATTGTGTCTGTGGTGACTAGTGTGCTACTCATAAATAGAAGACAATACATCTTCACTGAGCAGAGTAGATCGAGTCACTCAGATCTTTATGAGACTACAGATGGTCCCCTACTTATCATGGTTTGACTTATGATTTTTTTTTTTTTTAGTTTATGATGGTGTGAAACTCAGAGGCATTCAGTAGAAACCCAACATTGAATTTAAAATTTTGATCTCCTGGTCTAGTGGTCAGCAATACAATGCTCTCAGATATCTACAGATACTGTCCAGATGCTGGACAGTGCAGCTTCAGCTCCCAGTTTGAATGGGGGTAAAAAACAGATTCCCTTACAACCAGTCTGTACCTAGGCAACCATTCCATTTTTCACTTCCGGTACAGTACTCAATAGATTACATGAGAAATTCAGCACTTTATTACAAAGTAGGTCTTGTGTTGGATGATTTTGTCCAGTTGCGGGCTTTGTAAGTGTTCTGAGCACATTTAATGTAGGCTAGGGTAAGCTATGATGTTTAGTGGTTTAGGGGTTTAAAATACATTTTCAACTTATGATGCATTTATAGGAAGGTAAAATTATCACAAGTCTGTATGTAAGGATATTTAATCATCTAAAGCATTCAATGATCAGTTTCTTGAGGCTGTGCTAAAAAAGCAAATACGGAGCACCTGCGTAGCTCAGTCAGTTAAGCGTTGGATTCTTAATTTTGGCTCAGGTCATGATCTCATGGTTCATGAGATCAAGCACTGGATCAAGCTCTGCATTGACAGCCTGGAGCCTGCTTGAGATTCTCTCTCTCTCTCTCTCTCTCTCTCTCTCTCTCTCTCTCTCTCTCTGTCTCTCTTTGTCCCTCCCCTGCTCATGCACACATGCTCTCTCTTAAAATAAATACATTTTTTTAGAAAGTAAATATAAGTTTGGAGAAAAATATCTTCTTAACTGTTCTCATCCCTTTCCTCTTTACCAAATGTGCAATAAATGATAGTCTTTAAATTGAATAATCATGGTTAGAAACTAAAAATTACATTAAATGATCTATGCACTGCATAGACATTGGAAGTTTGACCTGCGCTGTAGCAGGATTCTCAGACAGAGAATCGTGACACCGAGGCATTTCTTTCCAGGAAGCAACTTTATTCGTGCCCGCATGGCTCAGTTGGGTTTGTACCCAAAGAACTGAGCCCCCAAATGCCACGTGGTGTAGTGTTTTGTATATTTTTTGCTTCTTTGTCTCCCATATATGGTAACACACTAACATACAGTCTGATGAAGTGATCTCATGCTACAAGGTTGTGAGCGATGTTGTCACCTACGTGTATAGTCAGGTTGTCTTCAGTTTTTTGTTTTTTTTTTTCTTTCTTTCCTTAGGTAGGGAACACTACCACATTCCCCCCTTTGATGCTCAGATCCCTCTATTTTGGGTCAAAGAGCATCACCTTGGTTTAGAGGTTTATATTTCCGTAACATCATTACATGAGTGGCCGTCTTTTTTAAAATCGTGGCCTCAGTGAGACGGGAGACAAACTGTACAACCAGAGGAGTTAAGCAAGGTAGGAGTAAGCAACTTCCCAGAATTAGGACGATAATTTTTATGAGAGTTTTGAATCCCTGGAAGTTGAAAACCATCCTCCAAATAACTCCCTGGAATTTTAACTGTTCTGGGTCTGGATGGGGACATGAGCCATCCTTCTCATTTGATTTGTGATCTCCTCTATGACTTTTTCCTCCTTATCTGTCTGTAGGCAGCAGGTCAAACTTTTTACAAACGCCTCCCTCAGAAGCAAGCAGGTAATTTAAGTCCGAGCAATATTTGATAGATAACATTGCACATTTTGGTTTGCTGCTTGGCTAGTAAGTTAAGAGCTCTGGGAGTTTTACTGGTTATAATTTTTATAACTGCTTGTAGTCTGATTATGCGGTTTGGCATGTAAATGGGAGGGCAGTAGCCCCAGGACACATCCTCTCCCTAGTGGCACGGCCATAATAGTGGATTATTGCTTGGGAGGCATTTATTATATTTTTAATCGCCTATTTGTAAGGCACACCACTTCATTTGAGTCGCCCTGTCCCCATACACTTTGACCCCCAAATGTTTCCCTCTGGCAAGTGGGAGCAGGAAGAAAGATGGATGAATAGTTTCCAGCACATATGACCATGCCCAGATTGAGGGAAGTACTATATATAGGCTGTCCTTCAACATATCTAGTATAGTCCACCTGGGGCCCACCATTTGATGGCTGCATGACATTGTCCCAGGTCTCTCAGAGATAAGAGAAGTTAGACAAGGGGTGGGGATCTGGCTCAAGGTGATCTGGGGCCCCCCACTACTGGGTTTTTCAGGCAGTTGAGTTATAAAAGCTTTGGCCTAGGCATGTGAAGTATTGAACAGAGATGACGATGAACTTTTTCCCCACTAAGCAAGACAGTTTTTTTTTTTCCCAATAATTGAGCTTTTGAGGAGCCAAACCCCGACAGTAGGACTGGGGTATTTTGTTTTACTCTAAGGTTTGTGGGGATCTACTTTTCTAGTCTCTTATGGCCATTGTTTTCCCATGTTGGTACCAAAAAAGTATCTTAAGCACAAAAGGAAGGTGAGTGCTAACAGAAACTCTCACCACATTTCCAGCCGGCCAGACCAGACTCAGCTGATCCTACAGCACAGAGTAGAGCAAGAATCACAATAATAGTGAGAAAGCATGACAGTGCATCAGAGTAAGGAAACAGATATAGAAAATAAGGACAGTCTTTTGTTCCACTGGACTGTCAATTCCTCAAGCTTCTGCCATGTGTAGATTAGTCAGCTTCCAGAGTGCCTAAGCAGGGCTGCAGTCTCCCAGAGCCTCTGGAGTTGCAGATTGCTTCTTCTGTATGGTCAGCTTGCATGCCATTGATGGATCAGGAATGCACTCCCAGTTTCGAGATGCTGGCTTCACTCTGCTGTAGTGAATGCAGAGACCCACTTTGGCCACCTTTACTGCAGTAGGGGTGGACAAAATGACAGTGAACGGGACCCTCCAGGGAGCTTTTAGGGGGTGGACAGTTTATTTCTTTATCTATATTGCATCTCCCGGTTTAAAGGGGTGAGCGTCTGTGGTCAGATTCACAGGTAATCGCTCCCTGACCCAGTGGAGTAAGGTGGTTAGGGTACAGCCAAGGGCTCGCAACTGTTGCCTTAGATTGGGTTAGATTGTCTACCTCATTTAGATCCCTCCGTATGCACTGGATAATGGGGAGAGGGTGCCCATAAGGGATTTTATAAGGGGAAAACCCCATCTGGTTCTTCAGCCTCCCATTTGTAGCTGCAGTCTGCCTCCTGAACGTCCCTTATCTCTCCCTGCCTAATGTTAACCCTTTCCCTATTTATTTCTTCCCTGGAATAGGGCCTGTAACTGGTGTTAGAAAATAAGGATGATGACTGCTCTGGCTTCTTCAAGCTGATAAGGGATGGTTTAGGGGTTCAGCAGTTAGAGTCTACCCAAGGGTCAGTCGATTGGCCCACAGTATAGTTCTACAGGAAGGATGGCAGGCATGAGGTGGCATAAACATTAGTAGACATAACGAGAAAAACACACAGTAAAGATTATACTGACCTACAAAATGACATCTTAAGATAATGTCCCCAGTTCCAAAACCTGTCAAACAATGTAGGAGAGACCCTGACTTTGTAAACAATTTATGTCAGGGAATATCTTATAACCCAGGTGATGGAAAAGCAGGAGCAGTAAGTGATCAATGGTGGATCTATTTCCAAGAGTTTGGTCCTAATTTACTCAAAATATTTTTTTAAAGCATCTAATGCTTGTGAGGTGTTATTTAGAGTTTTGCCACGTATAAGCAGACAGTTTGCTTTACTTTGAGGTGTAAAACTTTTCCAAGATCCAGAAGTTCTACTAGAGAAAGAGTCAAGGCCACCATTTACCATTATTAATTTACAAATGTTTAGGTAAGCCAAACCTGGGTATTATTTACAAAGCAGAATTTTTATTACTTTTTGTGCCTTTTTTCTCCTGCAGGGGAAGGCCTTTACCCAGTTAGTAAAAATATCAACCCTTACCAACAGATGTAGGAATTCCTTTGACCTTGGCAATGAGTGAAACCTAATTGTCAGTGTTTTGTGGATAGCCTCCAGTTCCTTGATTGCCTGGGAGAGCAAGTTTGTGGTTGAGAGGATTGTTTGTAAGACATACTTCACAGGCTGATACTACTTGGTAAACTGTCCTTTACAAATTTTTTCCAGCAAATATCCTTTGGGACTTTTGATAAGTCCCTCCCTCACTGAAAGGCCTGGTGCTGTGTTTAGCTCTGTGAGCTGCCCTGCTCTGTTTGTAACCATTCCAAGGGCTGGAGACAGTGTCTATGATTCAGACCCCATTTTATTTTCTTGGGAGAGTCGGTAGGGTTGAGTCTCCTTTAATAATTGATATAGCATGCAACCTATTTTCCTGTCCCCTGGTGTCTATAGCCTACAATATCCAGTAATTCCCCAAAACTCACATAACTGTTTATGTGTTCTGAAGTTAGTACACTATAGTCTGTAGTTTAGTTATAAACTTCAGCAAGGGAGTTCCAAGCAAGGGAGTAAGGTTCTCTGGTGTTATCAAGAAAGAATGAAAAAAAAATTAGTTTTCCCCATATGTATCCCAGAGGCTGAGAGAAAATTTTAGTTATGTTTTCTGGAGATGCCTCTAATCATCATGGTGCATTTGGATAGTGGGCCCGGAGTGGAAAGGAGGACAGAAGAGGTAGCTTTGTTGTCAAGAAGGAAATCGAGGGGCACCTGGGTGGCGCAGTCGGTTAAGCATCCGACTTCAGCCAGGTCACGATCTCGCGGTCCGTGAGTTCGAGCCCCGCGTCGGGCTCTGGGCTGATGGCTCGGAGCCTGGAGCCTGTTTCGGATTCTGTGTCTCCCTCTCTCTCTGCCCCTCCCCCGTTCATGCTCTGTCTCTCTCTGTCCCAAAAATGAATAAAAAATGTTGAAAAAAAAAAATTAAAAAAAAAAAAAAAAAGAAGGAAATCGACTACTTTTCCTTCTATATTCAGAGTTACCCAACATTCTGGGTTTCTGATAGACAGTTGGTTTAGGGGAGCCACCATGAAGAGCCCCAGGCCCCATCAGTCCCTTCCAGGGACATTGGTTATGTGAGCCCTCATAGATAGAGGTCCCCAAGAGCATTCAGATCTCCAGTGATTGTCCCACATAAGGGGCATGGCTTATGGGCTTTTAGTTTTGATTGTCCCCTCTGAGAACATTCTCATTTTCAGTGCTCTGAACAGCCATATAAATAGCACTTGGTGCCAGGACCTCGGGAAGTTCAGTCTTACATAGTATGTAAGGCCACAACTAAGGCCTGGGATTGGTGTTTTCTGTTCTGTTTTGTTTTAAGCCTCCTTTTCTGTTTTTTTATTCTCCTCTTGATCTTGGTTGTAATATGCCCAATTGGCAGCTCATAAGAGCTCCTCCAGGGTGCCTTCCTGATCAACAGTCAGTTTCTGCAGTTTTCTCCGAATATCTGGGGCCAATCTAGTGACAAATTTGTCTTTTAGAAACGTCTCAGTCTCCGCGGTGTTAGAGCCTCCCTTAACCCTTCCAGGAAGGCCACCAGGGTTTTATTTTGTGTCTGTAAGATAGTGGCTAATTTATCATCATTTAAAGGTTTAACCTTAGACCTCCCGACCAAAAAAAAAATTTTTTTTAAGATTTTTTCTTCACAAACCTTTTACAACTGTCCTTTGCTTTTAGATTTTGACCTAAGCCCTTTTCTTTCCAAACCACCAGTCTCATTTAACAAAATTACTTTTTTTTTACCTTCAACAAAAAATGTATTTTTATTCTTTATATATTTTTATACATCTATTCTTTTACATACAGAGTTGTCTTCCTTATTTTCATCAGCCTTAACTACATTTAGTAGAATTTTAACTCTTAGAAGCCTTATTCACCAGTGAAAACTAAGTAGTAACCAGTAATGCAGGCTGCCCCCCAGATGGTACAGAAACAGGAGGGGGATGTGGTGGGAAGGCAGAAGAGGTGAGGGGCTAGCAGAAGGCAGAAAAAGAAAATTCCTAGATTTAAATCTTGTCAGCTCAGACAAGGGAGCAGCCTCCAGGTTTCTTTTGTTTTCCACCAGTGGAATTAGGCAGTCAATGTCAGTACGAGAAGACAGGGAATTTCCCCAAAACAAAGGAGTTTTGGCAGCTGCCTGGGAATATTTCTTAAAGTCCCCGTTCTAAGTAGAATAACCAGAGACTGTTGGCTCTAATTATCATAGTCATTGACCCAGGAAACGAAGGAGACACAAGTCCCCATACATAGTCACATGGTGACTCCAACCTGCCGCCCCAGCACCCAAAGCCTTAGAGTTGGAGCTTCATTCCTCCTCCCTTGCGGAACTACTAGGGCAAGTCTGGGAGGTGATCAGGCTCCCTTTCTGCCTCTTAGGGGCAGGTCTGCCAAAATGAACCCCAGGTTCTTACCAGTCTGATGGGTGGAGTTCCCCCAACTGGTTCCTGGACCTCACGGGTTCAGTTGTGCTCACACGGGGTCCTCGCCCTGGAGCGCGGCTAGGTTAATCTCCTGTGGATCGAGGTGCTCGCTGATGCCAGGCGAGCTCACCTCTCCTGGCGCTCCAAGATTAGCATCCTGGGCAGCAAGGGAGGTGGAAATGCACCCTCTCCGAATCCCAGATGAGAGCCCCCAAGAAATGTAGCAGGGTTCTCGCACAGAGAGTCTTGACGCTGAGGCTTTTCTTTCCAGGAAGCAACTTTATTAGTGCCTGAATGGCTCAGTTGGGTCCTTACACGAAGAACAGCCCCCAAACGCCACGTGGTGTAGTTTTTTGTATATTTTTTACTTCTTTGTCTGCCATATATGGTAACACACTAACATGCAGTCTGATTAAGTGGTCTCCTGTTACAAGGTCGGGAGGGATTCTTGTCATGTACTCCTATAGCCAGGTTGCCTTCAGGTTTTTTTGTTTTGTTTTTTCTTTCCTTAGGGGGGGACCCTACCACAGCACAAGGATGCACCTTTGGGTTGGTTCCATAATTGCGAGTACTTTCGGCCTCCTTTTTAGTTCTTTCTTATAGACAATTCTTTCTGCTTCTTGTCCCTGAATCATGGGTATGAGACTATCTCTCTCATCCTTCTAACATAGACAATTACAGTGTTAAGAAAAATGTGAGTCAAATTAATACTATCCTTGAAAATTTTGTTGCCTGATCTGGGTTAGGCTTAAGCAAAGATTCATGGGGAAGAAGAGACCTGAATTCCAAAATATAACACATTTTATTTCCTGTCAATGGATGATTCAAACTGTGGCCATTGAGATCTGATGGAAAGTACCATTTTTGCTATGCTTAAAATTGGAAATGTTTATTTTCCATATATTTTTTTTAAAGCACATGATTTGCCTCGTGTAAGGAATAAGTTAGCTCGGCTTCTCAAAATTTACAGGGAACTGATATATTAATAACATTAAGACACATTTTCAACAGCTTGTAAAGGGAAAAAAAATCAAAGACAAAACGTGACCACAGAGTATTCAATTACTTTACATGTAGCCAGCTAGCCACCTAGCTTTCACTACGTCAAAAGAAATCCAGCTTCAAAAAGCACTTTCACAAATGAAGCACTGTATAATGGTGCTTTCCAAAGATCACCCGAATGGTTTTCTGCTTGTGAATATATTTTTTTAAATAGCAAAAACAAAAGATCATGTACATTTTTAGTAATTGCCCTACCTTTTCTAAACTTGCGCCTCAACCAGGAAATGCAAAGTAGTTTTCGTTCCAAACAATTTGGGTCTGCTAAATTGCTTAGAGAGCAATGTAAGTAGTAAGAAGAAAGAAAAAGCTAGCTTTTGCCAAAATAGGCTTGTTTTCTATTCCTACAAAGGTCTGTATTGTACATTTGTTTGTTTTCTGATAAGAGCTCCTTGTTCTCATGCAGTGTTTATAATTTTGGCATTAGAATCTCCAAAAACTCAGGTGTTTCCTCCCAGGCTTTTTTACATAGGCCTATGAAGTAATTTCAACATTTATAAAATAAAAAGAGAATTAGTAGTCAATGTAATTATTAAAACCTTCTCTTTCTCAATTCCTTTCAGAAATGAAGCAGAAAGGGGTGCCAGGGTGGCTCAGTCACCCTGAGTTGGTTAAGCAACCAACTCTTGATTTGGGCTTAGGTCATGATCTCACAGTTTGTGGGTTCAAGCCCTGTGTCAGACTCTGTGCTGACATCAGCAAAGAGCCTGCTTGGGATTCTCTCTCTGCTCCTCCCTCACAAAAAAATAAATAGATAAAGTTATATAAAAAAAAAAAAATGGAGCAGAAATATAAAGGAAAGTTGACATTAGAGAATTTAGCAATTGGAACACTTGATTGATTATGGGCTCAAGTAAATTAAGTGGATAAAAGGCAATAAAAACTCATTCTCTGATATTTCTCTGTATATCTATCACTGGATGAATTGGAAGACTGTCATAAAAACATCTGGAGAAATAAAAATTAGTGATTCTTATTGAGTCATCTTAAGTTCTTTTTTCTGAGATCAGAGAAGGTCAGCAGCTTTTAACGCTGAGGTCAGCAGCTGTTTAACATTATAGCAAAACATTTCTAAATGTGTTTAAAATAATAATAAAGTGTTTAAAATAATAAAATATTTTACCAAATATGTTTAAAATACTACAATGAATAATATAAACATTAAAATGCATAGAAGGAATATAAATATGTAAATAATCTAATGTATCTAAATCATTCTAGATATGCAGTTTTCATCATTTTTGTTTGGATTTAAAAAGGAAACTAAGACAATGGCATTAATTTTCCCTCAGATTAGCCCCTACTCAGTGGCAGATCTTTTAGAATCGAAAGTGAGTATTCTCTGATTTCAGACAAAACTGTCCCAGCAACTGCTGCTGTGTTCCCTTCACTAGTGATGAGATCAGTGGGCTTACACATACAGATCGATAACCAATCAGTGAGTACAAACAAATAAAAAGATCTTACCGGATTTGGGGTAGGTTGCGATCAGAAGGTCATCTGGTCTGGCCTCAAATGACTCCACCTGGGACCACTCCTCAGCAATGCTCCAGAAGAGGGGGACACCCTGAACATCCACTAACTCCCTCCTGAAGACATCCAGCTCCTTGTCCATTTTTCAGAAACTAGATTTTAAACAAAAAGGAGCATGTTAAGAAGTATTTGTTTTAATAGCGGTAATCAAAGTAAAATAAATTGATATTTGATTAAATAAATTAGTATTTCATTACTATAGATCCAGCAGCTTTAGATCACATTACTGTGCCTTATGAATCAGTGGAAGAAACAAAGTATTATAAAAACTCATAGGTCTTACACTATGTATCTCATATGTGCTGTTTATACATTAAATACCATCAACATGTCCATTGGACAATTGAGGCCGAGATCTGTGGGATAGATAGTAAAAGTACTGGGCTTTGGAGTAAAGGGAGAGTAACCACACCACCCACAGGACTCTGACCTGAACTGAAATCAAGAGTCCGATGCTTAATTGACTGAGCCACCCAGGCTGTAAACTAGAAACTGAAGAGTGGCCTTAGGTAGTACTTCCCTCCTTTAAATTACTAGATGAGACTGGCAAATGATTCCATCTAAATTATATTTAACAGACCACAAGAATGAAAGTATGTATAGAGGGAGGGCGGGGAAGAAGAAGGGAATGACAACAAAAGACTGGGTGAAAGAAACAAGCTTGGGGTAGGTGTAGCACTGGAGATACATCGCTCCAATGCACTTTGTAACACCAGTGACATGTATAGTTTTATATTCTCAGCATGGTTCTAATAAAAGTACTTTTATCTCTCTTTAGCTATCATATATAAGTGGAAGAGCTTGAAATATATCCTAAGCACTACTCTGAAACACATTGTTGTTTCCCCAATTTAGCATGAGCCTAAGGGGTTATTTTTCTTTGTTTAAAGTGCTAGAAAAACAGAGACTATGTAACAAGCGTGGGTTTATCAGGCTTCCTGAGCCCTCGGGCAGCTGCTGAACTTCTCTTCAAGAATTAAAATCAGAAGTCTCCGGACCCTGAGTCCAAGGATATAATTAAACCTGTTCCTTTTCTCATGTGCAATTTCTTATCTTTTTTTCCTTTTCAAATCCTCCTCACTCCACCCCTACCCTGCCTCATGCAAATACTTTTTATTTTAAAAGATTATAAAGTTATAGTATACAAAGTCAATATATAAAACACTTTTGTGTTTCTATATGCTAACAAACTATCAAAAACAAATTAAGAAGACAATCCGTTTATAATTGCACCAAAAATAATAAAATATCTAGGAATAAATTTAACCGAAGAGTAAAAGAACTGTACACTGAAAACTATTAGACATTAATGAAATAAATTTAAGAAGACACAAATAAATGGAAAGATATTTTGTGTTCATGGATTGTAAAAGTTAATGTTGTTAAAATGTCCATACTACCCAGAGTAATCCCAGCTATGTTCTCCACTCTGTCAAAGTGTAACAAAGGACAAAGTGTACAAGTTCTTGCTTGGCTAGCTACCAGGTTTTTGTTTGACTTCTAGAACAAGGTGTTATTATTTTGTTACTTGTTTTATTTTGATTTTCACTACCCTTGTACATACTAACATAAAGGACAATGTTGAGAGAGCAAAATTAATTAATTAATTCAAAAGTATCAATTGGATATTATTGTTTAATATCTGGGACACACTGCACTGGAGAATCTAACTACTATAAAAACTTTCAGCTATCTTCATGGTGCTTCGAAGAGAGTGGGAAAGAAAGATACTGATCAAACAATCATACCAATAAATTGAAATTTTCGTTGATGGTAAGTGCTATGAAGCAGAGATATATTCCATAAATAGAGGGAAACTGACAGAATCAAGCTGCTTAGAAATGTTTCCCCTGAGAAAGGAGCAAGTGTTAATTTTGAGAAGAGAACTTTCCAACCAGGAAAGAGCACGTCGTGCAAAGACCCTAAAATGGGAGAGAGAAGGCTAGAGTGTTAATGAGGTTGGAGTGTGTAAATACTTTGCCAAATTATGTTGTAAGAAACTAGAGACTTCAGTATTTTTTCTGCGTGATTGTGTCTGGGATATAACTGCGTTTCTGTCTGTTCTCCACCAGAATAGGAGAATCCGCTGACCCACCATTATGCACAGAGTTAACAATAGTTCTGACCTAGTTTGAAAGGATGGTAATGTGTTAGTGGTTCTGAGATGTTCCTGAGCATCATGGGGGAGGAGTATATATTTAAATATTATTATTATTATTTTAAATGCTTATCTTTGAGAGAAAGAAAGAGAGTGAGAGCTGGGGAGGGGGACAGAGGATCCAAAGTGGGCTCTGTGTTAAGAGTAAGTAAACATTATTATTTTTTTATTATTATTTTGCTTTTACCAAAAGTCTTAGGATTTATAAATACCCTAAAGTTCCAATACAATAGATAGTATTAAGTTGATTCTTGTGTTTGCTATACCTCAAAAGTAAATTTATGACAGCACTGGGTTATGATTTGATGGTATTGGTACTACTATATTTCCTGTCATTATTTGCAAATTTTTGTGGATATCTGCCCATGAAAAGAAAGAATAAGAAATGTAAAGTTTTAAAAGTTCATAGTTAGTCATTGTCCACCCTCCTCTGTTGCTAAATAACAAATTCTGATTTTTAAAAAAATAGTATCTGCTGGGAAGTACTGGGTACCTTTGGTACTATTTATAGTCAAGGGCCAGGGCAGAGAAAATGCTATGTGTTCACAATACTTTTACCTCTTTCCAAGCACAGAGAGTATTTTTTAGTCTCCCTTGAAGTTAGATTGGGAAGATGTGACTAAGTTTTGGTTACTGGGCTGTGGGTGACGTAAAACTTTTCCTTGACTCTCCAGTCCTTTCTTCCATGGCCAAGGAGCCTTTCTAGTCTGTGTGTTCAGATGCCTAGTCCTGCCATGATTGAGGTGACCTTCCCACCTTTCTTTAGACCATGACAGGAAAAAATAATTCTTCATTATGTTAAGCCATTGATATTTTAGTGTTGTGGGTTTTTGTTTTGTTTTGTTTTGTTATGGTTGTTGTTGTTTTCCTATAGTATTTTAGCAGGAATCTCATACAGAGAGTCATGACACCCAGGGTTTTCTTTCCAGGAAGCAACTTTATTCCTGCCGGCACCACTCAGTTGGGTTCCATACCCAAAGAACTGAGCCCAGAATGCTAGGTGGCATAGTTTTTTGTGTATTTTTTACTTTTTTGTCTCCCATATATGGTAACACACAAACTTGTAGTCTGATTAAGTGATCTCATGTTACAAGGTCGTGAGGGATGTTGTCAGGTAACAAGGTTGCCTTGAGGATTTTTTTTCCTTTCCTTAGGGAGGGGACCCTACCACAGTCCCCCCTTTGGTGCTCAGACCCCTCTATTTAGGGTCAAAGGGCATCATCTTGGTTTAGAGGTTTATATACACTGTCCTCCCACATATCTAGTATAGTCCCCCTGGGGCCTGCCATTTGATAGCTGTGTTGACATTGTCCCAGGTCTCTCAGAGATGAGAGAAGTTAGACAAAGGTTGGGGAATCTGGCTCAAGGTGATCTGGGATCTCCCACTATTGGGTTTTTCGGGCAGTTGATTTATAAAAGCTTTGGCTTAGGCATGTTAAGTATTGAACAGAGACAATGATGAACTTTTTCCCCACTAAGCAAGACAGTTTTTTTCCCCAATAATTGAGCTTTTAAGAAGCCAAACCCCGACAGTAGGACTGGGGTATTTTGTTTTACTCTAAGGTTTGTGGGGATCTACTTTTCTAGTCTCTTATGGCCATTGTTTTCCCATGTTGGTCCAACCAACAAAGTATCCTATCCACAAAAGGAAGGTGAGTGTTCACGGAAATCTCTCATCACATTTTTAGCCAGGCCGGGTCAGCCTCTGCTGATCCTATGGCAAAGAACAGAGCAAGAATCATAATAAAGAAACTAGGTGTGACAGTGCATCACAGTAAGGAAACATATAGAAAATAAGGACAGTCTTTTGTTCCACTGGACTGTCAATTCCTCAAGCTTCTGCCATGTGTAGATTAGTCAGCTTCCAGAGTGACTAAAGCAGGGCTGCAGTCTCCCAGAGCCTCTGGAGTTGCAGATTGCTTCTTCTGTATGGTCAGCTTGCATGGCATTGATGGATCAGGAATGCACTCCCAGTTTCGAGATGCTGGCTTCACTCTGCTGTAGTGAATGCAGAGACCCACTTTGCCTACCTTACTGCAGTAAGGGTGGACAAAATGACAGTGAACGGGACCCTCCAGGGAGCTTTTAGGGGGTGGACAGTTTATTTCTTTATCTATATTGCATCTCCCGGTTTAAAGGGGTGAGCGTCTGTGGTCAGATTCACAGGTAATCGCTCCCTGACCCAGTGGAGTAAGGTGGTTAGGGTACAGCCAAGGGCTCGCAACTGTTGCCTTAGATTGGGTTAGATTGTCTACCTCATTTAGATCCCTCCGTATGCACTGGATAATGGGGAGAGGGTGCCTATAAGGGATTTTATAAGGGGAAAACCCCATCTGGTTCTTCGCCTCCCATTTGTAGCTGCAGTCTGCCTTCTGAACGTCCCTTATCTCTCCCTGCCTAATGTTAACCCTTTCCCTATTTATTTCTTCCCTGGAATAGGGCCTGTAACTGCTGTTAGAAAATAGGGATGATGACTGCTCTGGCTTCTTCAAGCTGATAAGGGATGGTGTAGGGGTTCAGCAGTTAGAGTCTACTCAAGGGTCGGTTGAGTGGCCCACAGCATGGTTTTACAGGAAGGCTGACAGGCATGAGGTGGCATAAACATTAGTAGACATAACGAGAAAAACACACAGTAAAGATTATACTGACCTACAAAATGGCATCTTAAGATAATGTCCCCAGTTCCCACACCTGTCAAATAATCTAGGAGAGACCCTGACTTTGTAAACAACATATGACAGGGAATCAATCTCTTAACCCAGGTGATGGAGAAGTGGTGGCAGTAAGTAATCAATGGTGGCTCTATTTCTAAGAGTTTGGCCCTAACTTAATTTAAAAAAATTTAAGGCATCTAATGCTTATCAGGTGTTATTAAGAGTTTTGCTGAGTATAAGCAGACAGTCTGCTTTATTTTGATGTGTAAAACTTCTTTAAAAGCCAGGAGTTCTACTAGAGAAAGAGTCAAGGCAGCCATTTACCATTATTAATTTGTAAATTTTTAGATAAGCTAAACCTGGGTATTATTTTATAAAGCAGAATTTTTATTACTTTATGTGCCTTTTCTGTCTTGTAGGGGAAGGCCTTTACCCAGTTAGTAAAAACATTAACCCGCACAAACAGATGTTGGAAATTTTTTTTTTTTTTTTTTTTTTTTTTTTACTTTGGCAGATGAGTGAAACCTAATTGTTAGTCTTTACTGGATAGTCTCCAGTTCCTTGATTTTCTGGGAAAGCAAGTTTGTGGTTGAGAGTTTGTTTTTAAGACATACTTTACAGCCTGATAGTACTTGCAGAACTGTCCTTGACAATTTTTCTTTTCGTAAACATTCTTTGGGCCATTTGATAAGTTTTGTCCCTCCCGAAATGAAAGTCCTGATGCTGTGTTTTAATAATCTTTCAGCTCTGTGAGCTTGGTAATAGTAATTGCCCTGCTCTGTTTGTAACCACTCCAAGGGCTGGAGACAGTGTCTGGAAGTCAGACCCCAGTTTATTTTTGTGGGGGAGACTAGTAGGATTGAGTCCCCTTTAATAACTGATATAGCAGGAAACCATTTTTTTGAACCCTGGGATCTACAGCCTACAATATCCAGTAATTTTCAAAAATTCACATAATTGTTTATCTGTCCTGGAGTTAGTAGCACATAGTCTATGATTTAGTTATAATGTCCCTTTCTAGCAAGGGAGTGAGGCTCTCTGGCATTATCAGTAAAGAATGAGAAAAAATTAGGTTTCCCCATATACATCCCAGGGGTGAGAGAAAAATTTAGTTAGAAGTTTTTCAAAGATGCCTCTAATTATCATGCTGCCTTTGGATAGCTGGCCTGGAGTGGAAAGGAGGACAGAAGAGGCAGCTTTGGTGTCAGGAAGGAAATCAATCAGTTTTCCTTCTATATTCAGAGTTACCCAATGTTCTGGGTTTCTGATAGACAGTTGGTTTAGGGGAGCCACCGTGAAGAGCTCCAGGAACTGGTTAGTTCATTCCAGGGACATTGGTTATCTGAGCCCTCATAGATAGAGGTCCCTGAGGGCACTCAGATCTCCAGTGATTGTTTCCATACAAGGGGCATGGCTTATGGGGTTTTCATTTTGGTTGTCCCCTCTGAGGATGTTCCCATTTTAGTGTTCTGAAAGGCCGTATAAACGGCACTTGGTGCCAGGACCTCGGGAAGTTCAGTCTGACATAGTATGTAAGGCCACAACTAAGGCTTCATATTTCTTTTCTTTTCTTTTTTTTTTAAAGTTTCCTTTTCTGTTTTGTTTGTAATATGCCCAATTGGCAGCTCATAAGAGCTCCTTCAGGGTCCCTTCAAGGCCAACAGCTAATTTTTGCATTTTCTCGGAATATCTAGGGCTGATTGAGTGACAAGTTTGTCCTTTAAAATCATCTCAGCCTTAGGGGTGTCGGGGGGATTCCCATATATTTAATGAGAGTCTCCCTCAACCTCTGTAGGAAGGCCATTGGTCTTCCCATTTTATGTTTGTAAAATAGTGGCTAATTTAGCATAATTTAAGGGCTAAGTCTTAGATTTCCTTTTTTTTTTTTTTTTTTTCCCAAACCATCTGTCTCATTAAGAGTCTGATTTAACAAAAGCATTATATCTTCCCAGGTCAACTCAAAAACATATGTAATATTCTGAAAAGCCTTTATATACTTACTCAATCAGAAAGTTTACCTAGATCTCCTTTTATCTGTCTTAAACCTTGTAATGTAAAGGGTTTCCGCCCCACCCCACCCCCCACCCTATTTCCTGCCTGTAGGACCTTGGGCATATGGACTGTGACCAAGCAAGCTTTTCTTGGTTGTCATAGGGTGCATTAATTCTATTATGGCCCAACAATAACTTACATATCGATTATTGCCGTTGAGGGAGGGGCTTAAAGAGCCAAAGTCAAGGTCTATTCCCCTGCCTTTTCCAACAATGCCCACGTAAATATGCTTCAGCCATGTGGATATCCATTTTTGGCATACAGTGGGCTAAGTTTAGTAAAATGGCTCCCATGTATCTTAGTAAAAGCCCTTTATATATTATCCATCCCTCATATGGCAGGCATCCATTCCTCTGCTAAACAGAAACAACACAAATGTGGAGGATTTGGAGGCTGGCACCAAGAGTATTGCCATTATTTCCCCATTCTTTGGATCAAAGGAAGAATTTTAATCTTAACCCTGTGTACTTTTAAAATCCATTTATTTTAACCTTAGTCCATCCTGACCACACATAAAATTTCTTTTTAAAGATTTTCCTTCACGAGCCTTCTACAACTTTTCTTTGCATTTAGATTTTGTCCCAAGCCATTTTTATCCAAATAGCCAGTCTCATGTAGGACAAAATTACTTTCTTTTACCTTCAAAAAAATATATTTTCATTTTTTATATCTTTCTTTTACATCTCTTACTTGTCTACATAGAGTTGCTTGTCTTATTTTTACCAGTTTTAACTACATGTAGCAGAATTTTAACTTCTAGAAACCTTGGTACCAGTGAACTAAGTACTGACCAATTGTGAACTCTATGTTACATCAGAACTTTTTTTTAGATGGCAAACTTATGAATCCATTAAGTAGAAAGCATGCTTTTCAATAGTTCCGAATATCCTTAGTTTTTTTTTTCTGCAACAAGTCAGAAGCACAAACCTACATCTGGTAATTAGTGCTTCCACCTCTTATCTCATTAGGTATCCAATAAACTCAATCTCAATTTATCATGCAAGCAAAGCTTTAAAGTTTTAGGTTACCAAAGACTTTGAAAGCTATCTTAACAATTACCCATGAAAACTTTGAGACAGACAAAATTAACCATCACTTTAAATCATCCTTTTGTTAACAAATTGGAACAGAGATAACATGAGCTTATTTGACCTACAGCAAATCTAGGTAGAATAATTTTTTTTAATGTTGTTAAACATTGTCTATCTCAAATCAACAAACTTAAATTAACTTAAACACTGAATATGCTTTACTTGAGTCCACTTAAGACAATTTGTTCCCCATGGTTAATTTTTACCTGGAATGTTAGTGGGGAAATCTGTCTTCGGTGGTCTTCACTTCTCAACATCTAGGGTGGGAAGAGGAGTTGATGGTGCCTGAGGCATTGAGGAGCCAGTTATGTAGGCCTCCCCCCAGGTGGTGCAGAAGCAGGAGGGAGGGAAGGGAAGGCAGAAGAGACAAGGTGCCAGCACAAGGCAGAGAAAGAGAATTCCCACTTTTAAATCTTGTCAACTCAGACAGAGGAGCAGACTCCAGGTTTCTTTTGTTTTGTTTCCCACCAGTAGAATTAGGCAGTCCATGTCAGTCCGGAGAAGACAGGGAACTTCCCCAAAACAAAAGGAGTTTCAGCAGCTGCTTGGGAATATTTCTTAAAGTCTCCGTTCTGAGGTAGACTAACCAGAGACTGTTGGCTCTAATTATCATAGTCATTGACACAGGAAATGAAGGAGACACAAGTCCCCATACACAGTCACATGGTGACTCCAACCTGAGGCCCAACACCCAAAGCCTTAGATTTGCAGCTTCATTCCTCCTCCCTTGTGGAACTACTAGGGCAAGTCTGGGAGGTGATCAGGCTCCCCTTCCGCCTCTTAGGGGCAGGTCTGACAAAATGAACCCGGGTTCCTACCAGTGTGACGGGTATTCTCTGAACTGGTTCCTGGGCTTCAAGGGTTCCATTGGCACACACAGAGTTCTGGCCTCCGTGCGCTGTAAGGGCTAGTCTCCTGCGGATCGAGCAGTCCACTGGTGCCTGGTGAACCACCTCTCCAGGCGCCCTGAGGTTCGCATCCCTAGTGGCAAAGGAGGTGGAAACGCACCATCTCCAAATCCTGGATGAGAGCCCCCAAGTAATGGAGCAGGATTCTCGCACAGAGTGTCATAACACTGAGGCTTTTCTTTCCGGGAAGCAACTTTATTCCTGCCAGCACCACTCAGCTGGGTTCGTACCCAAAGAACTGAGCCCAGAATGCCACGTGGTGTAGTTTTTTTTTTATATCTTTTTTGCTTCTTTGTCTCCCATATATGGAAACACACAAACTTGTAGTCTGATTAAGTGATCTCATGTTACAAGGTCTTGAGGGAGGTTGTCAAGTAGCAAGGTTGCCTTGAGGTTTTTTTTTTTTTTTTTTTTCTTTCCTTAGGGAGGGGACCCTACCACAGTATAGTCTGTATTGTACTATCCAACATATTGTGGATACTACAGGAACATTCTCAATGAAATATCTACTCTTATGGAGCCAATGTGGAGTTAGATAAAATAAGAATAGACATACTATACGGAGATAAGTACCATGAGGAAATATAGAACATGGTAAAGTGATAAGGAATGAAGAATTAAGTAGTAAGAGAAAAATGATAACTAGAATTCATACATAAAGGACAGATAAATGAGTGGTCACACCTTAAATGTGATAACTTCAAATCTAGTGTCAGCATTCTTATCTACTCTGTAAACACCCTCGATATGTGACTTACATGTATTAGTGTCAACATCACCAGGCTGACAAAGACTTATATATTCTGAACATTTCTATGAATGTCTTGACTGTTTGACAAATTCAAAACGTTTAAATCTGAGGCCATTTCTTTCCTCCTAAATATGTTTTCCCTACTGTGTTATCTAGGCCCTACCTTAACTATAAATCTTTTTAGAAAACTCACACATAACAACATGAGAAAGCTCCTCTCTACTTGCTATAGATGGGATGCTGCCCAATTCATGAATCATTTAACAAATTAGATCTTAAAATTTACTCGGTTGAACTTTGTTTCCTAACCGATTTGGTGGTAGCATTGGGATCAAAGTGAACTTCTTATTTTTTAGTGTTTAGTTTTAGTTTTGTAATTGTTTCATGTGTATTTATTTATTTTGAGAGAGAGAAAGAGACAGAACATGAACTGGGGAGGGGCAGACAGAGAGAGAGGGAGAGAATCCAAAGCAGGCTATGCACTGTTAGCACATAGTCCGATGTGGGGCTCACACCCACGAACCATGAGATCACGACATGAGCGGAAATCAAGAGTCAGATGCTTAACTGACTGAGCCACTCAGGCTCCCCATGGGATCCAGAGTGAACTTTTGATGGCATTTGGGGGGCAAAAAGAAACATAGGTATGATGCCCCACAAGCCCTTTGAGTCTTTGAGTCCACTGTTTTTCTTGTCCTTTCTGAGGGCTCCTGGTAAGTCTTGGTTTTAGCTCTGTTCTTATATTCAAGCTACTGATCTAACTGGCTTTCTGACAGGAGGCTCTAACAGAGCAGAACACCAGTTCTTAGCCCTTGGTTTAGTCCACAAGTCCATGTTGGAATCCCTTCCCCAGTTCCAGTCCAAGGCCCTTATTTATTGGAGTTTGCTGGTTGAATCCTTTCCCAATTTCCTGTCCAAAGTCTCCTGAAGGGCATCTGCTGGTTAAGCCCACGTTGGGGTTTGCTTGTGGTATGCACGGGGCCTTCTCTTGACCAGTCCAGAATGACATTTTTTGGTTGCTGCAGGTGTATTAAGGTGGACATGTTTTTTTGTCTTGTTTTATGTAAATAAAAGTTATTGGTAGCATGGATCTTGGAGGCCAAAAAGCTGCAAAACTTAGTGGGCATAGGTTGAGCATTTAAGAGCTGTTAGAGCACTCACTGCCTAACTCAAAGACTCTGTGTTAGGATAAATTTGTCACAGAATGAGTTAGGTTGACACTAGGTCACCAACCAACCTCAAGAAAGTTTCCATGCAATAAGGCACACTGCAAAACACCTCACTAAATCCCAACCCCTTGACAAGTCCCTCTTAAGTATTAGTTTGGCTCCAAGAAACCCAAAACCTAGCTGAAAGAAATGGGATCCTCTGTATATAGAGAATTGAGTGTGCTTCCTTCTGGCTTACCTGCTTATTTTATGTCTAAGAACTATAGTTCCAGAATGTTCCAGATGTCTAGCAAGATGGAAAAATGTTACTAAAGACAATGTGGAAGTAAAGTGGCCATACGTGGATCGTTCCGATCAGATAAGATGACTTAAGAAGCTCACTTGAAAGTAAGGGTTCTCAAACAGAACTGAATACCTCTTTTAATTGGCAAGCAGAAGCCTCCACAAGGCTAAAAAAGTTCAAAATAGTTTCATTAAAAGATTACAAAAGGCTAACAATAAATTAAAGATGCAAGAAGTGCCTGAAACAAAAGATTCTATGACTGACTTAACTCCTGCTGCTCCCCCAGTGTGATCCTCTGTCTGAATTGTTTCTCCTGAAGAGACTACATAACTGTAAACAAAAATCTCAGTGGATGGCCTTACAGACACCCCTAGATCTGCCTCCAAAGGATGGCTCCTATATGGGCCTCTCCTAGACAGGACAAAACTGAGAGATTTTTCAGGTAAATGGTTACTTTATTCCTTGAAACAACTAAGGGAAAACTCTGGCAAATACCAGAGCCAATAGAGAGGATCTTTGAAAAACCAGAAGAAGCCCACCAAAGGTAAAAATTCTTACCAAAATCAGTTCTCCCGAGTCTCTGTAGTGCCCACTAGAGATTGCAAAATGCAATGTTACATTGACCCTTCCTTTCGAAATCCAAACCCATTGCTTTTTGAACCTTTCTGTCCCAGGGACAGCCTTGGCCTTCTCACTGGTCTCATTTTGCATAACTGTGCTTGGCTTTCTGCCTGCCTGTTACATGCAAGGTTTTGTTTTGCTTTGCTTTGCTTTTTTCTTATTTTATAAGTGACTCTGGATTTTGAGAAAGTAATATTTTTTTTCATTCTCTTTAGGGACCCATCTGACACCTGATGGAGGTTATTCAATATTGCCAGAAATATTTAAAATTAAAACTATGTACGCAGAGGGAAAGAAGCAAATTGAAGATAATATAATTGGATAGGTGAATCAATCCATAATGTCAATTAAGTTACCACCCAATTCTTCGAGGAATTGAGAAAAACTATCCTTAACTCACAAATCCTTTTGCAAAACAAAAGTCAGCTGTGCAGGCAATTCAGAATTCACCTATTCCTTTACCATTGGAAAACTTTCCCTGTTCCTAAGGCTTCTGAGTCCCAGCCCCGGGTTTCTAGTCCTCCCTCATCCTGCAGGGACCTTCCATGACCCTCCAGGTACCTGACTTGAGGTTGAGTGTTGCTGCTTTTACTGCTGCACCAATGCCCTCAGCCGGCCCCTGAACACCTTTGTGCTCTGTTTGCTGAAGGTGGGAGACGACTTGGCAGCTTGGCTGGACTCACCAGCCTGGGTGTTCCCACCTGCCCTGCTGCCCAGTTGTGGCTGTAGCCACAGATAAAAACCTTGTTTCCCAGGAAAAAACAAAACAAAACAAAACAAAAACCTTCCCCTTTTTATCTCTAAAGGCTTGTAAAGCATTGGCCTTAAGAAATTAAAGTGCTTCTTGGAAGAATGTCGGTTCTTTCTCTGTCTTTTGAAGTTATACATCTTATTATGTGTTTAAAATGTAATGGATGGGTTAAATGGGGAACCAGCATTAAGGAGGGTACTTTTCAGGATGAGCACTGGGTGTCCTATGTAAGAGATGAATCACTGGGTTCTACTCCTAAAGCCAAGACTACACTGTACATTAAGTAACTTGAGAATAAAAAAGAAATAAGGTCTATATGTCTGTGTGTTTGGGTGTATGTCCACGCGTATATGTTGTAAATATGTGATATGTTTCTACCTCTGGATGGTATTGCTAAAACTAATTTCTGAAAGAGTTCTATTTAGTTGAAGACAAGTGCTTATAAGGATTTGGTTTTCTAAACCTCTCAGAAAGATAGAAACTAACCTACATGTTTTTTTAAGTTCACATGGTCTGGGAAAATATTTGATATAAAAGTTAGTTTAATGTTGATGTTTTAATTGAAACAGACATGTCTTTAGACGTTTCAGCATTAGATATAAAACTTTCATTCCACCTGGGTTTACTAGTGAAATAAGTTCATATTGTCTCTTACAAGGTCTGTCAACTACACCAAAAGAATAGACTGGAATAATGGCTGACTTTGTCTAATGTTTAATGAAGTTTTTGTAGATAATTCAAATGTAATTATTAATTTTAAATGTTTATTTTTGAGAGAGAGAGAGATGAAGAGAGGGAGACAGAGCGTGAGTGGGGGAGGGGCAGAGGGAGAAGGAGACACAAAATGTCAAGCAGGTTTCAGGCTCTGAGCTGTCAGCAGAGGGTCCGACTCGGGGCTCAAACCCAGGAGCCCTGAGATCATGACCTGAGCTGAAGTCAGACGTTTAACTGACTGAGCCACCCAGGCATACTCTTTTTAAAAAAAATTTTAAATCAAATATAATTATTAATAACAAGTAAATTAAATAGATGTAAACAAAATGTCCCTTGAAATATAACTTCCTCTGGAAGATAATTATAAGTCCTCGGAAACTACTTAATATTCTTCACACTGATAAAAGTCAATGTTAGTCTGTGTTAACCTAAACCAAACATTGGCTTTCATGCCTATTAATGAGTTAAAATAATGAAATATTGTACCTAAGGATATGATGTGTCTTAATCACAAAAAAGTTAATATTAAAATCACAATAATCAATACGTTATTCCCCTAGAAAGTGATAATATTTTGATATTCAGATTCTTTTTTAAAAGGTATTTATTCTGAGACAGGGAGAGTGGAAACAGAGGAGATGGAAAGAGGGAGAGAGAGAGGGAGAGAGAGAGAGTATCCCAAGCTGGCTCCACACTCAATGTGGAGCCCAACATGGGGTGGAACTCAGCAAACGTGAGATCATGACCTGAGCTGAAATCGAGAGTTGGACGCTTAACCAACTGAGTCACCCAGGTGCCCCGATATTCAACACACCTAAACAGGACAGATTTTATGAACTCCTTTTTAAATGTGTAAAGACTAAACTATTTTAGCAATAGAAATGCTGTATTTGTGGGGCTTTTCAAAGCACAGCATTGGGAATCTGAGGTGTGGCATTTGAACTGTTTCACAAACCAACCGTATAAACCTGAGTTACTTACCTCCTATTTCTGAGCCAGGTTTTACCTGTCTAAAAAATATGGGAAATACACAAAATGGTCACTCTGGTTTGTTTCACCCCTAACATTCTCCAATTCTAAATAAAATGAATATTCTCTGGTTACCAACTATATGTTTAAAAAAAATTTTTTTTTTATGTTTTTATTTTAGTTATGAGAGAGACAGAGTCGAGCAGGGGAGGGGCAGAGAGAGAGAGAGGGAGACACAGAATCTGAAGCAGGCTCCAGGCTCTCAGCTGTCAGCACAGAGCCTGACGTGGGGCTTGAACTCACAGGCAGTGAGATCATGACCTGAGCTGAATGAAGTCGGAGGCTTAATCTACTGAGCCACCCAGTGCCCCCCAACTATATGTTTTAGGTCATAACAGTAGAAACAAGAAAGGAACATGTTTACCACAACACTCCTCTATTGCTGAAAAATTCTGTTAGGATACTGCTAGTTAAAATGCTGCTTTGCTTTTATCAAACTTCAAAGCGTACATTTATAAAAGCTTCTTATTTATAAAATCTCAAAAGTAATACAAACAATATTCTGTATTTTTCACATGACTTTTGGCAGTTTATGTCTGTAATAAATTATCCAATTATGTGCCTTTTGACTGTTGTCTTTTGTTTGTTTGCTGTCTACATAGAAATGAACCTATGTTCTTTTCCCACACACTGTATCCTATAAATGATCTTAGTTTATGTTATCAAATTTAGTTGGCTAAGATAGCATGGATTAAGGCTAATACATGAAAGGCATAATACATGAAAAATACTAATATTTATGAGTGTTTATAATCATTATAATTTTCATATTATATATCTACACCTGACTTAATAATAGCTTTGAAATTGATATTATCATTGGAAATTTTCAGAGTTTATGCAACCTGCCCTATAACACAAAACTTCTAAATGGTAAAACCAGATTTCACATCCTGGAAATTAACTCATCCAACAGTGAAAGCTCTCACCTTTGTTGCTGGAAAGGCCACTGCTAGAAAAATCTAGAACTTACCAACTAAGTAGCTTTGGGCAAGTGAACTTTTTTGGGCATAGAATTCTTCATCTGACCAGATAGCATCCATTTCATAGAATCATTGTCATTGTGTTAACGTCATTGTCATAAGCTCATAAATGAAACTAACTGGAATTTAAATAAAAACTTGAAAAAATATCATAAATGAAATAATGTGTATGAAAATGCATCATGCTACTGGGTGTTCTATGTAAATGGTGAATCTCCAAATTTTACTCCTGAAACCAATAGTACACTATAGGTTAACTAACTTCAATTTAAATAAAAACTTGGAAGAAAAGAAAAAGAAAAAGAAAATGCAGCACACTGTCAGGCATGTATTTCTAAAAGTGTTATCATATGGTCACCATTTATACCATCATAATCTCAAAATTCACTCTTTTTAAAAAAATTTTTTTTTTTTTAACATTTATTTAGTTTTGAGACAGAGAGAGACAGAGCATGAATGGGGGAGGGTCAGAGAGAGAGGGAGACACAGAATCCGAAACAGGCTCCAGGCTCTGAGCAGTCAGCACAGAGCCCGACGCGGGGCTCGAACTCACATACCGCGAGATTGTGACCTGAGCCGAAGTCGGAGGCCCAGCTGACTGAGCCACCCAGGGGCCCCTCAAAATTCACGCTTTTTAAAAATTTTAACATTGTCTCAAATCAGAAAAAAAATACATTCTCTTTCATCTAGAGAACTATTCTCTATCTTTGATTTAGTCCCACAGAAAGAGATAAAGGTCTAAGTTTTTATATTTAATCTCTGCTTTATAATCTCTCTCTCTTTTTAAATGTTTGTTTGTTTGTTTGTTTATTTATTTATTTTTGAGAGCTGGAGCTGGGGAAGAGTAGGGAGAGAGGGAGAGAGAGAGAACCCCAAGCAGACTCCATGCTGTCAGCACAGAACCCAACGTGGAGGTCCAACTCAAACCGTGAGATCATGACCTGAGCTGAAGCCAAGACTCAGATGCTTAACTGACTAGGCAACTCAGATGCCACTATAATTTGTCTTAAGCAAGCCATTAGCTTTAAAAGTGCTTAACAACTTTAGTATTTAAGTGGAGATAATTGCAATTACTGTTTCCTCCATCTCATACAGATATTCACAAGATGAATGTACCCTATTATTTCATATCCTCAGGCAATTCTTTGTACATAGGAAGTAATGGATGCCATTTGCTACCAGGCACTCTTATTGTCAGGGTCTTTTAACATAGGTATTTTATGGTAAAGAGTTAATTATATTCTTCATCTGGCATCCCCAGGGCCTTGTTAAATCCAGAAAACAGCTCTCTAATACCATAGCAATGGAAGAGATTGGTGAGATCACTATCTCAGTTCCTGAAAGTATATACAACTCTGCTTTATAATAGGGCCTTCTTGTTTGTAAGTGTAAATGATATACATGTTAGGAATAGGATAACAAGCATGTATCTTCATTGAAAATAGAATTGTGTATGTCTGTGTTTGTATGTGGGTTGTTTTTTTCTTTAACTTGATTTTGTCTTTCTTTCTTTGAAATGTGGCTTTTCTGTCACCATGATGCTGTATGATTTCACCTAAAAAGTAGGAGCTTTGGATTTCTCCTGCAAAGAAATAGGCAATATTTGGCAGAGTTAGTTAGAAGGTTGAGCAAATGTTTCCTGTTTTGTACGATCAAAAGTAGGCAAAGGCAGATGGAAGAAGGTGGAGAAATAAACATTTATGGAGCACCCACAATGGATTGGAGCCAGTTTTCAAAAGGCCCTTTCAAGTGTGATTCTGAATAATTTTTGTAAATTTTTTGACTATATTGTCTTCAACTGTAAAATGGGAATTATTTTATGTCTCATCACATTGGATACTTGTAAGAATTAAATGAGTAAAGTACTTGGAACAATGCTTGACACAGAGTAAAGATCAATAAAATATTAACCACAAAAAATTATAATAATAATTTACCTTTCTAGCAATATATGAGATAGATATTATTTACCCCTATTTTCCAGAAAAGGGAACCAAGGGTTGGAGATGTTATGAGAAATTCCCAAAGTCAAACAACATGTACATAACGAAGTGAAGGATCATAACCCCAGGCAGTATTTCTCTGACATCAGCCATGGTAACATTTTTCTAGATGTATCTCCTTAGGCAAGGAAAACAAATGCAAAAATAAACTATTGGAACAGCATCAAAATAAAAAGTGTTTGCTCAGTAAAGGAAACCATCAAGAAAACAAAAAGGCAACCTATGGAATGGGAGAAGATATTTGCAAATGATATATTCAATAAGGGGTTAATATCCAAAATATTTAAAGAATTTATACAACTTAATACTTAAAAAACAAACCAACTGATTAAAAAATGGGCAGAGGACCTGAATGTTTTTCCCAAGAGGACATACAGATGGCCAACAGACACATGAAAGGATACTCAACCTCACTAATCATCAGGGAAATGCAAATCAAAACCACAAGAGCTATTACTTCACACCAATTAGAATGGCTAAAGCCAAAATGGCAAGAAACAACAAGTGTTGGTGAGGATGTGGAGAAAAAAGAACCCTTGTGCACTGTTGGTGAGAATGCAAACTCGTGCATCCATTGTGGAAAACCATATGGAGTTTCTTCAAAAAATTAAAAATGATCCAATAATTCCACTACTGAGTCTTTTACCAAAGAAAATGAAAACACTAGTTTGAAAAGACATATGCTTATCCCCTATGTTTATTGCAACATTATTTACAACAGCCAACATATGGAAGCAATCTGTGTCCATCAATAGAAAATGGAATATTTCTAAGCCATAAATAAGGATGAGATTGTGCCATTTGAGACAATATGGATGGACCATAGAGTGTTCTATGCTAAGTGAAATATGTCAGAGAAAGACAAATATCATATGATTATACTCAAAAGTGGAATCTAAAATAAAAAAGAAGAAGAAACAACAAAAAGCAGAATCAGATCTATAAATACAGAGAACTGATGGTTGCCAGAGGGGAGAGAGATGCAGGGTTGGGCAAAACAGGGAAGGGGGAATGAATATATCATGGGAGTAAAAGGCACGGCATAAAGAAAACAGGCAATGACATTTTAATAGAGATGTGATGTGACAGATGGCAGCTACACATGGTGAACATAGCATAATGTGCAAGTTTGTCAAATCACTGAGTTGTACACCTGTGTATAAATTAATGTAACACTGTGTGTCATCTATACTCAAAAAAATCATACATAGATTTATGGATTCTGGACACCATCCTGTTCTTTGTTTTTTGGTGTTTTTTTTTTTCAGTTGAATAATTAATTGTCTTTAATTTAATATGAAAACATTTAAGGATTTTTAAATAACTTTTTAAATGTTTATTTATTTTGAGAGAGAGAGAGAGAAAGTGAGGGAGAGAGAGAGAGTGGGGGAGGGGCATAGATAGAGAGGGAGAGAGAGAATCTTAAGCAGGCTCCATGCTGTCAGCACAGAGCCCGATATGGGGTTCAGTCTCACAAACCAAGAGATCATTACCTGAGCTGAAATCAAGAGTTAGTTGCTTAACCAACTGAGCCACTCAGGCACCCCAAAACATTTAAGGCTTTGAATTTGTCACTGGTTAGTTTTGGCCAAAGCCAAGAGGCTCAAATATTTCCAGTTTTCATTATTTACTAAATAATTTGTATTTAATTATATGATTACTAACCCAATCGATTATTATGAAGAAAATGTATTTGATTTGGCTTTAATTTGCAAATTTAACTTGTCTCATTTTAAAATTTTTAATTAGATTCTCTATGTTAATTTGCTGGTTTAGAGAATTCAAACATTATAAATTTTATATTTTACATTTGATTGTGACCAAAATGATCAAAATGATCATTTTGTGGCAAGTTGTATTATCTATTGGTAGTATAAGATATATCTATTGGTATATCTGTTGGTGTCCATATTTAGTGTATATATGTGTATGTATAAATCTGTATATATATGTAAATGTATATATTTATATATGCATATATACAAATGTATTCAATGTCAATATATTTTTGAATCTTCAAAATATTTTAATATAATCTCTCAGATAGATTAATGTTGTGTAAGATTTACCTCTGCATATCTATTTCTATCAATTTCTCTCAAAACTTTTAACATACACAGTAAATGGGTTTTTCTTCTTACTCTGAAATTATGCTCTCTGAACTATAAAATTGTGATTGTGTTCATTATGGAATATAATATTTATTAACATAGATTTAGCTAACTCTTGATCTTTTTTGTTTTGAATCTATCTTATTAGACAATAACATTACTTTTTCTTAGCCTATATTTTTTCTCTGTTTCTCGATTCATCCTTTTAAAAATCCATATGTGCGTGTGTATATATATATATATATATATATATATATATAAAGATATGTGTATATATATACACACACACACATATGTTTATTCCCTTTTAATGTTTAAACCAATTTGAGCACTTTTGTTAACGAAAGTATTTCATTACTCTCCTTTAAAATATGTTTCTTTCTTTCTTGTCCATCTATAATTTCTATGGGTACTGTAACTTTTAGCACAACCTTCTTTGGAGAATAAGATACAAAATTCAATGTCTTTGAGAAATAATGATATTTATATAGGCTGAAAACATTGATTTCTGCTAACTTGACAAAACTGGAGTTAGATTAAGCCTTAAACCCACATTGACAAAGGCAAAGTGGCCTATAGTGGGATGAATCAGACCTAAAGAAAATTACCTGGGCAATGTCAGATCTCTTATCACCAAACCTTTTCCAAAACAAAGAATTACTCTTTTCTAGGAAAGATTAGTGTTATTCCACTGTTCCTCCTCTCTAAAATCTATTCTCAGGATGTGGTGCTATGAGATGCAATGAGATGAATGTACCTGTGTATGTTTTGCCAAAGCGAGCGCTAGATGTGTGCGTTGTGAAGTTTCATAAAGCTTTAATTTTTCCTAGAAGGAGATGACTTTAACTCAGGTGTGCATCTTCAACTGCGACATCTTAGATTCTGCCTGGACACACACCCTTGAAAGTATTCTTCAAACTTTTAAAGGCTTTGGATAGCTACTTCCTATTGACTTTTGAAATCAGTTCCAAACTCTTTCAAGTTTATTTCTGTCAAGTTTCAGAACACAACAGGAAGTTGTTCTTAGATGCAATGAAGAAGGATACACTTGCCAACATTCCAGAGAAAACAAAGGGTCTAATTGTTGCTGAAAATACCCTCTGCATACTCTGAGCCATCATGAAACACTAAATGAGTCATGTGGCCCCAAATGAATTTTTTTTTTTACCATATAAAATACCTCTTCTAGTATATCTGGAAATTTAGGTATCATATGATCATACAGCCTTCAACTATATTATCCCCATTTTCAGTCGGGAATATAGTGATTTTAAAGTTCAGTATAGCTTTATTCATGCTGATAGCTAATAAATCTATTTTAATGGTTTAAAATAAAATATAATTTTGGAACATTTTCAGAACATTGGCTTCTAATTTTCACATCTTGAAGAAAATATTTATATCTTTCTTTTTAAAAAAACGTGATTGTAAACATTTATGCGTTGAAAAAACCTGTATTGACTGGTCATAGGCATTAGCCCAAATAAATTAATCTGACTTACTAGAATCATTCTAATTTCAAATATTTAGGTTTAAAATGTATTAAGTTCTTTTCATCAGTTGTTAAAATACAATGCTAAATAATCTCATTACTACAATAAACATTTAGTGATATCAAGTGACTCTTCATTTATTAAGGTTTTCTGTACTAATGTGGGGTTTTTAGAATATTGCTTAAATAATAAATCTAAGGTAAAAGTCAAAGGGATATAGAAGAGACCATTCTGAAGTAGTTTTTCATTAAAGTGACAGTAGGAGAGTGCGCATGAAAAAATAATCTTGTTTCAAAACCTTTAGGAAAGTAATAAATTTGTAGAAACTGAAGAACACATTACTGTAGTGGTTCTCTAATTTAAAGATAAAAAAGATCATATATGCATTGTAGTGAAAAACATGCCATATAGTCAAATTATTTTTGAAAAAGGAAATAAAGCAGTCATCAATGGAAAATGCATTTATCTAACATCTATACAATACAATTCTTTGGTAATTTCAAGAAGTACAAAAAAGCAGACTTGTATCTTTACCTAGATCGGATTTCCATATTCTTACACACAGATTTTTAAAGAACTCAACCAAGTAGTTGAGATATTCCTTTGAGATAAATATTCCTTCGAGATAAACAGAAATACTGAGGTGGAAGATTAATAACCTTTAAAATTAGTTTTAGCTTTACAAAGTTAAAATTAGTAGAGCAGACTACCTCTTCAGACAATACAATTTTAAATATGAAAAATAATGCTTTGAATTTATGATAGAAAATCTGGACCTAAGAATCCCCAGATAGTTCTCATTTCACAGCAAAACATCCATACGAGAATTCTCCATTTCTTGTTCTCTAATTTTTCAGTTGTTAAACTTAGTTTTATACAAAATATTGATACTTTAAAGAGAGAGTTGATAAATCACTTACCAGATGCTTGTCTTGAGGAACTAGAGGCCCAGAGTTTGTTTCTACAGAAATTGGTTACTGGAAATTTCCCTCTATATATTGTTCAGTCAACCAAGATAATCTGTCTTATGCATTAGGAAGAAAAGATGAAATCTGTAGGGCTATATGAGGTTGATAATTAGCTGTACAAAGTCTATTTATTACCAGTTTAAGTATTAAATGCTTAAGGGAAGGCTTTTTGTTGTTACATGTGGTGGTAGATAGATGGAAACAAAGAGCCTGTGGAAATCCATGGAATCTGGAATGAACACTATCCAATAATTATGCGTAGTAAATGGAGGCTCTTTTACTTTCGCTTTTAATTTCAACCATAAAAGCATAACACAGATGCTATTTCATGGCTCCAGTGCTTTTATTAGAAACTCTCACTTAAAGGTGATTTATTTGTACCTCTAGAACTCCATGGGCAAATTAGACCAGCAGGAACATGTTGCCTGTGTCAGAGCAAAGGGAAAAGAACATGAAGCCAAGAAAAGTTGGAATATCTTCTGTTCCTTAAATGAAGCCTCTACCATCCAGAGCCAGATCTATATCACTTTTTTAAGCCCTGGGCCAATAGTGGTGACTGTGATAAAAATTCTGTTTCCAAATAGAAAAAACTGACTTGAAACTCTTGTCATTTTCCACATGATCACCTATATATGACAGGCTTCCTTTTTGTTTCTAGGTCTTGAAATCATGCTGTTAACACAGGGCAAAGTTATTTAGAGCTGTGAGTTTATCAAACTGTACAGAAATGGAATTTGAAATTGCAACCTCTCATTCAACAAAGTATAAAGATGTTTTTTAAATGTTTATTTAGTTTAGAGGGGTGGGGGGAAACACAAGCAGAAGAGGGACAGAGAGAGAGAGAGAGGGTGAGAGAGAGAATCCTAGGCAAGATCCACACTGTCAGCACAGAGCCTGACCCGGGACTCCAAACCATGAACCATAACACCATGACCTGAGCTGAAGTCAAGAGTCAGATGCTTACCCGACAGAGCCACTCTGGTGCCCCAAGCTATAATTATTCTATATTATCATCCTCTGTGAACATCCAACCGTTCCTTTGGCTCCAGTTGGAAAATCTTGATTAAGGATTTTATCTTGTAGTCTGCTTCAGGGAAGAAACTAAGAAACAACCTGAATATCACACTGCTACAGAATTACAGGAAGGCAACACATCTGGAGAAAATTAGATACCATTTATAGATTAGTCTGAAAAGCAGGGGAAAATATTTCCAGTTTGCCTCTCCACAGGTCTTGCAGCTAGAATATGATGCTCAGGCTCTTCTCATGCCTCCCTTGCATGAGATTGAAGATTTATGTTCCAGAAAAATTGCAACTTATGGATTCAGGACCTAGTGTTACTAGATATAGCTGAAGAAAGCATGCCATTAATGAAAACAAGGGAATTCAGGGATGAGACTTTTCAGGTTAGTTTGATTGAAGGATGCATCCCACTTAATTTGACCTCATGAGAAAGGTCCAGGGAAATAATCCGCTTAACTTTATTCTCCTCTCTTCTTCAGATCTCCTGCCAAATAGAAGCCAGAGAGCCCAAAATCCTGTTAATGTAATCCATACACTTCAACCTCCCAAGGCAGAAAACACGATGGAACCTGGAGGGGTAAATGAAAGGTATCCAGCCTAGTAAACTTGCCCCATTACTCAAAGGGTTTACTTTCCCAAGTCCTAATTATTATTGGTCTAAAAAGCATTGTCAAGTTGATTGCTGAAACAGTATTTTAAATATTCTTTTCTGTAGGGATACATTTTATAAATAAATATTGTTTAGAAATAAGTTTTAAAAGTTTGCATGATATTGTGCATATATATATATATATACATATATATATATGCCTCCAAATGTATGTGTATATCTATCTATCTATCTATCTATCTATCTGTATATATGAGAGAAAGATATAGAGAGAGACATACATTAAAGATGAATTATATATAGAATGAGACTATAAGTGTTTGAGGGTTGGCAGCAACACATCAGTAGATTTCATCAATACTACCCTGATCAGATAAGACTGAAACTTAGGGCAAGATATCTCAAAACATAAATCTCTAGTTTCTTATAACTATGTTACTATGTATGTAGTATGTACTCTGAATGATCATTTAGGTATAGATCAGTTCAATGTTTTTGTCACTGTCAAGGAGTCGCCAACAATTCTGACACTTCAGCCCAAACATTGGGACTCTCACAGGCCTTCCTGTGAGATGAGAATGAATAACTGACTGAGTTTTAGGTTATGGCACGGAGTTAAGAGCAAAATTGGGAGTTCTTGAGCTCTTCATCATACAATTCTTCCTGCAGGATTTCAAATCAATGCCAACAGTTTTGATAATAAAGGGCTGTAAAAAGTTGAGAGAAGGCCATGGAAGTTGATTATATTAATGTGGGCAAATATTCACTGTCCTGTACTTTGCCTTTGAAAGCAGTATATTTTCCTGCCCAATAACTTTGGACTTAAGCCGTGATCTCTGACCAATTACATGTGAGTAGAAGTGAGAAGATGCCAATGATGCTTTAAGAGACATTGTATTTTACCATGGATCTCTTGTTCTTTTTTTGTCTACCTTGAGAGTGAACATGTCCCCTAAAGGAACTGCTCCTTCAGCCTGGGCCCCAAAATGAAAAACACATATGTCAAAGTCTCAGCCTGTCTAAAGCCTGGAACCATGTGGCACTCAAAAGCAACACAAACAAGGAATAACCCTTTGTTGTAGTTAACAAGAAGTCTGAGATTGTTTCATTTCTTAGTAAAGCTGACTAATACAATTTCTTTTCATAAAACTTCCCTAAATGGTGGCTAAGTTGGAGACTAGTTTAATATTTTCCCCATAAGCAGTTGCTCTAAAGTGTCTATAATAAATGTGGCCCTTTGTAGACAACTTTGGTTTTGATATTCACAGATTTGGACGAAAGTACTAGAAGTTTTAGTTAATGTTCAATGGTTTCAAGAGTTGACATAAATGAAAAAAATATTTTCATTGGCAAATGAGTAAGGAGTTTCTTTTTTCAAACTCTTGCTAATAACAAATATATATATGTGCCTAGGTAGACATAAGATGCTTGACTTGCATTGTTGTTGGCAGGATACCTCAGCTCCATTGTAGCCAAAGACAGATGATCTCTTTTTTTTTTGGCCATAAGGGTCTGCCCATGGAGCTGAGTATATTTATGTCATGGCAGCTTTTTTTCTTAATTAATTTTTTTATTTCCAGATACTAAAAAGACTTTTTTTGAAAATTGAAATATATTTGACATATAACATTATATTAGTTTCAGGTGTACAACATGATGATTTGATATTTGTGTATATTACAAAATGATCACCACAATAAGCCTACTTAACATCTGTCACCATGCAGAGTTACAAACACAGTTACATACAAAATTTTTTCTTGCGATGAATACTTTTAAATAACTTTGAAATATGCAATACAGTATTATAGTCACCATGTTGTACACTACATCCCCATGACTATATTATAAATGGAAGTTTATACCTTTTGACTACCTTCACCCATTTTGATTACCCCCAGCTCTGCCTCTGGTAATCAGTCTGTTCCCTGTATCTATGACCTTTTGTTTTTGTTTGTTTATTTTTTTATTTTATTTTTTTAGGTTTCACATATAACTGAGATCATATGGTATTTGTCTCTGTCTGACTTCCTTAGCATAATGCCTTTAAATTTCATCCATGTTGTCACAAATGGCAAAATTTCATTTATTGATGAAAAAAATCATCAACAAAATACAGAAAAATAAGATACAAGCCAAGACAACATTGTTTATTTTATTCATTTCATTTTTTTTAAGTTTTATTTATTTTTGAGACAGAGAGAGACAGAGCATGAACGGGAGAGGGGCAGAGAGAGAGGGAGACACAGAATCGGAAGTAGGCTCCAGGCTCTGAGCCATCAGTCCAGAACCCGACGGGAGGCTCGAACTCACGGACCAAGAGATCGTGACCTGAGCTGAAGTCTGATGCTTAAGCGACTGAGCCACCCAGGCGCCCCAAGACAACATTGTTTAAATAGCAAATAACAATTCTTCTTCTCTTACTTTTGTTTTTGTTTTGTTTTACTGGCAAATATCACATTCTTTAGGAGTTTTAAAGAGTACAGAGCTTACATTCATTGCATTGTATATATAGGGCAGAAAGACCTCTAGAGCATAAATATTTCAAATTAGCTAAAGACATTCAAGCATAAATAATACTCATTGGGATTATTTATAGACATCTAGAAATCAGTCCAGTTCTTCCCAAAACTTATATTAGACTAAGATAAATTCCAAAGTAGGCCATTTTTCAGAAAATAAAAGAAAATACAAAAGGTATAGTTATGCCTCCAAATGTATTTATTCTTTAATTTTTTCTCCCAAGGTCTTCAAAGTCCATGCACAGTTATTAACATATATTTATGCATATATGTATATAGAAGCATATGCACATACTAAATATACTACTAAATGAAAAAAAAGTAGCCATAAAGAATTTGAACTGTCTTTGTTTTTTGATATTTAACTACTTTTATTTTTTGGGGTTTTTTAAAAAATTTATATATTGTTTAATTTACATCCAAGTTAGTTAGCATATAGTGTAACAATGATTTCAGGAGTAGATTCCTTAATGTCCCTTACCCATTTAGCCCCCCCCCTCAACCCCTCCGGCAACCTTCTGTTTGTTCTCTATATTTAAGAGTCTTTTATGTTTTGTCCCCTTCCCTGTTTTTATATTCTTTTTGCTTCCTTTCCCTTATGGTCATCTGTTTAGTATCTTAAATTCCTCATATGAGTAAAGTCATATGATATTTGTCTTTCTCTGGCTGACTAATTTCACTTAGCAGAATACCCTCTAGTTCCATCCACATAGTTGCAAATGGCAAGATTTCATTCTTTTTTATTGACGAGTAATATTACATTGTATATATATATACCACATCTTATTTATCCATTCATCCATTGATGGACATTTTTGGTTATTTTTAACTCGACAATTCAAACTGTGTGTTCCTACATCATACGCATAGATCATAGATTTGTAGTAATTTATAGGTTATATATTTGTGCAATATTTGTAAAAAAAAAAAAGGAAGAAAAAGAAAGAAAACGAAAAAGACCATAGCCTGGACAAAAATCTTGTTTTTATATGAACATTTCAATAATCATGTGAATCTAATCATGATCCTTCATATGATTCCTTCTCTACCAATCCAAAATTTGAAAAAAGTGAGGAACGATGAGAAGAAAGCTTTAACCTTAGATATATTAAGAAAACCCTTCTTAGATTTCAGTTCTTAACTTTAGAGTAGACCCTTTCATTTGCTGCTCATAATGTATATCAAATTTCTCATTCAGTGCTACTGTAAAGTGATTCTTCCAGTCTCCTGCAATCCCTGCAACAAAAGAGAAAACATAGTAAATATGTTGTCCAGCCAGAATCATGACATTCTCTAACATTTATTATATTCATTAACACCTAATCAAATTTTATTCTTATAATATTCAATTATAAAAATAAAATATATACCATAAATAGTATATATATAATATATATATATATATTATACACACACACACACACACACACACACATTTGAGCAAAGAAATATTTGTCCTGATTATTAAAAAACAAACAAATAAAACCCAGCAAATTTCTTTCTCTGACTCTTCTCTCTTGTGCTACTTTACTTAATTTTTCTTCTACAGTTTCCTCTGAAATGTCAGTACTTCTAAGATGAGATCCATGTTTTACCCACTCCCAAGATATGAAATATCATCTTCAAACTAAAACTCAAATCCAGGCTTATGTCTCCATATCCAATTGCCTATCTGATATTGCCACTTGGATTCCATGTAAGTGTCTCCAATTCAACTAGTTCAAAATTAAATGCATTTTCTTCCCACAAAACTGTGTTTTCTTTGTGTAATTTTCCATAACCTGGTTAATGACAACACTAGGTATCCAAGGCATGAATTTGTAAGTTGTCCCTCAACTAATTCTAATTCTATACTCTTATTCAGAATTTTTTCATATCCTTTGCTTCCTCTCAATTTTTGCTCCTGCTGATAGTTAAGCTTCTCAACATTTCTCAGCCTTGTGTTATTGCAAGTCTAGCAGGCTCTTTTGTTTTCCATTACATCCAACCCTCCCCTGGGAGAAGGAGTATCTTAAATTAGTAGTTCCCTTGTCCCCTTAGCTCAAGGAGGTCTAAACTTTCATAATTAACCCAAAAAGATAGAAAATATGTGTCCTGAGAATTGAGTAGGGTCTGAGGTTATAGCAGTATGCAGCCCTCTACAAGCATGACTACTATTTTAAGTCCATCATTTTATCTTAAAAATACACATGGACACTATGAAAAAGAAGACTGAGATTATCTGAGAACTAAACAATGAAAATATAATCCATTTGTTAACTCTCTTTTCAGGGGCTCTCTACTGGTGCCAGTGGTGGGTTTGCTATTCCTATTATTTTAAAAATTCCTGACCCTCTCACTGAAAGTTTCCTTCAAAGAGCAAGATTTTCTCTATTCTGTTCTGCTTCATATATCAGCAAGACCGATGTCCCAATACTCTGCATATTCTATATGCCTTTGGATTTATAAACTGACCATATCTCATCAGATAATTCCTCCTCTCAATAGAATGTCACCTCATTGTATTTTGATATTTTTGGTTAAACAAAGCTGTATGTGCCACAAGTGTTTTGAAACTTAATCTTTTAAAACAACTTTAATGAGGTGAACTGATATACAAAGAACTATACACATTTATTGTGTACAATTTGAGGAGTTTGTATATTTGCCACTTGGTCTTGAAAAATGTTTACCACTTCGTGAAGGTAAAGCTCATCGTTCCAGGCTTGTTTCCTCATCTCAAAGTGAGGTAACAAAGAAGTTTTCTTGAGCGTCTAGTTTGAATTTAAAGAGAATTAGAATTTTAAAATCATATACATTTATATAATGTACATGGTGCAGCACCAAGGCCCACAGACTTTATAAAGGATTGCTAGTAGGGTCTGGTATTAATGCTGGTACTAAGGCTGGGGTGGCTGCTGGCCTTTCTTAATATGCTGCATATACTAAGCAATCAATAAGTAGTAGCAATTTAGTAGTAGTAGCAGCAGCAGCAGAAATGCCAATGTTTTAATGCCTCTATAGAACTGGTAACTCAATACAAAAATCACTCAAATGTAAAAGAGCTCTGAAGAAAACAAGCTGGGTCCACAGGCTAGAATAACTTCAACAGGTGTTTGCCGGTAACTATTTCAACTTGTGACTTCCTATAGCAATCGGGGCAAATTGCAGGATGAGATCACCCTTTCTCATGAAGGGAGAAACTTTTTGGTTCATGATTTCTTCTGGTAGTGTTGTATAATTGGTAGATGGGTTGTTCTTCATCTCCTGGAATGAAGTATGTTGTATAATCTTGTCCACAAGCTCTTCTGATGGCTTCCTTCCCAGAAATTGTATCACTTTTATCACCTCTTTTCTGATATCCTAGAGAAAAAAAAAAATTTCGAAACTTTAATTACTAAAGTTAAATATATTGTTATTTGGGTTGAGAGAGAGAGGTAGAGAGAGAGAGAGAGAGAGAACCTCTTTTTCCCCACTGGCATTGGCTTCAAATTAGGTTTCAAGTGAAAAAAAAAAAACAAAACACTTCTTGGAGAGGTGGAATTTTTTCTAACTTCTCTAGGCATTATTATTTTATCCATGATGTAGATATAAAAGATGCTTTAAAGATTGTTAGAATCAACTAAATTAGCTCATGTTTATAAAATATTTTTTATAGTTCTTGATGTTTATTTAGTACATGCTCAACAACTATTATCTAACAGTATGAATATACACGCTCAAAGACTATAGTCTCACCTATAACAGATTAACTTTTGGGCTAAAAATATGTACACAGTTTTCATTTTTCTCTAATTTATTGATGTACATACTGAGAAGCAAAGTAACCAAAAAGATTAAGAAAAATTATAAAAACTCAAATAGTCAAGATGGAACATCAGATGTATATGAACGAACCATAGCTATAAACATCCCCATTCCTATGTCACTCTTATAGTGTGCCCTACCATCCAGGAAAATCATCCAACGCAACTATTCGCAATACCAACTATAACGCTTATCTCTGGTGTATAGTTCCCTTTACAAAGAATGCAATTTTCAAATTCTCTGTTCTAAAAATTACAGCTTGCCTGTCAAGCTTCAGCTCAAGTATCACCTTCTTTGGGATAATTTCTTTGGACTAATCCAATTTGAGTGAGCTAACCCTATTTTTGCTCCTATAAATTCCCATATAAGTCTTTATTCTCATAATTTTATTTACTTGTCTATCTTCTACCAAAAAGTTTGTATATCTATATATAATATTAATATATCTTATTCTCTTTCTACTTGATACATTGTAGAAACAAAGGAAAACTAACTTATTCATTCTTAGGCACCTTACTGATTCAAATTTGGAGGAGACTTCAACATGGTCATTATCAACCAAAATAGGGAATAAGTGAACATAGACCCTGGGGTGGGAAGGTTGAAATGGTTAGATTAGTTAATAAATTTTTTGTGTGTGAGTTTTAAATTTACTCTTTTCAATATTCTACTTATAGGGCATAATATTAGGCAATATAATAAACTACATATCATGGTTGTTTCTCTTTTTCAAATTTGTTATACTGTTAAACTCTATAAAGAAATAACACTTCAGTTTCTAAAATATTATGTATGATTTTATTTTAAATTTGTTCTGATCAAAACAACTCTAGAATTTTTGCAACATGGATTTTAATAATTGTACAAAGATGTGAGCAAGAAACTATTGATTGCTTTCTTGGTGCTAATAAAGAATGAGAGAAGAAAAGACATTTCTCTTAATAAAGAAACCCGGGATTTGTCTATTTTTGCAAAAATTATTTGTGTACATTTGTGCTTCAACCTACTACTCAATTTATGGAATAGAATACTCAAAATTTCTAGAGTTCTTCCATTTGCAAGTTTTGAACTTCATTCATTCCACTTTCCATCCCCATAAACAACAAAAAACATCAACATAAAACCTGCCGTTCTAAAACTGATCTAATCAACCCTGTGCCTTACTTAATAGTTTTCAAACATACACATATTATCCACAGACAATATATGATTTGGTTTTGCCCAATTGATGTGCATATTTGACGTTTACTCTTTTTCATTCCGATATCATACTTAATTGTAGGACAAGAGCATATATCATGATTCTTGAGCCTATGTATATTTGGGTTGTTTCCAATTTTTATAGTTATGGAGAATGCTGCTTTGAAGATTATTGTACATATAACCTAATGTACACAAACCAGAGTTTCTCAAGAGTATATACGTAGGCATTTGGGAGTGTTAAATCCTGTTTGGTTGCCCTTCTTAGATAATGACAAATTGTTTCCATAGTGTTTCTTATCTTCTGTATCTTCTTATACTGCTATCAGTAATATGGTACTTCTCAATGGTCCACATTAACTGACTTGTTAATTGTCAGTTTGGTGCGTGAAATGCCATCTCATAGTGACTTTTATTTTGTGTTATCCTGATTACTAATGAAGTTGAGAAAAAATACACTATGAGGAAATTTGAGATCATCATACTTTTGCATATTGCTGCTCTGACATTCTGTTTATTCTCTTCTTCTGGAAGTTTGAGTTGATAGATGTGGAATTGTATCACTATCCCACATATCTATCACTCTATTTTTAAAGTATTCTACTCATCTCATTGTAGTACATTCTATGTAATTTCCTCTGCTCCATTTCCACTTCACTAACTCACTATTTAGCCATGTTCTATCTGTTATATGAACCATCTCTTAATTTTTTAATTTTTAAAAATTATTTTAGAAATTCTATTTTGCTATATTTTTTCAAATCTGCTAAGTCAATTTTAGTAACCTCTTCTTTCTTTGTAAAATATTTTTCTTCTTTTATTTCTTTAAACATATTAAGAATAATTATTTTTATAGGGTTTACCTGATAATTCCAACACCCATAGATTTGGAGGCAGTTGACACTTCTTGTCCATCGTGATTCCTTATGTGTTCATATCTGTGTGTGTGTATGTGTGTGTGTGTGTGTGTGTGTGTGTGTGTGTGTGTCTGTGTTTGCTGTTGTTTTGTGAACTCAAGTTCTTTCAAATTTTATCTTTGGTAATTTTTTGAGACTCAGTTTAAATATATTTATTCACGGAAGAGTTCTATTTAATAGCTTCAAATCTGTGTTAATGTATCTGAATTATTATAACTTTTGGAGATGCCTGAATCTTCTATTTAAAGACATATTTTTGTATCTAGAGTCTTGTCAAGTGTTAATATTTTAGAAACTATTAAGTTGCCCATATGTTTTCTTTTTTAAAAGTGTTTAATTCCAGTTAGCTAAGTCTTAGGTGTACAATAGTCCATAGGTTTTCAATTTCTCACCTCCTTCATGTCTTCATAGAAGAGAAAAAGCACATGTGGATTCTTCCTCTTTTCCCACCAAGATTTTGCATGTTTATACCAGGAACCATAAGGCACTAAAGTTAGACATAAAAGCAATTTAAGGGCATGCTGTTATCTCTATAAAGCTTGAAAATGAGTATGTAAACAATAGTAACCACAAATAAATATAAATAAATGATCATGGCATGAAAAATAGAGGTCAGTCACAGATCTTAAGCAAATTTCTCTGCAGCAAGAGAGGCAAAGTATGTTGAACAATCCATGTACAGAAATACATTCTAAACTTTCAACATTATGACATGGTTTATGACATGGTTTATGGTTAATTATCCGATTAACTTGATTCACAGCTTATAAGAGCATTTTTGAAATGTGTGCGTGTGTGCGTGCGTTGTGTATTTGTGTGTGTGTGTGAAATCAAGTTGTCAGTGAAGGGAGTTGAGTTAATGAAACTATTAATGATCTTATAATGAGAATTCAGTCCAGGTTGAAATTTACTATTCATAAAACTAGCTTTTACAATTAAAACTGGCAACTATATAACTTTTTATTATATTACTTGCAGTTTATATGGTAGGGATGTTTTCTTAGGGACTCTTAGTGCTATTCTCATTTTTAAAAAGTTAGAAGACTTTTTTTATTTATTCTTGAGAGAGACAGAGAGACAGAGAGATGGAGCACGAGCAAGGGGAGGGACAAAGAGAGAGAGGGAGACACAGAATCTGAAGCAGGCTTCAGGCTCCTAGCCTAAAGTGGAGCTCCAACCCATGAACCGTGAGATCGTGACCTGAGCCAAAGTCGGATGTCCAACCAACTGAGCCACCCAGGCACCCCAAAAAAGTTAGAACATTTGAAGATGATGTGATATGCTCAAAAGTGGTCTCTCTTCCCTTTTCTTTTCTCATGCATATCCCAGTGTTTCACCCAATAAAAAGCTGACCAAATAATATAATGCTGTGTGAGTCAAGGTATACTGCTTTGCATTGTCATTGTCCACCACTTCTGTCCTTTGACTCTACTGACAATTGTTCTTAACATAAAATATTGTATATATGTATGTATATGTATATGTATATAATTGGATAATTGGATGATCTTTTCATCCAATTTGCAGAGGTACAACATTATCTTTCTCTGACTTACAATATGGGTTTTGACCATCTTTAGACATATGTTTAATTTGTGATGGTTAGCATAAATTTTTCCAAAATACAGCAACAAACATAAAGTACATATATTCCACTTTTATTGAGTCAATATTACCTTCTATGGATATAAAGACATTATTACCATTTTTTTTTTGCAATTATTATGACAGTATCAGAATGGTCTTCTTTAGAAAATACTAGACTTTCTTGAATCCTTTCTTCCTCAACTTTAAATAGTTGCTATAGTCTGGAGTTAATTAAAAGGTAAAATTTCCCAGAATTTCTGCTCTAATAACTCTTGTATGGTTCTGAGAAATCTAGTTAAAACATTCAGACTGTACCCTGGGTGAAAAGAAAAAGAACTTTGTAGATACTCAGATTTCTTCGTGAATGCTCATCCAACAAAGCACTTGAAATTTTCCTTGGAAACAAATGGGCACTCTCTCCCTTTTCTATTTCCTTGCCCCCTTATTCAATAGAGTTGTAATGCTATGAGATACTTTTTCTAATAAAAAGAAATGATTCAGAATTGGACACTGAATCTCAGTCTTAGAGAGGAAAATGGTTACCTCCAACCTCCAAAAACACTTTTATATATTTATTTTTAGGCACTGAACTGGAGTGTCCAGATTCTGCATTTTCCATCCACATCTGGAAACACTGTGCTTGTTCTAAAGTTCAAAGTCTTCTAGAATTTCTGTTTTAATTAAGGGTCAGAGAAGATAGCAGACCACAACAGACAACAAAAATATTTGCTCAGAGACGTCATTTGTCTTGTATCATTTACTTTGAAAGAATTCCAAGTAAAGAAGGTGTCTTACCTTGTCCATCCATGAATCTCTCCACAAACTCTTCAAAAGATCCAGGATCTGGATGGGCATTTACCATTAGAAAGAAATAATAAAAGGAAACAGCGACATCTTTGGCATTCCGGCAAAGGTAGATCATCTAAAAGGATGACATTATATATTACGTCACTTGATTTTTTTCAAACATAGTTTCATCAAGAAACATTTATCTTTCCAACTACAAACATAATACATGTTCATTGTAAAAAGTATATAAAATATATAAAATTATAAAGAAGAAAAATTCAATAACCTGAAGTGAAAGTATCTTTTGCACAGTTATTCAGTGCCTGTTCTCACTTTTCATTTTGTATGCCATTTTCATGTATAATAACTCATTTTAATGTCACAAATGCAGTCATTCATGCAGTCTTGGAGGGAACAAACGTATTTAATGGGGGTCTATTTAAATGCACATTGATCACAGTGAAAACGTAATCTTCACTAACATCGTGTTGAGTTTCTGTACTACATGCAGAAGAAACACCAATCGGAAAGAGCAGTCAGGAAGCCTTGGTTAATTGCCAGTCTGGCACTAAAAAGTTCTATCATCTTGTGCAAAACACCAGTTTTGGATATAAATTTTCTATCCAGTAAGCAAGTGAGTTGCGTCTGATCTTTACGGTATTTTCTAGGTCCAGTACACAGTGCTGCAGGAAAAGATCTGCAAAAGGAAACTTCAGCATTCCTGTGGTCTCCACTTCTGCCCTCAGGAACCTGAGCCTTGCCATCAGGGAAGGCTGTTCATGACTCTCCACTTGTTTACTGGATTTGATTGGGCTCACTAACTTTTCTTAACTCTTCAAGTTTCTACATTTGCAAACAATTTTAAAGAATTCTTGTAGTGTATTCTAAGAAATACGGCTCTCGTTTTTAAAGTCCTGCTATAAAAACCTCTAATAACTGCAGAAAAAAGGTGAATTTTCTTTTCTTATGAAAACTATCAATAGCCATATTGAACTTTTCCAACGTAATTTAACACTCTCCTTCTTGCATTTTGCATATTAGCTGAATAGAACTCATTGCCACTGTATGCATGAATTTACTTCAGATTTTTACCCCTTGCATTTCTTCATGCTGTTCCCTCTGTCTTGAATATTCTCTACATCTCAAAATACTATCCATTACTTTAAAGCTTGGTTGCAGGTCTTCATGAGGCTTTTTATTTTCTCAGATAGGGGGTGGGGATAACAAAAGCAATCCCTCTTCCCCCTAAACTCCCATTTAGTTTATCTTATCTTCATTTTGACAGATACTATTCTATACCCCAAAGTTTTTGCCATGCATGCTATTCCTGTCTTGGAGGGAAATCTAGGTCTTTCTAAAAGATAGGGCTTTGCCTGTATCACTCTCCAGATGAAGTTGCTAGTTTACCCACAATTCTCTTGGGATCATAATCCACTTTAAAATGCTACACTTGAAACACCCCTGTTCCTGTGATACTTCATACCTCTCCCAGCTAAAGCTTGTGGTGATTCCCTTGCTTTAATTGAAAATATGAACATCTGCCTCATTGTATTACTCTCCATTCCCAATCTTGTCATCATCCAGTGTAACTTTAGTATCTGTATGCATAAACCATCTAATTCACTAAGTTCTTGTATTCATTGATCATTTCCTTTAGTTTACCACAGCTAACCACTTTTATGACCAAATCACAAATAATGTCAGCACACTCTAAAGGTTTCACTTCTGAAGACCTATGCTGGGACATCATTTTCTTCCAAGAAATTCCTACTCCTTCTTTCTTTCTTATCAGTTTTCCCCAATATATCTGTCCTGAAACAATTCCAAGATCTGAAATTTATTGTCCTCAATGTTTCTTTTATGTGTCAGTTTGACTCCCTTTCCCCTCACTTTTTAAAATTCTCTTTTAGCTTCTGGTTCATCACTGTAAATACACTTTTACTAATAGTCCCAATCCATCTATCTTCTTGTCCCCCAGTGAATTACCTCAGAAATGCTCAGGACATGATTCTATCTAACTGTTTGATTGATGTCTGAGATGATAGCCAGTTTTGTGAATGCTAAATAGTTTAGTGAAGACTAAGACTATTGTAAATGGATTGTATTTATTTTCATTTGAGACCTGAAGGGGCCACAACCCATTCTCCAAAAGAAAAACAGGTAACTTGGTCAAATCTCTTGAAAAAATGGTGATTGCACATCTCCCAAAAAATATATAAATGGTCTAATGAGAGAAACTTTATGTAATGAATGATGTCAGCAGGATGTACATGTTCCATCTAAGATTGCTTTTGATGAAAGTTAAACAACAAACAAGAAACTAGAACCTTCAGAATTTTGGACCATGGATCTCCAGAAAAATGTCAAACACACCAGCTATCATTAGAGTACAAAATAGAAATGTTTCCTGACTGTGATAAACCCCCTATTTTGTTATTACAACTGCGTATAGTACTTTGATATCTCATACTTGTAGCATATAGGGTTGTGGTATATCCTAAAGAAAGCTAGAAAGGTGTTGAGAAACAGCATCAATAACCAAGACGTAATGTTTTAGGGTTATATATCATTCTCTGTAAAAACCAAAACTGATCACATCAATCATCAACTCAAAATGTCTGTAACTCCTCATTACCACCAAATAGAGTCCAAACTTCCTAACTTAACTTCAGTGTCTGTTGTGATCAAGCCCTAGCTTATCTCCCTTCATTTATCCAGACAATGTGTATAGTCAACCTAGCAACTGAAATGAACTTGTTTCAGATCATCATTAGGGTTGCCTCTGGGATTATATAGACTAACTCCAATACATCTTTTAAATATCAGCTGAGATGTTACTTGTTGTTGAATACCTGCCTTATTGTAATATCTGGGCCAGAATTCTCTTACTTGACCTGTGACACCTACTGCATCATCTGCTTATTTGTCCCTTTCCCCCAGTGGACCATGTGATCATGAAGACAAGGCTTGCACATGTATTATTAATCCTTACATTGCTGGCACACAACAGATACTCAGTAAATAATTATTATATAATACTTGTCTGGTTTATCTTTTTCCAGTTTGCTTGAATGCCTCAACATGCCAAGTACAATAGTTTGCAAAAAGGAATGCATTCAATACAATCATTAGTAACAAATACAAAAGTAGCTACCATTTACCAAATGTTTATAATATACTAGATACCGTGTTAAGCACTTAACAAGCATTATTTCACTTAATCCCTGTAACAGCTCCACCAGGAAGATACTATTATTATCCCCTTGCAGATGAATACCTTGGAGTGGCTTGGAGTTTACCTGTTTTTTTCCAAATAACCTCTAGAGTTGGAGTTGAAATATAGACTCTAACTACACTGACATTAATCCACATTTATTAAATATCTGTAGGTTCCATGAAAGAACAAATAAATGTGTATAAGACACAGGATGTTACCTGACTTGATCATTGCAAACTTATTTTGAGTTGGATGACTTTTTTTTAATGTTTATTTATTTTTGAGAGAGAACCTGTGCAAGGCGGAGGAGGGACAGAGAGAGAGGGAGACAGAGGATCTGAAGCAGGCTCTGCACTGACAGCAGAAAGCCTGATGCGGGGCTCAAATTCATGAACTGTGAGATCATGATCTGAGCCAAAGTCAGATGCTTAACCGACTACAGCCACCCAGGTGCCCCAACTTGGATGAAGTTTTAAGAATACTAGACTCTGGTTACCTTACAGTTATTTTCCCAAAATGAGGCTGGAAGAATGTCAGCTGGCAGATGAGTCTTCACTATTCTAGGAGATGCCATCTGTTTTAATTGTTTTACTCCTGATTTTTAAAAAGTTAAAGGTTATATACAACTTCCAAAATTATCAATATTTATGTGGATTTTATATATATTTTTAAAATAGAAGTAACTTTAAGATTCTATATTGTATTCATAGTAATAATACATACTCACTATCATAGAAGTTTACATAGAGGAAATTATAGAGAAAACAACAAGATAAGATACAATTTCACCATATTGGAAAAAATAAGTATTAATATTTTGGTGAGCAGCCTTCCATATAAATGCAGTTGACCTTTGAACAACATGTGTTTGAACTTCCCAGGTCCACTTATATATGAATTCTTTTACAGTACAATACTTAAACGTAGTTTCTCTTACTTATGATTTTGTTAGTAACATTTGCTTTTCTCTAGCTTACTTTATTACAAAAATACAATATATTAATACATGTATAACATACAAAATATGTGTTAATCAACTGTTTACATTATTGGCAAGGTTTCTGATCCAATAGTGGCCATTAGTAATTAAACCTGGGGGGAGTCAAAAGTTATATGCAGATTTTTTTATTGTGTGAGGGGTGATCATCCCTAACCTCAGCATTGTACAAGGGTCAACTGTATATCTCTATGCCCAGTCTCAGAGCCATCTAAATACCACACATGCAGACAGAATTTTTAGTATCTTCTAATTGATTTTTCCTTAACATATTATATCGAAACTACAAGGAACATAGGCCAACCTAATTTTTTTAATGATTTCATAGTGTTATTGTATCACATTAAGCTATTCCTTTTTTTGATTAACACTTAAGTTGTTTCTAATTTTTCACAATATTTAAAGAACCTCTGATGAATATCATTTTGGATATATCCTTGAAAATTTACATACATTTTTCTAATGTTTAAAGTATTATCACATTCAGCCATATAGGGATAAATGCTTACATATTACTAGACTCTACTGAAGGCATATAAAAGCTATCCTTATTCACTCTGTATCAGACAAATGCTATACCATAAACTCTGTCAAGATTTAAATTTAAATTTATGTACTCTCCATGTAGAGGACATCATACTAATTGTCACTCTTGCTTCCTCTCTCTTTTCTTGCACCTGCTATAGCCACACTTTAAAATATATGTAAACACCTTTAAAAATCTACTTAAATATTACCATTCATCAGCTCTTCTTTTCTGCACTCCAAGAAAGGTATTCGATTAAAAATGACATCTTCTTTGCATTTTTCCACATCACCCTCTTTGCAGATCATGTATACAATTTCACTAACCCAGGTTGTACCTGTAAAAATTAGACAAACCTTAGTGTCTCACTGACAATGCAGGGCTGATGATGCAGGTAGTGGATTTATAGCTGGATAAAGTAGGAAGGTACCAATGCAATATTATTTGAAAGATAGAACAGCCACAGAACTTGGGGCTTCTGGGTGGCTCCATCTGTAAGCATCTGACTCTTGATTTCAGCTCAGATCATGATCTCACGGTTTGTGAGATTGAGGCCCATGTCTGGCCCTGTGCTTGGGATTCTCTCTCTTCCTCTCTCGGCCCACCCTGCTTGTACTCTCTCTCTCAAAATAAATAAACTTAAAAAAAAAAGAAGCATTAAAAAAAAGAATAGCCATGGAATTCAAGAAATATTTCTTCTAATACTTACTCTTGTAAGACCCAAAAATAGTCTCAAGAAATAAGGATGAATATTGTAGTAAGACACGCCTATGGTAGGAGTCCAAATTTGTCCATGATTAATTGGGACATTATGCAAGCGGATAACAATTAGGGATTTAAATTTTTACATCTAAAAAGTAGGGAGGCTTGATTTATCAAAATATTCCTGCAGGGAAAGCATTGTATTTAAACATTATCAGGAAAAACAAAGAAGAATAAGACATAGTTCCTCACCTCTAGGACAAGTTAACAATAAATAGGCTTAAGGCAACTAAAGTCGTACAAGGGAAAATAATGCACAACTGAATGCTGAGCTTAATTCAAAGAAAGAAGAGATGACTACTGGAGTATGGAGAAAGAAAGCTTTCAGGTAAGTTTTGAAGAATGGACTAAATGCAGGTGGGCTAGAAGGAAGAACTGAAAGAATTGAAGAAGCCAGAGAGAAAGCATACTCTCAGAGTCTCCCACATCCACATATGTGCTATTCCTTCAGCCTGGAACCCTCTTCTATGAGCTAAACTTCTCAGGTCTTTGCTTTGCTCATTCTAAGAAGCCTCTGAAAGGCTCCAAGTGAGGTGCTCCTTCTATATGTTGTCGCAATACCCTACTGGACTTCCTTCACCCAAAGCGGTTTCATACTGCATTGTATCTGCCACTTTATTTATATTTACCATCGGATTATAAACACTGAGAGGGTAGAGATTAGGTGTGTTTTGTTCACCATTATATCTCCAGTGGCTAATATTACACTTGTCACATAGCAGGAACTCAATAAATATTTGCTAAGTGAATAAATGAGAAAACAGAAAAGGAAAACTCATGCAAAGAAATAGTGAAGAGACATGCCAGTGAGAATAATCAGTCCCTACATTTTTTGGGATAATGTGAGTAAGGAGGTGTCATTCATTCATTCATTCATTCATTCATTGTTTTCAACATATATATTGAGTACAAGCTTGTCACTATGCTAAATGCCAAGAATACACAATTAAATAAGATATGGTCACTATGCTGATATTACAGGAGGATTTAGACTACCTTTTCTGTCTAATAGATATCTGTAAATACTGTGCCAAAATACAAAATGTTAATTTTGAAAAAAGAAAAAAAAAGGTAAAGAGACTTGAATAACAGAAGATACACTGAAGCACGCTTTAGCCACAAACTTTACTGATAGCTTCTTATGCCTCAACTTGAGTCCCCGTTCAGAGGATACAGAAAAGAATAGATTGAACCCTTGCCTTCTAGTGCTCAGATGTGCTTTTGAGAGTTGCAAACAATGCTTGATAATTACAACACTTCTTTTTTCTTAAGATGCTGTAATACAGATGGGTATAGGAATTCAAAGGACTGCAAAGGAGGAACATTTAACTCAGTGTGCTGCTGCTGCTGTGATGTTTCAACAAGAAATGCCTTCAAGACAACATGAGAATTGAACTTAGCCTTAACACATTATTGGCATTAGTTCACTGGTTTTGTGAGTCAGAGACTGGTTCTACCAAGCAGAACTGTCTTTTTTTTTTTTCAATCAAAGGGCACATACTTAAGATTAATATAGTGGTGAAGAAAAGAATTGGAAATAGATTATAAAGCCTAAATTGAAGAAGAGATAAGTGGGGAGGAGGCTGCCAAGGCAAGCAGACAGCAAGCAGAAAATTCCTTATAGTTCATACTAAAGAGTTTGAGCTTTTGGTAAGTTTTAGAATGACAATGTTGTACAGGCAATGTTGCACAATTATCAGGATTGTGTTTTAGAAGAATTCCTCTGGTGGAAGGGTAAAATAACAATGAAGTGAGACATATTCAGTGCTTAACATATGTAAGTGTTTAAATGTAGCAACCAGAGAAGTCTGGATCAGATCTTCCTAATTTCTAAAGATCTATGGCTGTAAAACTCCAGAACTATGAGCTAATTTCAGGAAAAAAAAAAGATGTTGCTTAAAAAAGGAGTTTGGGGGATAGCCTTAGAGAAAAAGAGCTAGTTAGCTGAAAAAGAATTTTTTAAAAGTTTGCAAAAATTGCTTATACTTTTATGTGATGACAATAATGACATTAGATAAACACAGTTGGTAGTTTAAGGTTTTAGTTATGATTCTATATTCATCCATTTATATTACATAATTTTCTAAAGTGGCCAACCATACCTATCTGTCAATGTGCTACTCAGGTTATAGGTACAGATTGTGCTCTTCGAATACAGCTCTGATATTCCACTTTTTCTATGTCTAAACTACTGTATCTTTCACATGAAAAATGAGTGTGGTAGAAGTGAACAGCTTAATATTTACTATTCAAGGTGGGTTTGTCATTTCTAGGTGAAAAGAGAACGACATTGACATACTAAGGAGACTTACCAGATTTAGGATAGGTGGCAATGACAATGTCATCTGGTCTTGCCTGGAATGTCTCCACATCATCCCAATGTTTTATAAAATCTTTATACATTAGAATTCCATGGATTTTGCCAAAGTATTCACAATAGTCAGAAGATTTGGAAGAATCCATCATAAAGCGGTACACTAAAAGAAAAAAAATGTATGTTTTCCACTTTATACGTACTTTAAAATATATTAACATTAATAATAGCTCTAACTGAGGTTCTATTGGGTTTCTAGCATTTCTTAGCTATTGAGCATTTAAGGTAAAAAGCATATTGAAGGAGTATATAATATAGTCTTGGTGCTTTAAGAATCTCTCCTATTAAGAAGGTAAGTCTAACATATAAAAAGAGTAAGAAAGTACAAGGCACTATAAAGTGTTTAACTACATAAAAATAATGTGATGCATTTATATTATATTTATATACAATATTTGACATAGAAAATTCCATGATGAAGGATAACACAACAACACTATTTCTGTACAAATTGATGGGGTATATAAAAAGATGAATATGCTCAAAAATACAACAATATTTTGGTAGATAATCACTCTGATTAAATATGTATACATTAAATAACAATAAAGATTGATGGTAACATTCAATAGCTATTGCCATATAGCTTCCTTAGTTCCTGAATACGTTTCATTTAATGAAAAAATTCAAATGCTCAATGAATGTATATAAAAGAAGATAAAATTAATGAAACTGTAATGGATATTTCTAAGACATGGATTCCTGAGGGAATAGAAGATTCCTCTGGGACCTCTCACATTACTTTTAATTTTCTCTTTCACTTGATTAGTAAAGTAGTGGATATTTCCATTGAATGACTTGTCTGAAACTTATAAGGGTAAACAAGATGGTTATCACAGATAATTCATTTCCTGATTCCATGATAACCCATTTTGTGTTCAGGGTTGGTCATAGAATTTTTAATTAAGCAAACTTTCCTTCATTGACTCAACTTCTTCTACTATCTTTTCTTCTCCATTCTGTTTGTGATATAGCATCTCAACAAATTTCGTCCATCTTTGATATTAGCCACTCTAGATCTCCTTTTTATTCATCTGTGTGAACCAGACTAATGCAAATCCACCATGATGACGTCTCTGTGACCTGCAGCCTTCTTGAGCACATCACCTCCTACCCTTAAGTATACCCTTAGGGCAAAATATTCTTGATCCACTCTGGAGACATGACTGTGACACACACTTATTCTTAGACATTTTCCTCTTGGATGGTCCCCTAACAGTGCTCCCAGCCTGTAGCGTTACAAAAGCAAATCTTAAGGGAGGTGGGGTTACAGAGATCTACTTGTCTTGTGTGGCCCAACATACTCTTTTATCCATAAGTCCTCTTAATAAGCCATTTCTTGTCAAGCTGGACTTGGCCTTTTTCTTTGGTTTTATAGTTCCTTCAGTCTTTGGAGGTCATTTTGCATATACCTCCCTCTCCCATTTTGCATATACCTCACTCTTGCTAAAAAGCTGCCTGATACACTTATACATTTGTAACTGCTATGGCTTTTATTGTCTTTTTCAGAGACCTTGTAGTATAACAGGAGCCTTCTGGAGGCAGCAGTTCTTTTAACCACTCAGTGTGTTTCCTCAATATAGAGAATCCCAATTCATGAGAGATGCATTATAAAGAGAAAACGAGGGTCACCTGGGTGGCTCAGTCTGCTAAGTGTCTGACTCTTGATTTCAGCTCAGGCCTCGATCTCATGGTTTGTGAGTTCAAGTCCCACGTTTGTCTCAGTGCCGACAGTGCAGAGCCTGCTTGGGATTCCCTCTCTGCCTCCCCCTCACCCCTCTCTCTTTCTTTCTTTCTTTCTCAAAATAAACAAATAAACTTAAGAAAAAAATAAAGAGAAAAATGAAATTGCAATTACCATGACAAATGGATTCACCTAAAATAAGAAATACCTGATGGTAAACTTTTAGGAAGAGAAGTCTTACAAACCAAACCAAATGAATAGACCGTTGACTTCTAAAGGCTATTTCCAGTCATGTTTTCCCCACTATATTTGTAGCCTGCACATTACAGATGGAGACTTTCAGATGTTGCTTCCTAACTCCCAATCACTAGCACCTGGCACTAATTCCATGGATTCAGTCCCTGTCATTTCCCTCATTTTTTTTTCCTTTGTGCTCACTGCTCTCCTTCAGAGCCTATCCAACTATTGATTGAATATGAAACTGGCTTTCCAACTGGCTTTCCTATAAAAAGTGAAAATCTCTTCTTTCTACAACCACCAGTAAAAGGAAATGGATGTTCTTTACTAGGCATTTACTTTGTGCCAGATTTGAAAAGTTTTATTTTAAAATCTTATTTATATGTCATAAAATTACATCAAAAAGCAGACGTCATTAATTAGGTTAAGTCTGTCCTGCATCAGACTCCTTGAAGACAGAAACCATATTTTTCTTACGCAAGGAAGGGCAAAAGTGCACATTTTTATGTATACATGTAAATGTGCATATATAAATATCTATCTATCTATTTATTAATTTAGTCAGAGAGAGACAGAGAGTGAGCAAGCAAACTGGGAGAGAAGCAGAGAGAGGTGAGAGAGAATCCCAAGCAGGCTCCACACTGTGAGCATGGAGCTCCATATGGATCTCAATCCCACGAACCATGAGATCATGACCTGAGTCAAAATCAAAAGTCAGATGCTTAACTGAGTGAGACACTCTCAGGCACCTGAAATATCCTTATTTTTGACACATAATTGGTGAAAAAAATTAAACAACATAAAGAAAATGAAAGTGCCTTCTTTATCCAAACTAAAGAGATAATCGCTCCTAATACCACGATATTTATGCTTCCAAATATTTAAATGTATATAAAACCTATACACTTATGTACCTAATTTAATTTGTATTATTATTATTTTTTTAATGTTTATTTATTTTTGAGAGAGAGAGAGACAGAGTGTGAGTGGAGTAGGGGCAGGTGGAGAGGGAGACACAGAATACAAAGTAGGTTCCAGGCTCTGAGCTATCAGAACAGAGCCCAACGAGGGGTTTGAACTCATGAACCTCAAGATCATGACCTGAGTCAAAGTTGGACGCTTAACTGACTGAGCCACTCAGGCGCCCCTAATTTTATTATATTTTACATTCATTTTGTACTCTATTATTTCACTATATAATGTGAGCATTTTGCTGTTAATATATAAATTCTGTTTTTATTCTTATAAATTACACATAGAAGTCCATAGTATGGGTGTAATATAGAAAACAATTCTTTAATGATGGAAATTCTTGTTTTTCCCAACTTTTTTTAGATATAAGTAGCACTCTAATGAATGTCTCTATGTTTTTCACAATTATCTTCACAGTGACAATAGAATTGCCAAAATTAAAGGTATATTGTTAAATATTTTTTAATCACTAAAATTATACCAATTTGCACACTATATGAAATTGCCTATATTCTCACGTGCTCACCAGTATTTGCAAATTATTTGTTGTAATCTTTCACAATTGAAAATATATGTTTTTAAAACTGTGTTTCAGAGATATTTTATAACTTTTTGTTTTCATCTTTTATAAATTTATTGGTTATTTTAATTATTTTGATCCATTTTGTCTATCAAGGGTGTTACTTTTTCCTAACTGATTTTTTAGCTAGTAATTTATTGTTGATTTTATATTGAAAGTATGGCTTATTTTTCTGTTTTATATGCCAGTGATATTTAAACTCTTTTAATAGTGTTGTATAGA